>NW_017729018.1:5108395-5122140 GCF_001723915.1 Gavialis gangeticus | reverse complement strand
TACAGCGCAATGCAGCAGCCTCACTGCACATGTATAGGTGCCCAATGTGCCTTCCCAAATACGTTTTTTGTTAAAGGAGCAAATAAAATAGGATGCAAGCATTATATTATTCTCCTTTTCTCCACTTCTTCCAAATCCTCTTTAATGAGCCAGTTAACAATCTTTCCCAAAAGTGGTAAATTACCCTTGGGCTTCGCTATTCCTCCCAAACTAGGAGAGAACCCCATTCTACATTAGAGGAGCTCAAATATTCAGAGATGGGCTTTTGGAAGAAATTTCAAATCAGCATCTACATGTTGAGCCCTGTCACAAAGAAAGCCAGCAGGCTCACCTGTGAGCGTGCAGCAGACTGCATTCCAGATTTGGGTTCTTTTTGCATAGCTTTTATTTAATTTGGACACAATCAAGGGTGATATCCATATCCTGCATCTGCCATCCTGCAAAGCCTTTCTTAGCCACGCCTTGTTACCAGTTCAGCATCCAGTGGGGCGTTGCATCCCAACACCTTCAGCAGCCAGACAATAACTTCTCTTTTGAAGAGTTATTCTCTGTTTTTATTTCTTTAACCCAGATGGACAGCCTAAAAAGGTTCGGAAGGTGCCTCCTGGACTCCCCTCATCGGTAAGCAGCACTGCACAAGCATCTTGTGCAAACATGCCATTGAGTCATGTGTTGTTGTTTTTTTAACGGATCTATCAGCTCAGTGCCTGAGCCCCAACTCACGTTTTCAGGTTGAAGCTTTAAAGTTGATTTGAGCCTCCCATTTCCAACAGTTCCCATGGGCAGTAGCCTCTAGCTAGTTTTACTGTACTCTATACTGTAATGGTGACCTAGCATACCTGCTGTTGACAAAAGGTTTGAAGCACTGAAAGGGGGAGAGGGGAAGGGGGATTACATGCTGCAATGGGAGAACATTGGAAGACTAAATACTGCACAGCTGCCTGGAAGTGCAGCAACCTAGGAACTTGATAGAATTGCTCATAACTCTTCTTCGTATGCACAGTCACTGTTGACTAGTGCTGCCTGGGGTGGAGGAAGGCTGTGGTCTGGCGCTGTGGCTTGTTAAACTCCTTTTGTGATGCCAGAGCCTCCTGAATCCCAGTTCCACCTGAGCAAGGAAAAGATAGTGCATCAGTTAGAGCTCTAGATTTCTTGGTTCTCGTCTATTTGACATTAAGTCGCAAATGCCCCTATGAAATGTAATATTCCACGTGATCAGATTTCACTCTGAAAAGGAAAGCAAGCCAGTTGCAATGTGGGCAGGCATGTGGGGCTGCACCAGGTGTGCAGAACTGCCTGTGTTGTTTTATAAGAAAGCTGAGCAGCCTGTAGGAATATGTTGGCCATACTTCAGTGGCTGTTATAGGGGAATAAATTAAACAATGTCTTTGTGGCGGGGAGTAATGGGATCTCCAGAAAAGTTAATTGGAGCAGACTGCAGTGCAGCTTTGCTTGGGCCTGAAGTGGCAAAGACCAAGGCTGCATTCTACGCTCCAGCTTTTGTGCCACTGCCTGCGAGTGAATGGCTTCCAGGCTGAAGGTAAATGTGGAGCTAAAATTTCATCTCGGGTGGAAGCCTCGCTGGCTGGTCTGAGCGTTCGGTACCTCTTGGTTTGGGAGCCCAAATGCAGGAAGAAAACAGCTAGTACAGTTGGCTGTGGACACAGCTAGCCATGCAGGAAAATAAAAAGTGCTGTGTCATTTTTTCCTATAGAGCAGGAGTGTTGAATGCACAGCTCACAGGCCAGATCCAGCCCGTGAAACTGCTGTGTCCAGCCCACCAGACTGCTGGCAGACCCCTGGAAGTCAGAGGGCATGGCTGAGAGTGGTAGCTTGTTGCAGAATCCCAGGGCCCTGGTGGACATGATTAGTGGCAGGAGTGAGCGCAAGAGGTGACATTGCCCTGGTTGCCTTTGTGTGAAATCTGCTGTGATCCTACCTCCTCAGCTACAGCAGCATAGCACATGTGGCAGTTCAGTAGGGCTGTGTGATGCTTCGGGTGGTGAATCTCTGAATCCAAATTGAATCAGGGGACCAGTTTAAAGGTCCGAATCGATTCAAACTTCTCCGAATCTTTGCCAAAGACTCAGATCTTTGATGATTTGGGCAGTCCGTGGTGGCTGCAGCAGGGAGCTGCAGCAGACTCTGAGCTGGTAAGTACTAGGGGTGGGGGAGCGGGGGCTGGGGACCATGGGGGGGCCCCCCGCCCGCCTGCCTGAGCTCTGTACTTTAAAGAAGAGCCCTGGTGCTTGCAGGGGGGCAATCCCCACTGCTCCACGCTGCATGGGGGGGCTCTGCACGAGCCCGCCGACCCTCCCCTTTCTCCCCCAGCCCCCCCACGGGTGCCTCGCTTGGGCCAGCTCCATCCCTTTTAAGAAAAAAAAAGACAAAAAAACCCCAGGGACTTGCTGCTCCTGCAGCGGCCTTGGGGCTTGAGGGGGCTCGTGCAGAGCCCCCCACGTGGTACAGGGCAGCAGGGATTGCCCCCACCAGCAGGAGCGGTGAGTCTGGGGTTTTCTTGTTTTTTTGTTTGTTTTTTTTAAGCAAGTGCTGGGCGCTGGCCATTGCCAGGCTGGGAGAATGGGTGGGGGATGGATCTGGCCTGGCTGATTTGGAGATTCAGAGATTCGGCAACAGCCAAATCTCTGAATCAGATTCGGCTGAATCGAATCAGGACAGTGATTTGAATCACTATCCCCCGAATCACCCAAATCCGAATCCAAAGCAAATACTGCCACTTCACACAGGCCTACAGTTCAGCACAGGACACGTGATTCTCTGGGTTGGAGTAAGATCTGCTGCTACCAGCTCCTCGTGCCCCGGCTGGATCTGGCCCACAAAAAACTTGACAGTTTGGATCTGGTCTGGGGCACCAGGGGAGTTTGACACCCCTGCTGTAAAGCAAAGGCCCTTCTGCCATATGTGCATTTCTGAAAGGGAAATTTCAACAGTGAAAGCACAGGGAAACCAGAAGTGGGACTGAGGCAGGGATCTGGGCCCAAATAGTGCCGCCTGTCAATGAAGGGTGGTTGGAAGGCATCGGTGCTTTCTGGACAAGAGCTGCCCGCTGCTGTCAGTACCACAGCTCAGCTGTGGTGCTCCCCTTTCCCCGGGGCTTTCAGTTTTCGTGGTGGCATGCGCTAGCAGACGATTCATGCCGCTTCTTCCGATTCACGTGGAACTCGGAGTATCCGAACTCCGGTGGCTTCCCAGCGCTTTTGCTGGAGATTGTGGGGATGGGAGGGGGAATCATTGCTCCGTAGCCGGTAGCTGTTAAACAGGGCTGCTGGTGGGTGCTGACAGTCATCGGCCTCCTGGTTTTGGTGATGCACGAGAAATGCTTCAGAGGGACTCTGATGCCTGAGCAGTGGGTGCTCAGCACCACCTGAAGATCAATCAGGCTGTGTTAAGACGCCTTTAGATTGGATCCCCCAAAATCTGATGCAATCTCTGGCTCTTGTTGAAGCTCAGACCATGCTGCCTGCAGCAAAGAAAGCCCAAAGGGGAGCTGTCCCAAAGCACTTGTACGCTTCCGGCGCAGGATTATTTTACTTGATTGCTCGAACAGACACAGGGAGCTGCTTTCCAGCTCCATGAGAGGCATGCCCGCCTTTTGAAAGAATAAATGCTAAGGCTGCCCAGCGAGGCTGGCTGGATGTGCGCGCAGCTCTGTAAACAGCGTGCTGCCGTTGTAAAGTTGCAGCAGCCCCCACCCTCTTCCTCCCGCCACGGCGGAGACGGTAGGATGGAATTTACTAGGCCTAATCTCCCCGTTGTGTCGTGGCTCCCCGGAGGGAGGATGGAAGGTTATGTAATGCTTAGCAAAGTGCAGCCAGCCCTGAATGGCAACAGCAAGGGACCCGAGGAACACAAATGGCTGGAAGTCCTGCGTGCGCACGCCCTCCCTCCCCTTTTCAAAGCAAGCTGTTAAGGGGGATTCAGCTTTGCTTTTTGCCTCTTCTTGGAGAACTCCCTTTCCCTGGGGTGGGGCTGGGACACTCTGCCCACTTTTTCCATAACCTACCTCTTCCTTTTTTTTTAAACCTTCATGCAGAGAGAGAGGAATCTGCACCCACGCAGAATTAACTATGTAGCCAGAGAGCCCTCCCCTTTCCCCCCGCCCCCCAGGCAGTTGATCAAAGGAGCTTTCTCGTCTGACTCTGTCTGCAAACATGCGGCGAAAAGAGCCTGCTCCATGTTATCGCTGGACCCTGTGCAACATAAATAGATTAATAAGCACCATGTTAAAAGCAAGCACTTTAATTTTAATTCCATAACCGCTCCAACAAGGTGGAAGGGTCAGCGGCTGAAATAGTTGAGGGTGGTTGAAGCAGGGCAGGTGCTGCCAAAGGCACATGGTGGAAGGGTACGTGGAAGGCCTGGGGCTGCTTCCTGCTGCTCTGACGATAACGGGGATGGGACAGGGACAGGCTACCCTGTGGGTTTGAAGTTGGCAGGTCTGGCTGTGAATGAACCTAACAGCATTTGGCATCTTGTTGTAGTGTGTAATTCATGCACAGTCCTCCTGCCTGTTTAGCTTTGGTGAAGTGGGTCTTCAGGTGCTGGATCCAGGCAGACACCGGATCTCTTGTACCATCTGCATCACTTCTAAACACCCCCATGCACAGCAGGAACTACGCTTGTTCCTAAGCTCACTTGAGCAGTAAGTCAGGAGAGCCACGACGGGATCTGGCGGTTGGCTGCCTATTTTGTATGGCACAACAAAGAACGAGGCCCAAGGCAGAGTGTCTGCATTTAACTATCCCACATGCAAGAGCGGCCCAAAAAATGCCTTGGGGAAACAGGTTAGAGCTGTGCATGTAGAGCCTGCTGCTGTTGAGATCAGTGGGAATTTCCTGTTTGCTTCAGTGGAAGCAGGCTCAGCGTCTTACTGAAGCTGGTGGTACTGACAGCCAGCTGAGAGAGCTCAGTGGCATCAGAAACCATGGAGAACAAATGGAGTTAAATCCTCTTGTGTGGAGCCCAGAAATCCCCCTTTCCAGCCAGCATGTGCCTTTCATCTCCCCACCTCCTTGCACCACCTTAAGAATTGGTTTTTTGGATGTACCAGACCCTCCATCTGAAATGGCATTCCTAGGAGAAAAAAAAATCACCTTGTCAACATCTCAGTTTGCCACTTGCTTGGCTTGAAAGAGGGAAGAGGCTTTGTCTGCACATGGGACTTGCCAGCACAGCTGAGTTGATCAGGAGTGTGAAGAAATCACCTCCCCAACCAACACAGCTGTGCCAGCAAAAACCCTAATGTAGACAGTTACATCAACAAAAGGCCTTTTTTGTCAGTGCAAGCTATGTCTACACTATGAGTGTTAGCCCAGGTAGCTGTCAGCCCATCCAGGAGTGACCAGGTGAAGCCGCCTAGCTCATGTTGTGCAGAAGCTCCAAAAAGAGGCTTGTGATGGGCTCTTCTGGTCCTCATGCTTGTGGGTTTAGAGTATTGCTGCTGGTGCATTTTTCCAAACCAAGGGGGTTAAAAACTTTTTTGCGGATGTTTGGGTTCCCAGCGCTCACTGTAGCGTGCATCAGAGGGGTTCCAGACTTGAACAACAAATGGTGTTTGCAACATTTGTCCTCTCATGAAAGAAGCTAATCAAGCCTCCTACCTTTTGCATTTGGCCTTGAGTGACGATTCCACACGGTGCCTTTGCTCTGCATGGGACCCGGGGCTGGCGGGGGTGCCTGATCCCAAGCAAGCAGGTCTGAGCACCAGCCTGTGTTGTCTGGCTTTGCCCCTGAGCCCACTGGAAATTGGTTTGTGCGCACCTTGAACGGTTGGCCGTGTGAGGGATCTGTTGCAGTGCTGAGCATGGTGGCTGGCAGCTAATTTGGTGCATAGGTTTGTAGTCTGGTGGCTGCTCCTTTTAGTAGTAGTCTGCAAGGATTGCTTGAAGTCCCACCCCAGCTTATGCTTTTAAACGTGAATAACAGAAGGTGGTGGGGAGGAACCCTGAGAATCACAGGGCTGGAGAATTTAATGCAGCTTTTTGGCAAGCTCCCTCCTTTTACTTTGTGCTAGCAATTTAAACACAGGAAATGATCTCACCTGTAGGTCCCAGAGGTCTGACTCTCGCTGACGGAGGCAAGGGCTGGGGGTTGGGTGGGGGAGGAGAGACCTGGCTATGATTTACTGTTTCCTGTGGTGCTGGATGTAGAACGTGGATTTTGTCAGTGCCCCCGAACGCAGAGGCTCTTGGCGGCTCCTCTCAGCTACTTTGTGTATTGTGAGGACAGGTCTTATCTCTGACCCTCAGCGATGCCCTGTGCGGGTACTGGTTGTGGACGTTGAAGATGGAGGCCAGGGTTGGGTGGCAAGTTGACTGGTGATGGCTCACCCTTTGGAGGAGCCCAGATTGCTTTAAGTGATGAAACAGAGGAGCCATTTCCACCCCTTTCCAAACTGCTGTGCCCACTCCTGTCCCTGCTTCTGTGACCCCAGGCAACACCCAAGAAACATCTTTGAAGCTTCCTTTTTCCTTTTTTCTTTCCTTAAAAAGTCCCTTAAAACAAGCAGCTTGAAATTTTTGCATCTGTTGTCTTGAGGCTTAATAAACAACCTCAGAGGGTATGTGCATGTGTGTGTACCTGTACGCACACATGTTCAGATGCAGGCACACATCCTTTCTTTAGACGCGTCTTTGCATGGCTGGGGAGCATGGATCTGTGGGAGTGAATTGGGTGGAGAACGGGGGGCCAGAGCGCGTTAATGAGCAATTGGGCTGAAATCTGATTCCTTCAAGATAGAGGTTAGCGGATGGGCGGGGAGAAAAGTTCCTAGCCTGGAGTATGTGCAAAGGGGGGCTTGCACGTGTGAGCGTTAAGGAGCTGGCGGGGGGGGGCGGCTCCAGCAGCCTGGGAGCTGCTGTGCAGCGAGGTGAAAGCATTGGCACCTTCGAAATCCTGCATTGAAGCCTTCCTTCACGAGGATGTTTCACTGGTTTTTGATTCTCACTCAGGATTTATTAAATATATGGTAAACCTCCTTTCCCCACCCCCACCCCCTTTTCCTCTCCTCTTCTCCGCTGCTGCACAGCTGCCTAGAGAGCTGGCCAGGTGCCAGGGGCTGGCAGATGGTGCAGGGCTATTAGATGTGCTTCATTCGATTCCCTGTCCCAGCTCCCGCTATTTAATCAAATTATAGGAAAAGTCAATTTACTGGATTCTTATTCTTTGTAGCCTATTCCATTCCCCCGCTCTCCCCAGACTCTGCCACAAACGCACGCCACAGAGACGGGGTATTTTTTTTTCCATGAATTCCACTTCAGTGCTTGTCCCTGTGTTGAAACAGGGAGGTTATTGGAGATGCAAGAGGCAGAGGGCTGCTCTGTTTTGGGGTTTTTTTCTTTTTTTTATTGAAAGGACGGGGATCAGTTGTTGGCATCTATCAGTTCATTCCTTTCCACTTCCCCTCTGGTTTTTGGAGTTCACAGTCCAAAATTGTACATTAGGGTCTATAAAGGCACCATCTGAACACGGCGAGATCTTCAGCAAAAGACTACGAGTTGCAACTTCCATAGTCTCCTGCCTCTCCCGTGACCCAAAAATCCCTGGTGACTGGTGGTCCCGGCTTTCTGGCTACCATTGTACCAGCAGCACTAGGCCAGCTGGGGGACTCTGCTTTAGGCTTTTTGGGGTGAGGGGAGGAGGATTTTTAACAGCTCCAGCTCACTACAGAGTCTTCACCTTCTGATCACACCAAGGAATTGTGGAAAGTGTTATAATGGAGGCGAGGAGGCTGTAAATTAGCTGCATGGGGTTGTCAAAGAGCTACTGGAGGGCGGGTACCTTTTTTTAAAGCAGCACCAGTCTGCAGTGTGGGAAGGCAACCCTTTGGCAAACGGTTATGTCCTTGTTTGTGCAGGAGGGAAATCTGAGGCAAATTTGGGTGGCGGGGGAAGGATAAGGAGGAATTTTAAAGCCTCCTTGGAGTACATGGTTCTTTTTATTTGGTGGGGGGGGAATCTGGAACATGAATATTTTGTGCATCTTGACCCCATTAGATTCATCCTGTTGCTGGCTGTGGGTGTCTGTGGCTGGCTGTCCTGGGCTCCGGTGGTATCCCCTCCAGAATGGGTGTTTTTCTTGAGACGGTGTGTTTGGTGTACGCCACCCTTGGGCGCTGCCAAGAAGCCCACCCTGCCCATGCGCTCCTAGTGCTGGAAATATGGCATAGCTTTGAGCTGCTCTTGGGTTCTTTGTCGGGGCATTTCATGGCAGGCACCCAGGGTCCCTCTGTGCTGGCTACACTGCCTGACTGCAGGGATTTGGTGTGTGTGCAGCAGGAGTGAGTAGGCAGGCCTTAGCAGGGCTCCCAGCTGTGTACCAAGTAGGGTGGCCATTGTAGAGGACAGTCCAGTTGCCCTCTATTGATATGAAACTGGGCGCCTTTATGTCTCTTTTCTTTAAGAGAAAAATAGAGGACATATAAAGGCATCTGGTTTTGTATCAGTAGAGGACAGAGTAGCAGAAAACTGGCATGTCCTCTATGATGGCCACCCTAAGGCAGTGCAGACCTGTGAGCCCTCTCTGGGATGAAGCCGCAGGAACTTGACCAAACAGACACGTTGATTTTAATAGGAAAATGTGGTGCTTTTCAGAGCATGTCTCTCATCATTTCCTATTGAAACCTATTTTCCTCCCTATTTGGGGCAGTTTTTAAAATAAAGAGCCGTTCTTTCCCCCCCTCTTCTCAGTGGATCCTTGCTCTTTAGCTGATCAGAACTGTTCAAAGTAGCAGGATGGGAAAGGGAAAAGAAACTTGCTGCATCACTGCAGGTTTCCTTTACAAACAGAGATGCTCTTTCCAGTCAATGATGGGCCGAACATGCCTGGCAGAGTTGCTGCAACCCCTGGCCTCTGCTTTCATATGTATTTAAAAAAAAGAAAAAGAAAAAAGGTTTCAGGATGAATCAAAAGTGATGAAAATAGGCTCTTCACAGGTTCCCACGTCAATTTAAATGACATCTCAGTTTCTTTTACGTGTCACATTTGTGTGTGTGTTTAAAGAGACTTTATCACTAGCACAGAGTGGGTTTCTGCAGAGGCTTTCCAGGATCCATTAGATCAAAGGCCCCTTGTTGCTCCTGTCTGCTCTCCTCAAAGCTGTTACACCTGTCCTATGCATCTAGCATCATGAAAGACTGCTGTTACCATGCACACAGCTAGGCCTCTCCTGAGTCCCTCACTGAGGGATGACCCTTGTCTTAATCCTGCAGTTTCACTGGAGAAAAGGTACTGCGAATCATCATCTTCCTGTAGTCTGAAATCTGTAACCTCTGAAATAGAGGCTGAAACGGAAGTTACAGGGAGAGGATATGGCCTAAATGAAGGAATCCCCCAGCAGGAACAATTTATGTGTGTGGGAGGGAGAGAGACTGTGCACGCCCATGGATGCACACATTCATCCATGCATCTGTCCCTCATTCTGGGTCTCTGTCAGGCCATGGCCCTTGACAGCAGGAGAGGTAGGTGCAGGACACAGGCTCCTGTCCCAGAGACCATTGCCCTTCGGAGATGAAGACGGAGCGGGCTGGGCCGCGCTTGCCTGCAGAATGTGGCTCTGTTAAATCATAGAGCAGTGGGGCAGGAAGGGACCTCCTGAGGTACCTAGTCCAGCCCCTTCCCAAGGCAAAATCATCCATATCCAAACCATCCCATGCAGTCCATAATCTAAATTGAATGAGGCCATAGGTGCAGACTGTCCCTTCCCAGGCTGGGTGGCTCGTATTGAGCCATGAGTGATTGTGGTTGACCACTGCCCAGTGCTTTACAACGCTGCGCAGCCAGGCTTTTGTCCTATAGCTAAGGATCCTTATGGTATTTAAGGGTAGGGTTTTCAGTGGCAGCACTGAAGAGCCACCTTAGGGCAAAGAGCCCCTCATTGATTAATCCCTGTGTGCACGGGCCTCCATACCTTCCCTTCCTCCGGCCCCACAAGCGAAGGTAGTAATACTGTTCTTTATAAAGCACTTCTTGACTTACAGATTGAACGTGCTCTTTAAACCTTGGATACCCTGATTATGGTAAAGGGCCACAGCATAGCATGTCCTTTTGAGAGCAGGGGTGAACACTAGCTGTGCCCTTGCTCCACCCTCTCCTGTTTCTCTCTGGAGTTGACTGGGCACTTGGGTTTTGTATCCAGAAATAATCTCTTTGTGGTTACCCATAAAAAGCCATAACCACAGAAAAGGGAACTCAAGAGGAGAGTTGAAACTGCTGCTGGTGCTAGCCTGTTCTATAGCATCCAGAGCAAGAGAGATCAAAGCCTTACAGGAAGGCAAGGCTCATTTCTGCTTTAAATCCACTTCTTCCCCCTCACCTTGTCTCTGCCTCCGCACCTTCCAGATGCTTCCAGTTGTGTGTCGGAGGCAGAGCAATGCGAAGGCTGTTGGGGCAGAGAGAGTAAGTGAGGTGATCACCAGCCCCCACGTGGAAGGTGACCAGCGATGCAGGAGGCCACAGTAGGGTTAATGTGACATAAGGGGAGGTCAGTGGTTGTGGGGAGGTTGAAGCACACCTTTGCAACCAGGATATCCTGGATAGCCAAGGGTGTCGCTTCTTGGCCTTAACTTTGGCTGAACTTCTCCTTTCTGCTGTGGGAATTGGCTGTGTTGGCTGTAATAAGTAAAAAGAAGCACTAGGGCAGCCAGCCTGAGGCAGGCCAGGCGAGTGACACAGTCTGGCAGGCAGGGCATTGTGGTCGGCAGGCCTCTCTCTGACTCTTGCGCCCCTCCTCGTCTGCCACAGGTGTATCCATCCAACTCAGGTGATGACTACAGCAGGGATCCAGCGGGATATACTCCCTCGAAACCTCCTAGCACTGTGTATCCTGGAGCCTTCTACATGCCAGGTCAGTAGCTGGTGACCCAACTCCATAGCAGCTGCTCAGAGCTGAGCTTTCCCTTCCTGTCATGTCCTGAGCAGCAATGGAAGTGATTTCATACCTATGCCTGGTGCCTGGGTGCAGGTGTGGATGCCTGCTGAGCCCTGGGGATGCCCATTCATTTGTAAATAAACCCAATAATGGCATAATCGCTGCAGCACCGCCCCTTGCTTGTTATGGCTGATGTGTCCCTTCCTACAGCCTGCCTTGCAGCACTTCCTTAATGGAAGTTGTCCCAGTGCTCGCTAGACTACTTGGGGAGAGCACTTCCTAGTTCTGTGTACCCCTAACCCAAGGAGGTCCTCGTCTGTCCCTGGGGGCTGCTGTAGGGTGGGCCAGCAGCATGATTTCTTAGTGCTGGAGGTGCATGCCATAGGTTTGACCCAGTTACTCTTGCTTCTCCCAGTTGTACCACGATGGTGTTTCTAATGCTTGTCTTGCAGATGGACTTCATAACTCGCCAGACCTGTGGAGTTCATCTGGTACCATGAGCCAGCCAAGCTACGGGGCCATGCTAGGCAGCTCCTCTTCCCCTCTCCCACAGTCCGGTGGCTTCAGTAGTTTACATCAGCACGAAAGAATGGTAATGTGCCTCTTGGACAGCTGTCCTTGTGAGCAAAATGCATAGGTTGTTGAAGCACAGGACAGCTTGCTAGATCTCCTGTGTTCTCTTCCCAACTTTACCACAGGCCCTTTTGGGACCTTTTCCCCTCTGTGCCTTCAGGTCCTTCTCTGTGCAAAAGTGTCATGATGCTTGCTTGCCCCTGCAAGGTTTGGGGAGACTCCTATAGACTTTTAATGTCCCTGAAGTGCAGCATTGCTGTCAAATTCCCTCAGCAAGCATTAGCAGAAGGTGGATTTGCTGTATCTAGAGCAGGGGCGGGCATTTATTTTGGGCAGAGGGCCACTTACTGAGTTTTGGCAAGCCATCGAGGGCCGCATGACAGGCAGTCAGGGGCAGATAAATATTAATTTTCTAAAAATTTTAGGGGCCTCGCGGGCTGGATTGAATGGTGTGGTGGGGCGCATCTGGCCCGCGGGCTGTGTTTTGCCCACCCCTGGTCTAGAGTGAGACTCATGACTCTAATGAACATAGTTAATGTCAGTCATTATCACAGCTGTGGATCTTCTTGCAATGATGCTACTTGAAATAGCAAGATGCAGTCAAATTGTAAGATACGTTAAGGATTTGAAAACTTTTGCTGCTAGACCTGTGGGGATGTGTCTGACTTCCGTCAGAGTAGCACTGAGGACCTTTCAGACATCAAGGAATGGTTCTGTAATACCTGTGTGCACAGGCAAGTATTATGCTTGTTCTACAGCTGGATGAGCTCTGGTACAGATTTAGGGGATAGGAAGGTAAAACAGTTGATAGCAAAAGGATGTTCCTACAAGGATATCTTATTAAAATGCAGCTGTTACTGTGGTATGATACAAAACCACTCTGGCTATAACCCTGCTTCATCCAGGGTCAAAGTTGAGGCAGTTAGCCTCTTGTTGAGGATCTTGCAAACATTTGCATGTCCCTGAACAGCAACTGCCTCCCAACTCCCCCTGTTTTAAATGCTGCTGAACTGTATGTTTGTCTGTGCCCCTAAGTTATATGAGGATCCTGTCTCTTTCTTGGGTGCTTGAGTGGCTCAAGTTACCATAGTACTTGAATACCACCCTGCCTGATGTATTTATCATTGCGGTGTCCCAAGAAAGTAGGGGACTCAGACCCAGAGAGATGAAGTGACTTGCCTGAGGTTGCCCTGGGAATGTGTGGCAGGACAGAAAGTTGAAGCCTGATACCCAGAGTGTGGGGCCTATGCCATAATGCCTGGGCTGCCCTTCCTCTCTAGGGCAAACCAGGCAGCAGCACCCAGATTGCCTTCCTTCATAACCACTGTGTGCCTGCTGCAGTGTTTCCACTAGGCATGGGCATGCATTTTGTGCACCAACTGCCATTTTGTGCAGCTGGAAAATGTGCCATTCTTAAGACAGGAGCATCTGTGGGCTGTCTGAGCATGTGGTCTGCCCTGAAATAAAGGCAGCTGCTCACAGTCATGAAGGAGTTCAAGGAATGAACTGGGAACCAGCCTTAGGTAGAAGTGTGTTCAGGTTCTTCTCTGTTGGTTTCAGCACCCTGTTGGCTATGCAGGTTCCCCTGGGCATGGGGACTCGCACTGAGAAAAGCATTTCTCAGGCATTTATTTACGTTCTCCTTTGCTCCAGAAAGTCAGATGACTGTAAATCCACTTTAATGAGATGCAGAATCCTTATTATTCATCACTGGTTTGAATGAGGACAGGGGGAGAGTTCATAAAAGCTGGTCTAGTTCTTGTTAACCTTTGATTGTGTCCCTGTTCAGTCACTCATGTGTGCAAACACACATCAGGCAGGCTATAATGGAGGAACCTTCTCCCCAACCACAGCTCCTTGCCCCTAGAGCAACAGCAGAATCAGTTAAGCTTAGTATGGCCCCCTAGACCAGCCACAGCCCCTGGGAAACACCAGTGCTTTGATGGTATAGCAGTGAGCACCATTGATGCACCCTCTATAGCCTCAACACTGCAAGGGATCAGTTGCTGCTTCATGCTGACAAACGTTGGCCCTCCAAGGGTATGTCTCATGCCGCCTCCCCTCTTTCCTAGAACTACCCGATGCATTCAGGAGAAGTTAACGGCGGGCTCCCTTCTGTGTCTGGCTTTTCCTCTGCCTCCACCCCATATGGTGTCTCCAGTCACACGCCACCAATCAGCGGGACAGACAGCATGATGGGTAAGTAGCATCTTTACTCTCCTGGGCCCATGGATCTTTTGGCAGATGATTCTCACTCAGTTTTTGGTCTGTTCCCCACCCTCCC
>NW_017729018.1:5091047-5108216 GCF_001723915.1 Gavialis gangeticus | reverse complement strand
TCCCTGCACATGGGTTAATCCAGAAAGGGTTAACTGCTGTTAAGTATCTAATACCTGAATGCATTATGGGCTTAAGTCACTGTCTGGCACATAGGGAGTAAAGTACGTGCGTGACCTAAGGTCATACTGCTTGTTGGTCTGGAGTTGCACCACAAGACAAGTGCTGTAGCAGGGCATATTGCTGCTTTATAACCAGCTGAGCTGTGGCAGGGGGTTGGAGATGTCCCTGTAGCTCAGGGCTCTCCATGCATGTACCTTTTGGCACCTCGCATATTTGTCCTGAAAAGGGTCTAGGGTCTCTTTGGAGGAGCAATGACTAAGCAAGCTTCAGGAAAGAGTTAAACATGAGCATGAGTTACGTGGGAAGCCATTGGTCTGAATCTGGAATAGAAACATTCATGCCATATTCAAATGTTGTGCTAAACCCCTGCCCACACTAATCTCTAACCCTGCTGAACCTGGTACAAAACCTGGTACTGCAATTCATTTCCTGCTTGCTGGGAAAGGAGATGCCTGACCTTGATTCCAAGAGAAATCCTCGTGTGGGGGGAGAGGACAGAAGCAGCTTGGCTGTGGTGGGGCTGCATCATTGCTGTGGTTGGCATAGGGCCTCTGACCTGTCATCTCCTGAACACAGCCAGGCAGCTTTAAAAAGGAGCCACAGCCCACAATCCCCAGGTCCCAGCATGCAGGCCAGGTCTCTAGGGACAGTAAAAATCAAAAGAGACTTCATAATAAAATGGGCCTTTCTCAAATCTAAAGAATGAGAAGCCCCTTTTGATCGCTGTTTCCTTCCCCTCCTACTGGGAAAGCAAATGCACAAGCAGGAAAGCAAAGAGGGCCATTTTCCTTAAATGCACCAGGGCTCTTTTGAAGGTGATCTCTTTGCAATGGAGTGTTTCTGGAGTGTAAGTTACAGGCAGGATCATGTGGGGTTAGATTCACATGTCTGTATCTCCTTGCAGGTAACCGAGGAACCACAGCCGGGAGCTCAGGAGATGCGCTTGGGAAAGCATTAGCTTCAGTAAGGATTTCTTTCTCTAAGTTCCTCCTGGCAGTGCCTCCCTGCAATAGCAGCCCCTTGCTGGATTGCTGCCCAGCTGCCTGGCTTCCTGCCCTGGGTGGGAGAACTCGAATGTCACTGTTTTGAATAACTCTGGTCCTGAGGTTGCTGCTGCATTTTAGTGGCAAAGATGTGGGGGTGTCTGGCCCAGCAGTGAGGGCATTAGCCAGAGATGTGTGAGATCTATCCTCAGCTCCCAGTTGTGCTACCAACTCTGCAGGCAGGTCTTTCAGGGCACATCTGCACCACAGTAGGGCTGACATCCCAACCAGACCATTCCCAAACCCACTCTGCCCAGAAATGCACTGCTGGAGATGTTCTGCAGCTGCATTGTGCTGATGTGCCTTTTGTCCCCCTGTGCCTCCCTTCCCTGTCTGTCAGACATACTGCTCAGCAGCATTACGGATAAATATGCTGATGGGGCTGGCAAGATGCAGCAGTCAAAGAATGGCCATAGGCTCCCCTAGCTCTTTATTTCCCTCTCTTGGCATCCTGAAGTCATCTGTAGTTCTGTACCCTGGCATTATCAGAGTGCCAAGTATGAGGGGAGGCAACATGCAGATTCCCTCCTGTCTGGGCACGCATGTATTTTTGAGGGCAGCTCAGCTCCTGATAGCCCTGAGTCTGGATGTCCAGGGCATATACGCTTCCCCAGGCTACATGCTGCTGAGCTAGCTTCTGCTACATCCTTCTTGAAACAAGTAGGCAAGAATGCCGGCTGTCCTGGGAGTAAGTGACAGCACTTCTTGTTGGGTGTTATCTAGTGTTGTGCAGCTGACAGACTCAGCAGGGATGGTGATGTTGGAGGATAGGGTTTTCATTGAGGATCCTTGTGGTCAGGGCTGCCTTCTCCACTCCCTGCCACACTTTTGGTGTCCTTCTGGTGTTTGGAGTTCCCTTGTCCTGGAACCTGTTAATAATACCTCCTACTTAAATTGTAATGCCCCTCAGGCCCCTCTCACTGCAGCATGTGGACACCTTGCAGTCACCTGTGTGTTTATGTTCCCAGCTCCTGCCATGATGTAAAGAATTGTCATTTTGATTAACAGGGAGCCAAGGTACATGGAAGGTTGGATTGTAGAATAATACAAAAGTCTGTCTGGAAGGACTCTCAAGAGATCACTTCTAGTCCAGCCCCCTCTTCAGGCAGGCTTGGCCCTCTCTAAACCATCGTAGACAAAGCTTTGTCCACTTGCTTTTAAAATCTTCAGGAACAAACCATCATGCACAACTACCAGCACAATGCCTGAGACATCAAACACACCCTTTAACTTGTCCCAGGTAAAGCAGGGGAACAAAGACGCTGCCAATGTCCTGCCATTGCAAAGACAGGAAATTCTCTTGAGGTCCCGAGTCTGCAGCACCCACAGACTCCAGGTCTCCTGCATCCCAGCTTAGTGCTTGATTCACTAGATGGTTGCTGGCGCTTCAGCCTGTAGGCATGTGCTGGGTTTCAGTGCAAGGGGATATTTTCAGCCCAAAGCTGATGTGTGGGCAGTTATTTTAAACCTAGCACCCTGCTAGCTAGGGTGGGGGAATGCCGACTTGACCAACGATCTGTCTAGCCAACTGCTCCCTTTCAGTCCCAGCTCTGGCCTAGTGTGATTTTTGCATGCAACAGTCTGTCCAGCAGCCCTCAGTATCTCATCCTGTGGCTGCATGTGGAAAGCACGTGGCTGGCAGCTAGATTGGTGCAGCACCTGTCTCTGCTGTTATTTCTTAGCATCTTTACCCCCTGAAACCTCAGGTTGTGAGAACCCAGCGACTGCAGTGACAAACTGATATGCTTGCTGCGAGGAAAGTGCTTAATGGAGGGGAAAAAAAAATCCCGCAGTTGTGTAGAAATTGATGTAAATTCCTGCCAGCAGAGAGCAAGGATGTTGTTACCTCCCCCGGGGGGGAGAGAGGAGAGGAGTGGGGAGAACAGGAAAACCATCTGTTGCATTGGCTGGGAGCTGGGGGAATTGCCAAGGGTGATGTGAGGAGGCTTAGCACTTGAGTGCTTGGCACTTGGGTGCTTTTAGCACAGGTGAGGCCAGGAAGGGTTCATGGCCCTTTGTTTCCAAGGTGCCCTTTGCTAACTATGGTCTGTTCTCTCTTGCTCCAGATTTACTCCCCCGATCACTCTAGCAATAACTTCTCTTCAAACCCCTCTACGCCAGTTGGCTCCCCTCAGGGGCTTGCAGGTACGTGTGTACGTGGCTGCCGTTCTCTAGGGAATGGCTCAGAATCATCCTGGGTTTGTCCAAATGTGTTAATCCAATTTAAACCATGTTTAAAAAAGAAAAAAAGTAATTTTTGAAGCAGTAGCTGGTCTGTGAAAGAGCTGATTGGCTCAGGTACAGAGACAGGCAAGCTCCCTTCTCCAGCCAGAGCTTTGAAAAGTGGCTCATGACTTGGTGCCTGGCTGTAGATGCTATGGAGAGGCCTGATTTGTGTGGAGTCTTAACCCAAGTAACAAGGCTCCCTTGAAGTTTGAGTTGAACACCAGAAATGACTGATTGCCTTGAAAACCTTGGGTTGTGCGTCTCAGTGGGAACCTTGCAAGCCGTTCCCAGGCTCAGGAGTCCAATCCATGTGGCAACAATGTGCTATTGCCTGGAAGTAAAGTTTTTGCTACTGCCTGTTCAGTACCTGCTCCCGTGTTTGCCTTTCCCAAGTTGCCCCTTCATGCTCACCACTTTTGGGAACATGCTCTATAAACTTGTTCCGTGTGTGTGCGTGTGCGTGCTTGAGCATTGGTCGGAAGGGCTCAGTGTAAATTAGTAGGCAGCTGACAGGTTAAAAGCCATTTTCAGAGGCTGTTTTGCACTGTGCGTAAATCATCTGCACATAACCTGGCAGCTTGATCCAAGTGCCCTATTCAAGGAGGTTTGGTTTTTTTCCAGCAGCAGGAACTAGCGTCCAACCTGGGGCTTTGTTGCTGGAATTGATTCAAGCAACTCCCTTTTTCCCTGAAGGGCAGAGGTGTGCAGTGGCGCCTCCCTTTGCTCCTACCGTCCAGCCCATCTTGCGTGGCAGGGTACACGTAGCAGAACAGCCAGCAGTGTCCTCACCCTTTGCCTTGCTGCCCTGTTGCAGGCACAACAGGACTCGGGTGCAGGTACTTGAGAGTGATGCTTCTGCTAGATATAAATCCAGAAGCAGGCATGGGCTGGGTGTATGAGCCTCCCCTCCTCACTGACCAAATTAGTGCCCATGTGCAGAAACAAGGGAAGGTTCAAAGAACCCAGTGTGCTGCTGGTTTCCATACTCAAGCAAAGAAGCCACTTCTTTGCAGCTTACCTACCTACCAGAAGCACTGGTAGGAAAGGAAAAAGGCTCCAGGCAGGCAAGGGCGTGCATGAGCAAGAGTGTACAGTCGCACCAGCAGTGTGTCTGTGCGTACACATGCCGTCTGCCTGGATTGGATTCCTTCTTTGCCAGCAGTTAGTTGCTGTGAGGAGCAGCTGTATTAGCTTGCTGTCCCGTCAGCCTCCACTTGCTAACAGGACTGATGGCAGACCCATTGCACCAGCACTGCCTTGTCCATCTCTGATGGGGCAGTTGAACCTGCCACATGTTCTCCAGCACCTGCTTTCTGGGGCTCTGGCTCCATCTAGTGTCATGTTGTCAGAGCTGCACACAGTGTTTCTGATCCTGTGTTTGCTTCCAGGCACATCCCAGTGGCCCCGGGCTGGTGGACAGGGTGCCTTATCTCCTAGCTATGAAGGGAGTCTCCACACTTTAGTAAGTGTCACTGAAAGCTTCTGTGCTCCTATTTTCTGTCCTTTTTGTGAGTGTTGTGCAATGAACAGCAGTGAGTGAAGTGGTAGTGATGGGGGATGAGAGCCAGAGGGTGCTGTCTTCTCCCAACAAGATATAGGACCAGACTTACTAAGGTATTTAGGTGGCTGCAGACACCTAGTTGAATGTGCCTGAGCAGGCCAGTCTTCTGAATCTTTCTGTGAGAGCCAGGAGCTGTTGTAAACCCCACTATGTGCTTTGCTCTGTCTCTGGGCAGTTAAATACCTTGTATAACATTCCCTGTCCCATCCTAAACAGCTTGGGCCTCTGCTGTCTCCCACAGCTTGCAGCAGCAATGCTGATCTGGTGCTGGCACCCAAGCTGGCTGTAGAGGCATTTACCCATGTTGCTGGCTGCTTTGGCATATGGGGCTGGGTGGGTATTACCCCCTGTGAGGCATGAGTCATTCTGGTAGGTGAGGTTGCAATACGCATCTCTAAGAGAGTGACTGAAAGCTTCTATCTAGCAGTTAATGCAAAGGTTTGGGAATTGCCATACCACTGCCTCTAGCCTGAGACCCCATTTGTTCACTGGTCAGAGCCTGACATTTCAGAGGAAAGGGCAAGAACCTCACTGTGGCCATCTGTCTGATATTCTGTCCAGCTGGGGTGCTTTTTCCCCATCTCAGATGGTTAATGATTGTACTGGAGAGTTTGTATCCCTGGCCCTTCTGATATAACCAGGGGTTTCATATTCTCCATACGCATATTCTTGCACTGCTGTAGCTCAGCCCTCTTGAATCCTGTGGAACGCCCTGCCAGAATATAATTTGTGCACGCTGTAGTGGTTCCTTCCCATGAGAGAGCACTTAGCAAGGGGTAGCTTGCTGACAGCACAGGGAAGGTTGCAGGTGGGAATAGTCCTTCTACAGTCAGTTCTTCTTGTGGGTCTGAGTTCCTTGAGAGCTTTAAAGGAGTTATGGGAAACAGGTGTGCTGTTGCAGCCAGCTGTTTCATTGATCTGAAACTACAGCAAAGCCCTGAGTGATCCAGTAGACATCTCGATGGGCTGTTAAGTTTTTTAAAATGTTAATGCAGTCTCCTTTTCCCCTTGTACCTCAAGCAAAACAAAATGGAAGACAGATTGGATGAAGCCATCCATGTACTGAGGAATCATGCCGTGGGCCAGACAGCTGCCATGACGGCTAACCATGGAGAGATGCACGGTCTGCTGGGATCGGCACCTGGCCACAGCGCCACAGTGGGCGGACTGGGCCAGGCCTTTCCCCCTTCAGTCATGCCTCTAGGGAACAGACATCCGAGTCTGGTGAGTAGGGACCGGTGGGGATGGCTGTTTGCATTGCTCTAGCACCCAGGTGTCAGAGCCCTGTTGTGCTGGGTAGGGTACCATCTCATGGGCTGGGCAGTCTCTGGGACCCTGTCTGCTCACAAACCTTTGCAGACTACAGGGGGCACAGCCTTCCTCTAATTTAAAAGTAACTTGAATCAGCTTGGTATTAAACCTATTGCCAGGCCACGTCAAGCTAAGTAAGCCATGCACTCTGATCTGAATCAGTGTCTAGGTTACTGGGTGGTGAAGAGGAATGTGTGGGTCCCAGGGCCAGTCCAGACTTGGAAGCACTAGCATCTGGTTTGACTTGTATTCTGTAGCTGCTGGCCCTCATGTTTGCCCTTAAAGGCTGCTCTGCTTGTTCCGCTCTAGGTGGGAGGAGGTCACCCTGAAGATGGGCTGCCTAACAACCCCAGCATGCTCCACAACCACGTCACACTTCCATCACAGCCCAGCTCGCTCCCCGATCTCAACAGGCAGCAAGACACATACAGTGGTAAGGTGGCACTTCCCTGCTCCACATGTACACGTGCTTTAATCTGATCTGCTTCTCAGCTGGCTGCGTACCCTTGTGTGTCCTTTTGTGAAACCTGACGTCTGGAGAAGGCAGCTCTGAGGCCTGATTCCAAGTGCAGAATAAGCCCAGTGATGAAAACTTTGCATGCAAGAAGGGGATGATCCTGCAGCCTGTCCTCGATCCAGCCTGTCTCAGCATGTGGTCTTGTACCTGTTGTCATCTGTGTGAACAAGTGGTTGTTAGACCCCTGCCTAGTTTGTGGGTGCTGTTGGGGTCTGACTGGAGGGCACTGGGTGCAAATAGGCCTCAGGAAATGCCTCAGTCTGAAACCTAGATGTTTGAGGTGGAAAAAGTCCTGTCAGGACAAACCCAGTCCACCTTCATGTCTCCTTACTGCTGGTTTTCAGACACAGAGTTAGTCCATTTGTCTGCAGGTGGCCTCTGTACCTAGATTGACAAGAATCTGGGCACAGACTGCTGACACGGACGTGTATGAACACACTGGGGAAACATTCTGCCTTTGAAATGTCCTCCCAGGGATTTGGGGTGGTAACTCCAGCATCAGGCTGGAGCAGTGAGGCTTCCTGGAGTAAGGGGTTCCAGTCCCTGCTGGGTCTACTTGCTCATGGTGTTCTCCATAGGAATTGGGCTTTGTCCAAGTGTGGGCCCAGACTCCAGAGTCGTCTCATAGAGGTTGGCTTTATTTGTGATACCATACATCTAGGATGTATGAGGTGCAATAGGATTCTGTGGAATGAGTTGCTTTGCGCATACATGAGGGTTATCTTGCCTAGTCTGACCAAGTGTCGGAGGGGATGCAGATGGGTCATGGCAGCAACCGTCCCTGTCCTTTCCCCATTGTTGAGATTTCTGTCTAAGCACTATGTGCTGCTTTGATTCCTTTGTAGGCTTGACAGGGGGGCTTGGGAGAGGAAGTGTCACCTCAGGGCTGGGTGAGATAAAGCGGGAAGAGAAGGAGGATGAAGAAAACACATCAGTGGCTGATAACTCGGAAGAGGAGAAGAAGGAACTGAAGCCGTCGCGGAACAGAACAAGGTGCTCTTTGAACAGGTCTCTCCCTTCATTCATTCTGTTATTGGCTGGGGCTTGGGGCAGGGCTAAGACCAAGATGACCAAATGGGTGCTGGGTGGGGCCTGTCTGCCCTGCTGGCCTCCTGCCTGCTATCCATGTGGCAAGGGAAGAGCACTAGCACTGGCTAGATTTGGGGGTTCAGTTCTGGGCTTCTGCCAAGCAGCCTCTCCCCCTTGCTCTTTCGGACCACTCCACCTTCGGAGCCTAAAACTGTGTGGCCTGCCCCAACCTCCCTGTTCAACAGGAGGGGTTGGGGGCCACCAGCAATCAGACGTCCCAGGGGGAAGGTCTGTGCTGTGTCCATCCTCTGCCATGCTCCATTACTGCCTCCAGGCACTCTTAAAATAGACAGGCCAAGCAGTGGAGCAAGCTGCATTCGTGCTGCCCAGCCGATCTTGGGGCATTGCTTCTGGCCCTGCTTGCCTGACCAGGGAAAGAGGGGCTTTGTGCCTCCCCAGCCCTCCTACCTCAGGCAAGCTGTCATTAGTTTGTCCAGGAAAGGTGACCGCTTCCTTTGGCGTCTGAGGAAACTGGCTCTTCACTGCATGCAGCTGGACTTTGCTTGTTCTCTATCACCTACAGCCAGTGACATGGGACTTGCCAAAATAAACCAGAAGCTAGGCTCAGCCAGTGGCCAGCCCCAGCTGCTTCAGAGAGCACTGCAGTGGGCATGGAGTCATTACCAGCCTGGAGGGGAGGCTCTGTCTAGACTCCAGCCTATCAGTGGCTGATCTATGCCCTGTAGCTGGAGGGTTTTATCCCTAAGGGTTTTGGTCCTTGTTCTTAGATGCAAAAGATCTCCATACAAATGTCTGATCCTTTGTTTTTTTCTTTGACCTGTTGGCCACAATGGGATCAGTGACAGTGAGTTGGGGGGTAACTTGCATTGCTCTGGTTTTGTTTAAAAAAAACAAAAAAAAACCCCTTTCCTTCTGTTGTTTCTAAATGGTTTCCTTTGGATGTAAGCACACGTCCCTGCTTCTGGGATATTGCGCAGCTGTGATGCTTCTTGCCCAGGGCAGTGTCGCCACTTCCTAGGGCGATGCCATTCCTGGCCCTTTCGATCTGGGAAGAAAACTCTCACTGTGTGTCGATGCCTGAACATGTGTGTTGCTTTTGTGAGTTGATCAGTGCTGAGAGTGCACACGAGGAATGTCCCTGTCTCGTTCTTATTTTAAACCATTAGTCATGATGAGGATGAGGAGGACGATCTTCTTCCCCCAGAGCAAAAAGCCGAGAGAGAAAGAGAGAGGAGGGTCGCCAATAATGCCCGTGAGCGCCTGCGGGTCCGTGACATCAACGAGGCCTTTAAAGAGCTCGGACGCATGTGCCAACTCCACCTTAACAGCGAAAAACCTCAGACCAAACTGCTAATCCTACACCAGGCCGTATCAGTCATACTGAACCTGGAGCAACAAGTTAGAGGTCAGTGAGGGTCCCGGAGTGGTGATATTTTACGTATCTGATCGGCACGGGGCTGTCTGTCTGTCTGTCTGTGACACGTCACGTGTGCCGTGGTGCCTAGCACTGTCCTCTCTGCCACGTGGCCCTGGGTCCTCAGGGCCATTAAGTGTCCTTTTTTTCATTTTAAGTTTGGTTTTGAACCCTGCTGTTCTATCCTCATTTTTTTAAGCCATTGCATGTGCTGCATGTTGCTTGTTCCAAAGCCTGGGCTGTGCCCTCCTGTGTGCATAATACTACAGCTCCTGGGCAGTGAGCATCCTTGCTCCTTGTAGAGTGCCACCTGCCTTTAACTTGGAAAGGGGTTCTCCTGCCATCTGGAGAAAGCCCCCCCCATGAAATGAGGCTGGGCCTGAGAGTGGCATGCCATGGATGGATGGGTGTGGCTTGCCTTCCCTGTGCTGTGTTAGCTGGGCAGTGCTGTCCTGCTCTGCAGAGCTCAGTATCATAATGGGGGAGAGCCAGAACTGTTTGATAGGTGATGAGCTCAATGCAGCTCGGAGGGGTAGGGTCAGCCCCCACCCTCCATGCCACTGGGTTTCTCTCCTGGCCCTCTTAGCTTTTAAACTGGATTCTAGGCAAATGCTGCCTGCCCCAAAAATGCAAATTGTGCCCAGCAGCCATTCAGAGCTTCCCTGTAGCAGCATTGCCTCTTCAGTATAATTGAGTGATTGAGCCACATATTTCAGGGGACATGTAGTGTCCCCCCCCTCCACCTCCTTCCCTGCCCAGGCAAGGTTGCTCCCTCACTGCTAGTTTGCAGTCCAGTCTAGTGTTATATGTATAAGTGCTGGGGCTTCCCGGGGTGCTGTTCCCATGCAGCTGGGGCTCTTTGGTCATGTTCAGCTCAGCCAGAGGGGAAAGCTCTGGGTTTTATTCCCTGCTCCAGACTTTGAAGGATTTTGCTGCTTTTTCCATAATGCTTGCAGTGCATGTTTCCATATTAACTTCTCCTACCCCCATCACTACAGAAGCAACTGTGGTGGGTTAACCCATTCTCTTCTGGCAGAGACCGCTAATGTAAACCCATGGTTTGTGCCTGGCTCCTTCTCCCCTGCTGGCCCCTCGCTATGGCATTGTGATGTTGGACTTTTTTGTGCCTCTTCAGTTTGTAATTTTTTGCCTTCCATAACATGTATATTTTTCCTGTCTCCTTTTTATTCCCCCCTTCCTTTTCATTTTTTTTGTTCTGTTCTTTCCAATCTCCTACAGACAGTCCCCAGCCGTGACCTCTCGGTGGTCCCACTCTCTACCTTGTACTTGCTGCTTGCTGTTTGAGACAGAAAATGGAGGGAGGTGGGGAGGGTTGGCAAGAGAGAGTTGGCACCATGTTCACTTTGGTCTCCCACGCTTGTCCTTTTTTAAAGTCTTCCCAGAAATGGCAGCCAGGCAGGTCGCTTACCCCGGCCCCACACTGCTGGTGCCCGGGACATCGGTACAGTGAGCTGGGACATTGGCCCTTCAATGGGAGTTACGTCCTGCTTCTCCTCAGCTCCCTACTGCAGGTTATCAAAGCATTTCTCTCTGATCAACAACACTCTAGCAGTTAGGCCACCGAGCCCAGTTTACAACAGAGCTTCTGGACATAGTAAGGACTCAGAGGAAAGCAGCAGAAGTTAGAGAAGCTGCCGTTGTGGCTAGATCTGTTCTGTGGAAGGGCCAGGCACTGGCATGCATTGGTCTACACATAGTTCAGCAAAAGAGGTGAAGTATCAAGTGCCTCATATCCTGCGTGGGGCAGAACTTGGCCTTGTCAACACAAATCCAGTTGCCTCAAGCCCTTGTGTTTCTAGCAAGGAGAAGTAGCTGTGTGGAGGACTGCTGTGGTTCCGCTGATGGTGAATGCAGGAGACATGGCCTGAGGTGCAGTCCCTGCTGGGGGAAGTTTGCAAACTGGACTCATAAGAATGACTGCAAGAATTTCTGTAAGTAGCAGGCAGTGCTGATGTTTCTGCCAAGATTGGAGTTTGCCTAGCTTCAGGGAGATGTGGATGTCTTGATGCAGGCTGGGAATCCTGGCAGCATCTCTTCTCCGATGCCCTGGAACTCTCCCAGCAGCAGACTTCCTGGCACGTGGAAACAGAAAGCTGAAGCATGGGCCATGGGCCTGAAGCACCTGAATGCATTAGGGTAGCTAGGACTGATCTGAAGTACAAGTTGCCTTACCCTGCTGGTTGCAGTGGTACCCCAGCTAGCTCCCCATCTCTCCTTCCTGAGAGCCAGCTGTTGTTCCTGCCAGCTGGGGCGGCGAGGAATGCCCTGCTCTACACGGTCCTGTCCTTGGCAGGTTCTTCAAACCCATCGCAGGTCCTTTGCTTCTGCCACCACCCTCTTGGTTGAAAGTTTAATTATATCTGATTCCTCTTGACCCAAAGCAGGAGCCTGAGGCTAGTGTGCGGCCTTACCTGAAGACAGCCTTCAGCCAGTTTTCTTTCCTGTGAGAATTTTGCTCTGGGGGAGAAGGTCGTCCGTGCACATAAAGGGACAGAGAAGTGAGGGAAGTGCTATAGATTAGGCCAAGATTGTAAGGTGCTGCCAACCTGTGTCTGCACTGAAATCCCCACTCCCGTTGGCTCCCTGCTCTAGCAGGCTGCTGACAGAGCTGTGGAAACCGAGGTGCTGTGCACCAGGGACTTAGAGCTCATGGCCACGGCTTCGAAGACCTTTGGCTGGAGAAGGTAGACACCAACCCCCGGGCCTGATTTTTGGCCCCCTTGAAAGAACTAATGTCAGTTCCTGCCTCTGCAGCTGACTCGGTGTGACTCAGACAGGTCACTTCTTGGTGCCTGTGTTTCCCCTCCTGTAAGATGGATATCACCAGTGTACTGAGCAGTGTGCTGTGAGTCATGCTGATTAGAAACTTTGTCCCATCTGGGTTTTGACAGGAATTGGAGTTTTGTTTTGGACACACTTGATATTTGGTAAAGAACGCCTGCCTTTCTCTGAGGCAAAAAGGGAGTTTTCATCAAAAAACTGAAAACCAAAAGGGTTTGGGCTGAAAACCAAGGACTTCTGGTTTCCAGATGAAAACTTACAGAAAGTCGAAGTTTCCTGTGGGAAGAAATTCCAAGTGTGAGCAGCCTGAGTTGTGCAGAGTGGCTGGGAGGTGTGCGTGCGCCCTGCCATGATAGGTACTGTGGGCCCTGAGAGGTGGCATCGCTCCACCCTCTCCCCCATCCCTGCCACCATCCCGCACACACTTGCACTCCTCAAATCTGTGCAGAGAGGGTGACCAGTGCTGGCAGCACCTTACCTTGGCACACAGCTGGCAAGGAGCCCAAAACCAGGGCTCCTTTAGAAATTGGCAAGTCCCATTCTCCCTTCTCAATTGGCTTCTGCAATCCAAGGTTGACTGAGCTTTGGCAGTGGACACTAGTGGCACTACCAGCACAACAACTGCTAGACCCCCTGTCCGTTACACCCTCCCTAACTAATCTCTGTGGTGCTGTGAACCCAGCAGTACAGACGAGGCCCTGTCACTGGAAGACAAAGATCTGAGGGACCGGGAGAGGAGAATGGCCAATAACGCCAGGGAAAGGGTGCGTGTACGGGACATTAACGAGGCCTTTAAAGAACTGGGACGCATGTGTCAGATGCACTTAAAAACGGACAAAGCACAGACCAAACTGATCATCCTACAGCAAGCGGTGCAGGTCATTCTGGGCTTGGAGCAGCAAGTACGAGGTATGGTAACAGCTGACAGGTGCATTTGGGGGCCTTTCTCTCCCTGGAGATTTCTGTGTGCATGTATGTAGAAGGGATGTTCTTAACTGAACCTTTTGCTGGTGGGATGCATGTGAGGCTGAGACTTCCAGAGCTGCCTTGGCGGAGATGAACACCCAGTTCCCTGGCAGTTGATGGGAGTGAGGCAACTTTGGAAAACTCGAGTCTTTAAACCTTTGTAAAATGGACGGGGTTGCCAGGTGGTTTTAAACCCACGTGCATTTAAACTGACATAACATCCCCGCAGGGGAAAGAATCTGGCTTTGGCAGGAAGGTCCAGTGAGGGAACTGCAACTGTTACAAGGAGCAGCAAGGCTAGTAGAGGCTTGCACGGAGGTTATTTCCTCACGTGGTGCAGTGCACCTGCTCTGGGACTTGGTTCTCTCATTTGGATGCTTCTGCTCTGTGATGCTCTTGCACAAATTGAGGCTTCCTCCCTTACTGTTCTTGGCACAGAGCGCAATCTGAACCCTAAAGCAGCCTGCTTGAAGCGTCGGGAAGAGGAGAAAGTGTCTGGAGTAGTAGGAGATCCCCAGATGACACTTTCAGCTTCACATCCTGGCCTAGGAGACGGTCACAACCCTGTTGGACACATGTAAAGGTATCGTCCTTTGCCCTGGTCAGGCCCCAGTACTCATTTCTGTGTGTGAAATGCACAGCACTGCTGTTGCATCTAGCAGCTGGTTATTGATTGCTCAGAACTGAATTCCCAGCAACTGTGGCGTATGCTTAGATGTGCGGTGCTAGCCAGTGAGAAGGAGGCCCTTGCATTTCTCTATCAGGATGAGCGATGGGCTGGGCTGTTGGTATGAAAATGCTGCTGTATCATTAGGCGTCCCCTGTAATTCATCTTTATGAACAAAACCCACATGGAAACATTTCATTTCTTCAGTTACTGGCCAGGTTGTTCTCTGCCATGGCCCCTCTGCTCTCCCTCCTGGGAGAGTGTAGTAGCTAGTTCCTCTCTGTTGATGTGCATTAACAGCCCCCATGTGAGAACAGGCTCTCCCTCTGTCAGGGCAGTGAGGGATTATCAAAATCACGTGTGCTTCACAGCCCATGCCCTTAAAACAGGCAGCAAAGTTAGAGCTGTTCTGAGGAGCAAGGCACAGGGGTTTTGGATGGTTTGGGCAGGGCTGGCCATGATGTTGTAATCCCTGCTCTTGGCTTTCCTTGGAAATGATGTCCTCTTCCTGCTCATAGGACACAGAGGAGTGTTAGTCACAGTCTATATTTCCTTTTTTCTGGCAGTCCCTCCATCTGTCTGCACCTCTGAGCCACAGGCCCATATTTATAGTGTCCCGGGGGTGGCTGTGAAAGAAGCTGAAAGGAATTGCCCCTTTGTAGCAAATGGGGAAGCTTTACAGCAGCAAGTTATGATAGATGGTACACAGGACTGTACAAGTTCGTATCCCCTCCCTACCGAGATCTCGGGCACACCCTGCATTGTGGTATCTGCATCCATGTTTTATTTGACATTTAGAGGAGCTTGGACCAGTGTCACTTAACTCCCCTCCACCCCAGAGGTGCTTTGTGGGTTGTGATGCGAGTCTGCGGTGGTCTAAGACCCCTGGATCAGCTAGGCATTCCCTGAGTCACGGTAAGCTGAGAGTCCTCAGGGCAAGCAGCTGGACCGTTCCTCTGATTCCACCTACCTGAGGCCATAGCACTTTCAGGCCTTTTACCATAGCTCTTGTGTTCCTCCTCCTCCAGTGGAAAATGTGGCCATCTCTAATTGCAAAACAGTCCTTAATAATTGTGTTGGCCCCAAATGCATGCCTGCCACAGACCTAATAAAGACAACTCGATAGCTTATTTAGCCCTTACATTCCCTGGGTGAGGAACACTGGCACCTTTCATGCCCTGGGTGAGAGTGGTTGGGGGATTGCAGTTCATGTGCCTAGATTTCAGGATGCGCTTGATGACCTGGCTCAGTCACAGTGCATCTTCACCTGTGAACATGCTTGTCCTTAGCCTGTAACATCAGAGCGTCAGGCTCCTGAAGTGTGCTGCAACAGTCAGCTGCTGTGCAGGCATGTTGGGGAAGGTTACATGTATGCATTGTGTATAACATGCTAGTTGGGCACCTGCTTTAATTGCTCCCACAGAATTAAAAGTACAGCTTCACCATTGCCCCAGTAGGGAGCATAGCTGCAATGTCATTGGGTTTCCCTTGGTTTGGACTTTTTTCTGTTTTCTCTTTATTTTTTTAGATCTTTTTGTTCCCCTGGATACAGAGATCTATAGGAAGGAAAATCCTCGGTGTGACCTGCAGCCTTCATGAACCATAAACTTTAGTACTGCTAATACTGACACCCATGAAAGGAACCTGGCATGCTGTAAGGGGCGTAAAAACACTTTGTCAAAAACAAAAAAAATTGCCTTAAGTATAAAATATGGAACAGTCAATACATATCACTCAATTCTGAGGGGGAGAGTTGTATTCTCTTGGCTTGTTCACAAGCAGCCAGCAGCGTAATTGTGCCTAAGCTTAATATTTCTTTTTTTAAAAAAAAAAGGAACATTAGTTATGAGATTTTTTATGTAGAACAAAATAGCGATGCCTTTTGGTTTTTTTTTAGCTTCTTTTGCATATGTTTTGTACGCGACAAAAGTTTTTTTTGTATAAAAAAAAAAAAAAGTCTTGTACCCCATGCTTTTCTGCTGCTGTTTCTATAGTTAACGTTGCATCTTTAGGATCAACCAGAATATTAAAATTGTATTACGAGAGACTGGATATAAAGAGAGGAATTCTCAGATTCGGCTCTGAAAGCCACTAAAAGCGAATGTAGCCATGGTAGGGGAATGCCTTTCCTTGCCTGGCTTGTACCTTCCATTATAAAAACTCATGTGCTGAATTCATCATCTCTTTGCTTTGGCCACTTCTGATTTGGGAAAAGGAAGTTAAATGACAAAGCAAGTTGTGGCAGCTTTCTTCAGCAGCTCTTGGGCTCCTCCCAGCATCTGGAATCGAGGACCTGCCTTCAGAGGTCTCTGCAGTTATGATCCCTGGGGTCACAGGAGGCAAGAGGTTGAGGGGCAAAGAATGCAGCTATCTTCTGGAGCTTCGCTGTGGAAGGACAAGGAAGCAGCCGTGATTGAGAAAGAGCTGCTGATAGAGAATGGGCCTAGAGACAAGAGAGCCAAGGGGTTTGGGGAAGCAGCACAAGGTGTAAGAGAATCTGGGGCTCAGTTGCCAGCTGGCAACACCTCATTCCCACACGCCTGAGTTCGTGCCTGCTGTCAGAGCCCCTTGCATGGGAGGAGGGGGGAGAGATGCCGAACAAAGAGAAGAAACAGAACAAAGAGAGGGGGACGGAGGATGGGCAGAACAAAGACACCCAGGAAACAAGGCAAACAGAACAAAGAACTGGCCAGGCTGGGGCCTTGCTGCCAGAGGGCATGCTGACTGCAAGCTGTGACCAGAGGAGTCATCGTCTTGGGTACAGATGAAGAGCAGTGTGAGCTGCAGAGACAGGGCTTTCGTGTGCAAAGGAAGCAGCAGTCGGTGGCAAGAAGTGGGCTTTGTGCAGCTCCAGCCCCAGCTTCCCATCTACATGGAGCATCTGTATGGGGCTTCAGCTGCTGCTGCTTGGTACATGGAAGTGGCAAGTTGAAATGCCACAGGCAGCAGGATTGTTTTTGAGCCGTTTCACCTGCTGCTGCCAGGTTATCTCCGTGTCCCCCTTTGGAGCAGCCGTCTCAGCAAGCTGCCCTACCCTACTGTAGGCAACATCACCAGGGGCCTCAGCTGGACAAAGCCACTGTCCTGTGCATGTGGGTTTTTCCTGTTGAGGCAAAAGGATGATGATCCTCTTTCCATGCTGGTCACAGAGGGGCTTCCCTTTCCAACAAGACACTGCAGCAGCCCTCAGTGCTGGGCACAGAAAACAGCCTCCTTCCCCTCTGCATACACCTTGCAAGAAAGTGCAGCAGCTGTTATTTCCCTGGGAGGTTGTGCTGGCTTTCCTGTGTCGCGGTGTTGTGGGGGCTGTGTTCAGCTGGGTGGGGACCCAGGCCTGCCCCCTGTACCCATGGAGAAGCTGCAGAGGAAGGAATGGTGTCTCCACCGGCTGACGAACTTGGCAGCATGTACGCCCATCTCCTACCAGGTGGAGTCAGCTTGTTGCCACAGCAGCCCTGGAATTGGAGCTGATCCAAAAGGCTTTGAGTTTGCAGCAGCAGCTTTTCATTTAAAAAAAAAAAAACAAAACAAAAAAAAAAATCACCCTCTTT
>NW_017729018.1:5083748-5086047 GCF_001723915.1 Gavialis gangeticus | reverse complement strand
ACCCATGGAGAAGCTGCAGAGGAAGGAATGGTGTCTCCACCGGCTGACGAACTTGGCAGCATGTACGCCCATCTCCTACCAGGTGGAGTCAGCTTGTTGCCACAGCAGCCCTGGAATTGGAGCTGATCCAAAAGGCTTTGAGTTTGCAGCAGCAGCTTTTCATTTAAAAAAAAAAAAACAAAAACAAAAAAAAAATCACCCTCTTTTCCTCCTCAACCTCTGTATGGTTCTTGGCAGCCTGTTCTGCCCAGCTCCGGTTGCAGCTTGGGATGGCTCAGCCTCTCTACAGGTCTGCACATGGGTGCTCTCTGTTCTCAGCCAACTTACAACATGGTTTGGCCCCTTCTGTGGAGGCAGCATGTCGCAGTGCTAGCGTAAAGGCATAGCACGATAAAAATAGCACCCTGGGCAGCCCTCTGTACCCTCCCCTCCCCCCTGCCCACCTACCTTGTTGCTTGCAGGCTCAGGAACAGCAGCGAGCAGAGAGCCAGGCAGCGCGAGGCATCTGGGCATTGTCATTCTCTAGACCTGCAGTGGACTTCGGTGCTGTTCTGGGGCAGGACACATTCCCCCTGTTGTTGCTGCCCAAGTCCATGCCCAGGGGGCAAAAATAAATAAACGCTGAACTCGGCAGCAAAAAACATGGGTTAGTTCTGCCCTTGGCAGCAGCAAACTCTACTGCTGCCTTACAGAACTGATTCCTGGAATGCCTTGCATGCTGACAGTCTGCGCGGGAAGTGTGTCATAGAGACAGGCAGCTGGCAAGATTGCCTCCCCTTAGGTGGTATCCGGGTCATGCCCCACTCACCTGCCCCATGTTATGCTACGGCTGTTGTAACCAGGACAGGGTAGAGCAGAGTCGTGTTTGCTGTTCAGCTCCATGTCCTTGGCTGGGCAGATGACCCCTCCGACTCCTGAAGGGAGCAGGGTGGTTTCACTTGTTTGCTCTCCATCTTTCTATGGGCAGTTCTGGGGCTTGGCAGTGGGCTTGGTTAGGCCTGCACAGGAGCTAACCCTTTTCCTTGGTCTCAGCTTCTCAAGTTCTCCATACTTTGTGCTCTGTATTTGTTTAGCCTGTCTAGGGCTGGCACCCAGGACTGGACATCTCAGTGTGTCCTAGTAAACCATGGGCATTGATGCAAGCTTCTGGCTCTCCTCTGTGCCACCCCCACAATGCCCTTGTGCTCTGGCAAAGGCCACTGCCAAGATTTAGGGCCTCGTTTCACTTCTGCCGCCACGGGTTGAGCTGCTGCCCTCAGCCTCAGTCAGACCAGCAGACTATCTCTGAGCAGCAGGCCCCTGACTCCATCTCATCCTGTGGTGCTGTCTTGAGGTTTAATACTGGAGCTGAGGGAAGGGCCGGATGTTCCCTTCCTGCCACCCCTTGCCATCGGGAGCTAGAGCAGCAGTTCAGCAGCAAGCATGTTGCTCCAGTGACTCTGCAAAGGGCATGCACAGCTGTCCAGTGACAGGTGCTAGCAGAGCTGTTCCCCTTCCCCCTGCCCCCCCCACCATTCCATTCTCTGCAGCTCTAAATAAGGCTGTTGAGACCCGATTTGTGGTTCCATAAGTGCTTGAACAGGGTCTCTTTGTGCTTGCATAGTAGTGATTCAGTTTTCAGGGAAACATCATTCAACCTGGTTAAAATCCTGTCCGCCTGGGTTCTTCCTGTTTGTACAAGCAAGAGAAAATGTTACAAGAAAGAGCCAGAGCTGTGGTCCAGCATGCCTGCTTATGGTCATGTCCCAGGCTTGCATCCTAGGAATGGATCTTTATAGTTGAGACCCTTTAACACCATCCACACTTGCACTTTTCTGGCAGTCTGGGCCTAAGCCCTGTGCTAGCTTGGAGGACATTAACAGAACGCATCCAGCAAGTGCCGCTGGGAGCGAGGGGTCTGGCTGAAGAGCGACAGGCAGGTAGCTAAGCTGAGGTCAGAGGAGGAAATGCCTGCTTTATAATCCTGGGAAGGAGAAGTGAGCGTGACACCTTCCCTTTGTACATTTTAAAGGAGGCCACTCTGCCCACACTGGTCCTGCAGGGGAATTTGAGTCTTTTTTCCTGGAAGGAAGGAGCTAAATGATGGGCTTTTACCACCCTCGAGCCTCTATTTGTCCATCATGGCTGCCAGGGGAGGGGAGGGAGAGCCTTTCCAGTCATACCTGTACCACAGGAAACATTTCAGGATTTTAATTGATTTAAAAAAAAAAAAAATCACCAGTTTTGGTCTGGGTTTGTTTGGGGCTTGGTTTTTTTTGTTTTCCCCCAACCGGAAATTAAAACTTTGGGGAAAGTTTCT
>NW_017729018.1:5070541-5078748 GCF_001723915.1 Gavialis gangeticus | reverse complement strand
AGTTTTGGCCTGGGTTTGTTTGGGGCTTGGTTTTTTTTGTTTTCCCCCAACCGGAAATTAAAACTTTGGGGAAAGTTTCTGGGGTTTATTTAAAAGAAGAAAACCATGTTTTCAAAGATTTGTGATTGCTTTTCCTACAAGCCAGGACGTTTTGGCCAGAAGGACAGCTGTCTGAGAACTTCTGATCAAGAATCCTTGGCCATTGGTCTCTAGGCTTTTGCGCTCTTGTCCTGTTGCTCCACCCAGCAGTGGGATTTCTAACCAGATTCCTTCTCCTCTCCTGGGAGTTGCCAGGCACTGTTCAACATATTCAGACACGTAATCCATTCGTGGAAACAATGAAAGTGTCTGAACCCCTTAGATCAAATTGAAATGCATTCTGTGCCTGGAAGGGTTAAATCCACAGCCAGAGAGCATGTGACATGGAATAAAGATTTGGCAGCTGGTCTTTGCATAGAGAGCATGCTTTAGTATAAAAACTGGTGCCTGCATCCAGAGTTTTGTAGGTGAACCGGGTACAGTCTCCAGTGTCTTATCCCTTACCAAGGAAAGAGCAGTGGGGATCCTGTGTTCGGCTTGGAAGCTGGCTGGTTGGCATTAACCTGAAGTACATGCAGCAGCCATGGATGCATCTGGGTAGCGTAGTGTTTGCAGGGTGAGAGTACGTGGCCAAAACCTGCATAGATCTTGCTTGCTGCATTCCTGGGGTTGTCGGTGTTCATGCTAGCAGGGGCTGGGAGCTTGGTTGCTACTGAGGTCTAGCTTTGAGGGAGGTGCTGGCCATCTGCGGGTCCCTAAAGCTTTTTAATGTAATGCTGTCTTGTAAAGGTGAGAGCCCCCAAAGTTAGATGTGTAGGTAGATGTCTCTGTCCACTGCAAGTTCCCTGAAAAGCTACTGGATTTTAATCCCAAGAGAGAGATTTTTCTGCCATCCCCATGCAGTGTGACTCCTGCATACCATTGTTCTGAGCTGGGGCAGGAACAGGCCAGGGGGCATCTCTGTCCAGGCAAGGGAAGTGCAGGTGAGCAAACACAAGACGGGTGAAAAGTGAATTCCCCTCTTGGTGCGCTCAACGTAAACCAGCAGGAGTTGGGCATGTAGCCAAGGCAAGGAAGGCCTGGTTTTGAAGAATGATTTAACCCATGTCTCTGTCATCTTAAGGCCCACTCAGGCCCCAGAGACTCTCCAGCAGTATTGCAGAACCTTGTCATAAAGAAATCGCTATTTGCTATGGACAAAATCCTCCCGTCTCTTCTTTTGATCTGCCATTCTAGAGAGGGTCAGACAATGCCAAGAGCTGCCTGCCGTGCTTACTGGTAAGCTGTGGGAAGGGAGCTGGGTGCTCTGTTGGCCAGTGTGGTACTTACAGGGGAGACTTCCAGGATTTGGTTCTCCTCTGGCTACTGCTTCTTCTGCATCCCCCACTCCTGGTAATAAATCCCTTCTTTGCCTCACTTTCCTCTCTCAGCCCTGCTTCCTTTTGTTTGTGCTCCCAGAAATGTGTCTGACTGCTGAAATTTTACCATCTCAAAAGATGCTTAGCGGGCCAGTTTTTGGAGGGAGCCATAATGGGCGAGTGGGACGACTCAACTGCCCAGTATCTTCCCTCTATTTCTCTCCTCCCATGCTCCTGTGCTTCATCCTGCAGCATGGCAGGGACTGCCCCCAGATTCTCTAACATCAGGTGTTTTTAAAAAAAAATGACTTCCGTTGGTATGCAAGGGAGGTGAGGGAGTTTGTCCCCAGTAGACATTCTCAGTGCTGCAGTATTTAGAGCAGTTTCCTCAACCCAAGTTTCCAAGTCCCATGGTGCCTGCTTTTGGATTTGTCCCATGAGAGAGGGAAGTAACCTGAAATGAGGTGGAGTTTGAGGCCAACGAGCAGCCCAGAGACCTGCATTTCCTCCTTGGCTCGCTGGTCTGCCAGCTGGCTGTTGTTTGGTGTCTGCCTAGGCTGAGAACGTGCTGTCTTTGCACCTCTGCTCAGAAGGTTTGTCTGTCTGCGCTCTAGTGTGCTTGGTTCACGTGGAGTTCTCCAGCTCATGCTGTAAGCTGAAAGTAGCCAAGCCATATCCAAGTAAGGACAGTGGGTTTCTGTGGCCATGTAACATGGGCATAGTGTTATGCCTGAACTGATCCTGGATGTATGGTGCAATCAGATGCGCTTTGGACACCAGTGCGATCGTTTTTCTGTAGAGCTAGCTGAAAGGAGCCAGCCTCAGTTCAGCTTTCCCTCATGCTGAAACCAGCAGAAGATGGTGAGCTGGAGGCCTTCCCTTTGGAGGGGTGTCAAGTGGAGCAGGGGGACCACAGCCACATCCTGCTCCAGACCCGCAAGGAAGACCTTCTGTCTGCCTCTTTGCCTAGGGACCCAACTGCTTATTTTTAAAGCCTGCCAACCTGTTGGCTGGGATGCACATAATCAGGCATTAATGCAGTGTTGGCAATCTCACTGATGCCAAGAACTGCAAATTCTTGTTTCTTCTGCTTTCCTTCCCCCTCTCCTGCTCTCTTCCCCTAAGCAAAATAGCCACATCTTCACCAAAGCTGCTAGAAAAGGAAATGTTAAGAGCTACTATTGTAGATGCTCTCCATTGAGTATTGGCACTTTTGCCCAGTTTCCGCCTATAGTCCCTGCTGGTGCCTTCTGGGGAACAAGCTTCCTCCTAACCCTGCATCTTCCCAGAGTCACAACAGCACAAGGAACAACATTACACCCCAAGGAACTGCCTGGCTTCTGATCCAGCTGAGGCAGCTTTTGCTAGCATCTCGAGCACGCTGCCCTTGTTCTGACTCTGGGAAAGGCTGGATTCTGGAGCAGGTGTAACCCACAGCTCAGCATAGCATTCTTGAGCCTATGGGGCACAAACAAACTGCCTTCAAGGACGTAGCAGGCTCATTGACCTCTTTGTGGCCCAGCCCAGGAGACAGTGCTACACTGAGCGGGTGCAAGATACACATGTTCTCCTGCGCAAGGTGTGGAAAGGACTTCCTGGGTCATCGGGTGCATCTGCCTGCTCTCACTGGCAGCCCCATGAGCCAAGACCCCTCCTTTGGCTGGTCAGACCTGACTTCCTTTGTCTGGCTGTGAGTCCCTTAGAACAGCATGCGACAGGTCAGCTTCATCCCCATGTAGCCCAGACCAGCAGCTACAGCCAGTGGCTGCTGCTTGCTTTAAACAAATGAGCTGCTTTGCCAGCATTGACAGCCCAGATACTGGTGCTGAGAGACCAGGAATGGGAACACAGCCACCTTTGCCAGTGGTGTCTGTGGTTCCCACCTGAAATGCTTTATGGGCAGATGTGAAGCTCTCTGAAGTGGAAGCAGCAAGTGAGTGACTGTAGCAGGCAGCTTATTTTTCCACAAGAAGTGGAGAGGATTAGCTGATTCCCACAAGGCTCCATGCTCAACAGGCCCAGCAGCATTGGGGTGTAGGAAGGTGGGGCTGCATTTCCACAGGACGCGCACCCTGGCTGCTGGGCAGCACCGCAGCCTCCTGCAGCAGCTCAGCTAGGGTCTAACACCGCAAGCCCTCCTCCATCTTTAAGCAGCTGCCCATGTGGCCACGTCCCAGAGCAGTGCCTTAGTCCCTGTGCGCAGCCCCCATCCTCCACCGAGCTTCCCTCGACTTGCTGTACTCCCACCAGCCAGACACAAATGCCAAAATGCTCCAGTGTTTGGTCAACATCTTGCTGCAGCCCCCTTGGTGCTGTTCAAGCCAAGGGTTCTCACGTGTACCTGTTCTGGGCCATTGGTGCCCATGTGGGGTTTGTCAGCAATTTCCACGGCAGCAGGATTAAAACCCCAACAGCGCCTCTTGTCTCCACTGGAAGCTGGAGCGGAAGGAGGGGTTGGCCCTTCTCTGGGCCAGATCCCCGAAGGGACTTCAGAAGCAGGAGGTGCCCGGTACTGACTGCTGAGCTCCAGAAACCTGAGCAAGGTACATCATCAGTCTTGTGCTCAGCCCTGGCTTGAATGAGCAGCAATGGCCTAGTGGCTAGTGAGCTGCACAGCAGCCAGCCCCAACCAAACCTGCACCCCACCGTCCTCATTCTCACCTCATACCAGCTGGAGCAGGATTGCTACTTCAGAGTGAAAGCTGCTCAAGGCTAATGCCCCACTTCAGTCCTATGCAACCCTCATCCCTGACTATGTGGCACACGGCCCTGGCAGTCGAGCATGTGCGTCTCCTTTCCACTCTCGCCCAAGGTGGCCTGTGAGCTGCAATGCACGGGAGCTGAGTCCCAGCCTGAGGGCACTGGGGATTCAGCTCAGGGCACTCGGTCTTGTCCCAGAGCAAGAAAAAGTTGCATCTTGCTGGGCCCAGCCCTGATGGCTGAACTGGAGGAAGTGGCAAGGACTACGCTAGCCAGGTTCTGGGCTTCCCTGCCCCTGACTTGCCCACTTGTGCCTTCTGTTTGGTGGTCGGACACCAATTTACAGCACCCCCCATCTTGCTCTCTCAGCCTGGGCGTCCTGTGTGTTCGCGCACCCGAGTCCCCACTGCAGGCTGCCATGTTCCCTGCAGAGCCCAGCTTCAGCTAGGACAGGAACCTGAGCTAAGCTTTGCTTGACTGATCCGTCTTCTGTGGCTTCTCATCCACATGTGTATCCTCTCCCCACTTCTTGGGGCCTCTCTTATCCTCTGTCTGTGCCTCTCCCAGGTCAGTGTCCCATTGCAGTGACCGTGGCCTTGCTAGATCTTCTCTTGAGTTACCAGAGCTCCAGGTGCATGCAGGCTCCTGGCCCATGTTGGCATCTCCCAGCAGGGTGGTTGGGCACAGTTATGGAAGTTTGAACAGGCAGTGATTAAGCAGCTGACTAGGGCAACCATTTCCAGTGGGGCATAGGGAGGCACTTTTTCCCATAGCTTCAAGCAGGGTGTTGGGGTACTGGGGCAAGAGCTCCCGTGGCTTTTTTCCTCTTCCATGTGGTGTTATTTTAGTGGCCTCTCACCCTCTTTGTTCTCCCTGGTGCCTCTTGAGCAGATGATGTCTGCTGTCTGCCTTGGCTTTGACCTGGGTGGTATGATTGTGCCCTTTGCAAGGGTCTGATCTCCAAAGAGACATCATGAAAAATCACCAGACATTTCCCTTGCCAACAAAGTGCCACGGGAGCCAAATACGGTGGTGAAACCGGCCAGTTCCAAGCAAGTGGCTGAGCGCAAAGGTCACTTCCATCAAAACTGGCTTGAATTCCATCATCCCAGGTCCTGATCCTCTGTGGGTTGGGATACAGCCCTTCCTTGGGTCTCAGTATCAGTATTTTGCTCTGCTTTCAGACACCTCCCGCTCCATATGTCTCATGATGCTGACTCTGCTCCAGCCAAGCCTGGTTGGGGATAGCAATACTGTTCCTCTGTCTTGTTAAAATCAGCCGCCCGTCAGCATTGGGCAGAGACGAGGGGGCCTTCATGGAGAGAGGGTATGCTTCTCCATAGTCGTGTTAAGCAATAGTCCAGCAGAGATGGCTGCTTTAAAGGCGGACATTGTATTTGAGTGGAATCAAAGCAATGCAGCTGCCGCCTCTTGGGGCTGCTCCAGAAGCATCCCCTGTGTTGTGTCGCACTTCACCAGCTGAATGCCCCCGTGGTCCCTAGAGAGACCCGCGGACTTCCCTAGGGAGCCGCTTTGAGCAACGGTGAGATGCCGAGATGGAGGAGGCTGCACATCTCCCTCTGTTCAGTGCCAGATGTTTTGAAATCGCATCAGAAGCCACCAGCTTGAGCGAACGATGTAGCTGTGCGACTTGCGGGGAGGGGGGGACTCAACAAACATGGGAAGCAATTTCCCCTGCTGCATGTTCATATTTAATGTGGTTTTGCGGGGGGGAGGGGGTGGCGGGTTGACACAGACGCCTGGTGGACCTGGCCAGGGCCCACGCTTCCATCAACCCGCTTTTTCTTTTATAGTCCATGGGGGAAAAACACCCATTTTCTAAAGGAGATTCCAACTAGTTCAGAAAATGAAGCATTACTTGATTGCCCTTTATATATATTTTTTTAGGATTTGGGGGAGGGCGAGCTGTAGGGGAAATGCCTGTGGAAGTTGTTTATTTTTAACCCCTTAGATGGTTTTTTGGCCTTTTTTTAAAAAAGAGAAAAAAAAAAACAGTCCCTGCTTTTGATGTTTATGCTGCCTACCTGTAAATCCAGATGTACTTAAGTGGCTGAAAATCCTTGTTCTTAAATCAGATACACATTATAGTTTTGAACTATATATATAGTAAATATATATATATATGCCTAACCCAGCAAAAAAGACAAGAAAGTATTTGGGGGTGGGGAGATGCGTTGTTCTTTGAAATGAATCACAATTGGAGGATAAAATTGTGTTTCTGAGTGCCTCAAGATATGAATTGTTTTCATTTTTTTAAATAATTTTATACAAGTGTCAAAACAGCTGGCTGGATTATTTGGAATTTTTAAATAATCCTAACTTTTTTAAAGTAGATTTTGAGAACTGTCCTGTATATAACAGTAATGTAGCAATAAATGTGACATTTTATAACAATATTACTTTTTTTCCCCCATATCTGTCTTTCAGATGTTGTATACCTATGAATGAAAAGTTGTAATAAAGGTTTTACCTTGTACTAAAACCCGCTGTCATTGCATGCTCCTCTTCTGTCTTTTTGTACTTTGGTTAAATCTGACCCGTGTTTAGCACTAGGGATCCAACATAAACCATGTACTGCAGCATTTAGGCTTGGCCTGGACTTCCCAGTGACTAAGCAAATCCAGCTCCCATCCTGTTCGGGTCGTCTCACTTCTTGGGGGGATGCTGCCTGTCACCGTCATATCTGCCAGTCTTTCTTGTAAGGTCACTCAGAAGAGCGATGGCCGGAGCTGACATCTTGGGGTCTCTGGGACCTCCCCCTGTTTGGGAGCATGGCATGGGGGTATGTGACGAATTGAGGGCTTGATGCGGGAGGTTGGTGCTGCACATGCCATTGTCATGGGGGAATGGCTCTCTTTCAGAGGTGCATCTTGTGAGGTGGCCCCAGCCCAGGTATCCTCCTGCTGTACACCCTCCTTCCTGACTTTACAGGGCACTTAATGCATATTCCTGCCTTCATTACCCAGCCCCTGCAGGATTCCCCGTGTCCCCTGGAGAAGCTCTGGCTGTGGTGGTGATCACCCCAGGGGTGCTAAAGGCCAAGAGGAATCCTGCTCTGCGTAGGGTGGCTGCCAAGATGGGGGATGTTCTTCTGTGAAAGCCTCCACTCGAGCTCAGATGCTTAGGAGCTGGGCATGGTCCCCATGTAAAGAGTGTGTGATGGTGTCCCGTCCTCCCTCGCTGTCTGGCCTCTCCCATCTCTGCTGGGTCAGAGCCCTTTCCTTGGAGGGCTGGAATTCAGGCTTGGATGGGCAAAGCTCCCACTTCACGTGAAAGAGAGATTCGTTGTTCCCTAGGGGGATTACTTTTTAGTCCCAGCAGTCAGATGACTTCTCAGAATGGACATAGGGTTAAACTTCTAGTTTTACTTCTTAACCCAGCCCCTTCTGGTCAGGCTTCACTGGCACGGCTGTTCTTCACTTTCACAACTGCCTTTCAAGGAAGCAAAGCAGAAGTGCTGGAGCAGCTTCAGCCCATACAAAGGCAGCAGGAGCATTTGAAAACCCCTGTGTCAGGTAAGTGGCCACCTTCACCTCCAGTCCCATTCAAGGTTCTTGGAGCAAAGTGCCTGCTTAGAGGGACCTGCCCTTCCCTCCTGTGTGGGTGACCTGCACTGTCCATGGACGGTCTTCGGTCTGGTCTGCCCAGGGAGGCAGGAGAATTAAATCGCACCTTTATTTAATGTGGATTAAAGGGCATTCAGCCCCTGTGCGCACACTGAAATGCAGTGTTCAAGTGACCTTAACTTGATTTTCACTTCAGTTCCCTCTATGCAGAAACCCTGAGTCTGAACATACTCTATGACTGCCCCATACACAAACCTGCTGTGGGGTCCATCTAGTGTCATCTAATTTGCTCTTATCTACAGCATTGCTGAGATGTTTGACCCCATCTGGGTAAGTCCCTTGCTGTATCACTGGCTTCTGTGGGGGTGTAAGTGGCATTTTACCCATCCCAGGTGCCTCCCCAGGGAGAAGGGCCATCAGCCAGTGCTCGGCAGTGCTCTCCATGCTGCTAGAGCAAGGGTTAAGAGAGCTGGTGAAAACTGCGTAGGTGCAGAACCAGAAATGATTGGGGGGGGGGGGGGGG
>NW_017729018.1:5069463-5070360 GCF_001723915.1 Gavialis gangeticus | reverse complement strand
GGGGGGGGGGGGGGGGTGTCAGTTTGGCAGTTGACTGTGAAGTCATGTGATGGGTGAGGAGCTGAGATCAGTCATTTAAAGAGAAACCTCAGTCTACATAGTCTTCTATTTATTCAGAATAAGGAAGGACATATGGCTGCATTTTAGGCAAATGCATATGCATACTGGACTGCACAAAGGCGGGAACTCAAACACAAAATGGGGGAAAACAAAACTCCTGTGGTTTATAGTAACATTACCTCCCCACCCTGCCCTTACTGGAAGGAGTTAGTCTGGGGGTTAAGGCTGGCCATTCTCTGTAGCAATATTTCTGGGCTACCTGGAGGAGTAAGTTGTCCAGCCCAGCCCCAGCTGCAGGGTAATGCAGAAACTTTTAATAGGCTACAAACAGGCACTGCATTTATCCTGGGAGAGAACCTTTTCTCCCAGAGCAAAGTATAATCATTGAAATGTCTGTCTGTCACAAAACGTGTCGGGCTGTCCTGGGATTGCATCTCTGAATTGATAGTGGAGAAGCATCAGTGCATTCAGCCGCTTGCCAAACCCGGACTGGAAGGACGATGCGCATACATACAAATCCCAAGTTGTTTCTGTTCTAGGACAAACGCAGGCACAACTGGTCCCGGGACACACGCAGCGTCCGTTCCTAGTATCAGTATTACAGGTCCAGGTTTTGCACGGCTTTATAGGCCGTTGGTGGAAATGAATCCATGCGCTAAGCTGCATCTTTGCCAATAATTTGTATAAAGACCTAAACATCCACCTGGAGCAGGGCATTGCTAATGAGCTGCCGGGGCTTTGCCAGTAGGTCACTTGCTCAAATCATGCAAGGGACGTGTTGTTCCCAGTGAACAGATGTTCAGCGACATCTCTGGAGGGAGTTGGGGGGGGGGGGGG
>NW_017729018.1:5063128-5069203 GCF_001723915.1 Gavialis gangeticus | reverse complement strand
CTCAGTGCCAGGTTCCAGTTCTCAAACTCTTTCCCTTCACCGCCCTCCACCTCAACCCTTTCCCAAGACAGCCAGCCTCAGAAGAGAGGTGGAGAGCTACCTGGCCACAGCGTGCACGCTGCCCTGGAGGACGTCCCAGGTCTAAAATGAAAGCAAGTACAACCTGCTGGCAGCATGGTGCATGGCCCAAGTAAGAGCTGGTATTCTCCAGGAGATGCCCCTCGGCTAAGCTACCTCTATGCCATTTGGGTCAAGGTGCAGCCCCTGTGTTTAATCTGGAAGGCAGCTAGCTTGCTCCTGGGGTCTGCGAGTGGCAAAGCAAATCCTGAAAAACCCCAGATGCTTTTAAAGAAGCCTAAAAATTGCTTCTAGTTACAGAGCCGTCTGTATCTTCTGCTGACCTGCAGCCTCAGTTGCAGGGGCCTGTTCGAGGTTCTTGGAGCAAAGTGACTGCTCGGAGGGCCCTGCCCTGCCCTGCCCTGCAAACCTGAGCGCCTGGTTCTGCTCTGCCATCCACAAGTCCTCTTCAGGCTGGTCTACGCAGGGAGGCAAGAAACCTGATCTGAATTAAATAAGGCATGCATTGCAAGGGCATTCATTAAACTGTATTCAGCCCCTGTGTGACTTTCTTCAGTTGAGCTCACTTCACTTCCAACAGGGATTAAACAAAATCAAAGCAAATCCACTTGAATGCTGAATGTGAATCTTCTTCAAGGCTGAATACTGGCTGACCTGTTCAACTTCATCCTGGTAGCTAGTTGGATTAAATTCTGAGTCCTCTGAAAAGACGGTGCTGATCTTGCCAGTACCCATAGGCCTTGAACCACGTGTAGCACAAGCATGGGCCTGAGCCCTGGCCTCTTCATCCACTTGCGTCATCCCTGATGACATTTCTTGTGCTCTGTTGGCCTCTGGGCACTGCTTGAGTGCATTTGAGGTCAGGATCTGGCCGTGGTCTCAGATGCGGGTCTCAGTGACGGTGAGGGGAGTTCTTCTGACCCGCTCCACCTCTCCATTAATGCCAGAAAGGACCATTGTGTTGACCTAATTTGTCACCCTACATGCTCCAGGCCAGAGAATCCCATTGAGCATCTCCTGCATTCATAACTTGGGGACCTCAAGCATGTCTCTTTGCATAGGCATCTGGTCCAGCTTGTAGCATCCAGCTCTGTCCGTGTGTGCTCACAGGAGTCCTGGCTTCTCCCTCAAACTGGCACAAGAGCCAGGCTGCTTAGCAAACAAAGCCAATTGTAGGAGTGATCCTGAGCCAGCCATCTTGGTGTCTGGAAAGGATCAATGCTGTATCCAATGCATCCATAGCAAGGGATGCATTTACATCATACCGAAAAGTTACAGGCCAGGTCTACGTGACAACAGTTCCGTTGCCTTTGGTCAGCAGCTTAGCCTTGCACATGTCCACACGGACTTTTAAGGCCAGATAGGCCATGCAGTCTGACCTCTTCTTGCACAGCACTGGCCAGAAAGCTTCCTTTGGTTACTTTTGTGCCCAGGCCCGTTGCTCGTGCCAAACTAAGGGAGATCTTTCAGCACCTGGGGTTGATATGGAGTCAAACAGTGGAGAATTCACCACTTCCAGGGGAAGTTTGTTGCTGTAGTTCATCATAGGGATTAGTTTTGTTTGAAGCCTGGAAGCCCTTTTACTGTCACGAATCCAGTATGTAGGACGCTAGGCCGGCCCTCATCACTGTTCTCTCTTTTTGCTCCACTTCAGTCTAAAATGGGGAGCAACATCATTGATGTCAGCAACAAGAACAAGGCACCTGTCACTCCTGCTGTCAGTACCGATGCAGCACTTCCGACTTTGGGCAATAACGTGGCAGTGCTCATTCCTGCCTGCCAGTCAAACACGTTGTACTTTGTTAGTGATAAAAAGAGAGTTTCAGAAGAGGAAATGGTCATTGAAATGAAATGCAGCTGTGGAAGCTGTTCATTTACACAGCTGCACTGATGAGAGTAGAGAGTTATTACATTACAGTGACAGGAGGAAAGATGATTGGCAGGCTGAGGGTAAAACTCCTCTGTGCTGCTCCTGGACTGTAAAAAGGGACAAAATATACCCCCCCAAAAATAACCCATTGATATGTAGCACATTTTGGTCGAGTCTCCTTCTCGTGTTACACCGCTGGAACCCCGTACCACACATCTCAAGCCATAAGGAGTCAGCCTCTCTATACCCCCACCCTCCCAGATCATGACACTGACTTAAAGTCAGAAGTTTGTTTTTTCTTCCGTGATCCCATGACTCCAGAAGTTGGGGCGATCATGCTAAATGCCGTGAAGTTTGTGATGAAACTCTCAGAGTTGGCATTGAAGGTCACCTACCTGTACAGAATGAAAAGAAAATGAGTCTATGCTTACTATTACATTCAAAAGCCTGTGTTAAAGAGAGGCCCAGTCAACTTCCTTAACACACTTCCTTGCTTTGGCAGCTTTGTGCCTTGCTCATGATCTGTTTTGTGTCCAGAATGAAGCAAGACCCCGGTAAATACATAGCATGTGGCTGTGTCACTCAACGACTCTACCAGGAGGCCTATGCACAAGACTTGGAGCGGGCCCCTTGCATCCTGGCACTTCCTGACTTGGAAATGCTCCTTTTGTTCCTGTGTAGCATGTTCTGTGTGTAACTTTGTGCCCTGTTTACAGCCCCATTGCCTGAAGCCACCCTGCCATGGGTAGAAGCTATTGGTGCCTCAACTGCACTGAGGCTCCTTTTAAAAATCTTGCTCCATTTCCTTTCACTTTCCCCCATTGCTCCTGTCTGTTTAGCACTCAGTTTTCTGGGTCACAGCCTGGGGTCAGGCATGGAGGAGGGGATCTTTTAGGTGTATATGAAATCTTTGTTGGGATCTGTAAGGAATTAGAAGCCTTCTCTGCACTGTTTCTGATGTCCGGATTAGGCAGATAACAGTTTCTTTTCTGCTTCCAGCTGTATGCAAGATGTATCCAGCTATGTCCTCAGTTATCAACCAGATCAAGGAGGAAGTCATCTGTGTAAAGGTTCATGCCTGACTGTTGCATGTGATAAGAGAGCATGTGTTTATAACACAAGGCCAAGTGAAAGATGACTTTGAAGATGGCATTCTAGTTGAATCACAAAAAAACCCAAGAATTGCTTTTTGAGCCCCTCCTACCTCTCAATCCACTGACCCACTGCACAAAAGTGACCAGGGGAAAAAGCCAGCAGGTGTGGTGCAGCACTTCTTCGCATTGCACCTGGACCGTAAGCCACTGTGGGATGTATCAGAAAATCCTCAGAAAGTCTATGCATTTCAGTAACTGACTTCTCCCCTGTTTGATTGTATTTCTGTATATAGTTGAAGAATAATCCTTAATAACATGGGATTTAGCCAGTACTACGAGACATCCCATAAAGAGCAATGGCGTATGTTCTGGCGACTAAATTTAGGGACTAAATATTTTACAACAATTTTTTTCAAATGAGTTGGGGCCTTTTTGTCAATGAGGTTCCTAGTAAATCATGTTTCCTTTCTATCCTGCTCCACAGAGGGTTGAATAACTGAGCAGAGTAGGAAGTAGAGACCTGGATGTAATAGATGTTGGCTGAGGGGAATCTGGTAACAGCGAATCCTTTCCCCACACCACCAGGGATTTGTTTCAGCAAAGCATTTAAATGGGTTATTCTTAACCAGGGCATTGTGGCACCTTAATGTGCCATGAGATCATTTTAATGGTGCCATGGGGTACTGTGCAATATTGGCACTGTTAGGTGTGCAAACATCTACGTATGATTACCAGCTAAACTCAGAGATATCAAATAAGAATCCAAGGGTGTTTATACATGTGCTCTGGGGTGGGGGTGGGCACACTTTAATTAGAGAAGCTCTGAGAGCTGCTGTAATTAAAGTGCCAAGAGTGTCATGTGTATTAGCATCCCGCGCTGAAAAACGGAGGCGGGGGCACTTTAACTAAAGCTTATTGAACAAGTGTTGGTTAAAGCACCCCCGCCACCATTTTTCAGCGTGGGGATGCTGATGCATGTGACACCGGAGTCTGCTGGAGCGTGGTAATAACCATGCTGCAGCAGACCCCATGAATGGAGTCTGCTCTGACACGTTGTAATTACAACACATTAGAGCAATCTTGCTGCACATGTATAGGTGCCTGGGAGCATTCGAACCATTCTGCTCTGTTGTGCTCTTCCTGAGTTCTTTGCAACAAAAGAATTGCTCTATTATTTTTCCATAGTGGAAAAATGAGTCAAATCTCAGAGCTGGCATTTTCTGAGGGGCACCTGGCATCTAAAAAGGTTGAGAACCACCGATCATAAACTGTCAGATGATTCCCACCTCCAAACTGCCCAAACCTCCAGTTCTTCAACCCTACCATGCAGGCACATGCCAGCTGCTGGAACAATTCCCTCTCGTAACCCGACTTAACAAACTTTTGTTCCATCTGCTGTTTAGCTCAGCTGTGTCTCAGAGGCCTAAGAAAGCCTATGTCTATGTTAACCGCACAGTTGGGCCAATAAAAGATATCACCCACAAAAAATCTTGCTTTTTGCATATCTCTGGGACCATCTTGGCCACAACTACTTCAACAGTGCCTTTTCCCTCCTTGGGCTTTTTCTGCGCGTGTTTTCTATTCTAGCTGCACCAGATGCTGTTCTACACTTATCCTAATATAGCTGGTTTGCATAAGGGAACAAGTTCAGGCTGTCCATTATATACTTAAATAACTTGTTTGGGGGTGTTTCTGACCTGTCTTGTGATCTCTGTTTAAGTGGGCTGGTTTTCCACTAGGCCCCAGAACTGTTTCTGGTTTAATACTTTTCTGGTTCATTAACTATTCCAAATTCATGTAGATATTTAGGTACATGTGTGTGCACTGCTTCCCCCTCCCCTCCTTTCTGTATCTGCATCTGATGAAGTGAGGTTCTGTTCAGAAAAGCTTGTGCTATATATTTCTTTCTATATATCTATTTGTACTTTGGTTAGTCAATATGATACAAAGCTCCCCTGCCTTCTATTTGACTTCAGACTAATAGCTAACTAATCCCCAGTCTAAAAGTTATAGGGGATAAATTTAAATACAACAGGAGAGAGGGAGGGGAAGCAGTGCTGGAGGCTTTGTGGGGTGTTAGTTTGAGGGGTGTATAAGGGCTCTGCTACATGTTCAAGTACAAGCTGGATAGAAACTGGCTCTAAAGTTGTCACAGATTTTCAACCACTAAGTTTATAGCTGGTTGGTGCTTTTCATAGCTGGATAGTCATTTTTATTACTATGTATGTGCAGCCAGTCTTACTTTGCACATGTGGCCAGTCTAAATGTATTGCGTGACTGACCAGTTAATTGTGTAATACATGTAATGTGTAGCGGGGACCTAAGTGAGGAAGATGCAGGCTGAACACAATGGAAAGACGGAACGATGCTTCAGGCACCATCTGAACATGCCTGAGCAGCCCCGGAAAAAGCCTGACCAGGGCACAGTTGTGGGCAGAGGGTGCAGTAATACCAACTCCCATGAAAAAAATCAGGAGACTCCTGATTTCCAAGTCGAATTAACTCCGACTCATGATCTCCTGACAGAGAGATCAGATCTTGGGATTTTTTCTTCTGGCACATGTGGGAGAGCACCAAGCTGGTAAGTTTGTGGAGGAGAAGGGGCAGATCAAGATCCCCACAGTGAGGGAGTGGGGCAGGAGTGAATGGGACCCTGGGACCCAGGCCAGGCATGCAACAGAGCCGTGGGGGTGGGGGTGCATGTGTGCAACAGGGCCATGAGTAGAGGCATGTGTGTGTGCAACAGAGCTATGGGCAGGTGTGTGAGCCCGCATATCGTTTGACCCCAGTACTATTTCCTGCCATGGCAGGGGTCGGACTAGATCTGCTCAGGTCCCTTCGGACCCTAGAAAGTATATGCAACAGAGCCATGGGTAGGCTGCATGTGCAAGAGCCATGGGCAGGTGTGTGTGTGCGCACACACGCACACACATGCAACAGAGCCATGGGCAGAGGAGTGTGTGTATTTGCCCACTGACGTCCCTCACTGCTGACCCACTGTTCCCTGGACTGAAAACCCCTCCCACACAAATA
>NW_017729018.1:5056821-5058128 GCF_001723915.1 Gavialis gangeticus | reverse complement strand
TGTGCAACAGAGCTATGGGCAGGTGTGTGAGCCCGCATATCGTTTGACCCCAGTACTATTTCCTGCCATGGCAGGGGTCGGACTAGATCTGCTCAGGTCCCTTCGGACCCTAGAAAGTATATGCAACAGAGCCATGGGTAGGCTGCATGTGCAAGAGCCATGGGCAGGTGTGTGTGTGCGCACACACGCACACACATGCAACAGAGCCATGGGCAGAGGAGTGTGTGTATTTGCCCACTGACGTCCCTCACTGCTGACCCACTGTTCCCTGGACTGAAAACCCCTCCCACACAAATACGCTCCCAAATACCCCCCCCCCCCCCAAAAATAGCATCATATGATTTACATTCAAAATTTTTAAGAGCCTGTCTCATGATTTTGGGCCGGGCAGGCGCAGCAGAGCCAGGCCACGGCCACGTGGGTGCTCTACAAGGTCACTGCACGACCCCAGGCTGGGGGACGGGGGGCTGGGTGCCACGCCCCGGCTCTATTGGGGGTGAGCGGACACATGAACACACGTCCGCTGCGGGGGTGGGGCTGGGATTTTTCACGGGCAAAATGAGCCCCGCAGACCATTCGCTATTTTTTTTCTGATCAGGCATTGCTGTGGCCAGCCCTCCGCGCGGGGGTCCTTCGCGTTTGATAGCGCGTGCGCGGGGGGAGGCAGGTTCGTGCTCAGGCAGTGGCAGGGGCAGGCGCGCAGGGGTCCTGCGCCGCGGCGCATGCGCACAGGGGGTGACTTTGAGGCAGCGGGTCAGAATGCTGAAGAAACTTGTGGGGCCGCGGACGGCGCAGCTGCTGCGGATCTGGTGAGCGCGGGGGGCCGGGGCCGCCTTGCTGGGCTGCGGAGACGCGCCGTCGGGGGTGCGGGCGGGCCTCGCGCCTCAGCGACACCTGCAACGGGCGACTCGTCCTGGCGGCGGTGGTGAAACGGACCCCGCTGCTTGGAGATCAAAACCTAGGTCCCTCCGCTGGGTCTGAACTGGCCTGTGGGCTTGCTGTTGCCGCTTCCTCCTGCCTGGTGGCCTTGAAATCAGTGCTCCACCTTTGAGAACCCAGTGCGCGCCCACTGGCAACATATAATGAGCAATATAAAGGAAATAAGACTTATTTGCATACTTCTTTGGAGGGGGGGGGTGGTGTTGGATAGTTTTTCAACATTATGATAATCTGGACCTTCCCATGCAATAACTTCATATTTAAGTGCTAGGCAGGGAAGGTTTTTTGGGTCCATGTGAAGTCTTTTATTGGACCAACTGAGTTGTTGGGGTTTCATAGTTTCTAGGGTCAGAAGGGACCTGAGCAGA
>NW_017729018.1:5046705-5056810 GCF_001723915.1 Gavialis gangeticus | reverse complement strand
TCCCCCTCTCTTTCCTATCCTGTCCCTCCTGTACAGCCTTCTCTACAGGGTTCTTTGCAAGCTTTTTTTATTTTGGGGGGGAGGTCTTCGTGTCTGGTGGTTTGAGCCTCCAAGAAATGAGAGAAGCTAAAAGTGTGGAGGGATGTCAGTGAGGATGTAAATAGGTGGAAATTAGGAAAACAAAAGGTAAAGCAGGGAAGGAGTGGGGAGGCAAAGGTGAGTAAGGGAGACTCTATAGTGGTAGTAATTCAAGGTGGAAAAGAGGCTATCTATGAAAAAGGAAATCGCTGGAAATTAGGAAGGCCAAGGGCAGAAAAGACATATAAGACTTGGCCATGCTGCCACAGCTGTCTGCTGGTGCTGGGGTGTAGTGCTTGGCTGTGCCCTCTCGCACTGCCAGCGCTGTAGCCAGGCCCTTCTAACTGGTTTGTTTTGGGTGTAACACGGCAGCAGTTTGCCGTGTGTGTGCTCTGCTGCATTGCTGCGCTGCTTCACTTTGTGGGTCTGTTGTAGCAGCTGTTGCCCCTGTCTGAGCAGCAGCAGCTCCCTCTCCCCTGCTGATGGTGAAAAGCTGGGTGTGCCACAGCCAAGGGTGCAGCTGCAACCGTGTGGGGTCCAACGATGTCGCTTGTGGGTGTACGCAGGTAGCGCAATAACTTGTGCTGTTCTAGACTGGTATCACTGCTGCACCTGTCTGCACCCAAAGACGTGGTCTGCTTCAGTTCAGCTAAGACTGTCCTGGGAATGGTTTCAGAGCGAGCCAAGCTGTTAAGTTGGTTGGGGTGCAGTTTCTTTCTGTCTTGGCTCTGTCATGGCAGTTCAAGCTTAACTTGGTGCACTCAGGTGGTTCAGCTGTCTTGGAAGAGATGCAAGAAGTTGAAATATCCCCATGCCATGTTCATAACTTGGACCTTGCGTACTTGTGCATGAGAACCAGGGAGTGAAATCGACTGTAAGTGAGTTAAAGTGAACTGAGTGGAGTGTAAAGTGAGAAAGTGGTAAGGCTACCCAGATAAGGAATAGCAATTTTTTTGTTTAATATGGCAGCTTCTCTTCACAGTAGGATCAGTTTTAACCTGCTCAATTGAATGCCTAGGATAGTATGGACTTAATTGTGGAGCGACTCTTTCAAGGCACCTGCAAAAATTCCTTCTTGAGCAAACCCTGTATCAGGTGTTATAACAACTGTCGCCTTGAGCATGCGTAGTCTAAGTTACTAAGTTTTCTTTGGTAAGGCTGAAGATGTTGCACCCTTTAGCCAGCATAGCTGTGCTGTCAGTACTCTCTGGATAGAGATCTTCTGGCAGTTTAGCTGATGTTCAGAGAAGTAGTTTAACTGCTGGCAGAAAAACCCCCCAACCCTTCTGGCATACAGTACATTAGGAAGCATTCATAGACGAAATGTGAGGGAAAGAAAGAGAACAAGCTTATGTGGTCTGAAGTTCACTTCCTCAGATGAAGGTACAGCACATCTCCACAAGGGGGCTCTACCACTGTAGCTCTCAGTGCAGCTGCTCTAAAATATAGCTAGATCCTCAGTGGTGTACAACAGGGGTTCCTAGGCTGGTACACATGACACTTCTGGGGGTATTTGGGAGAAATTGTGTAATGACGCATTTAATTTTAATTATAATCAGCATTTAAGGGGTTAAAAATATAAAACATATGCTGGTGGGGCATGCAGGCAGCTGGTAAGTCTGGAAAGAGGTACTCAATAAGAAGAAGTTTGGGAATATCTTGTGTAGCAGATGTATAACTTACATTTGTATCTTTGCTCTATAGGACTCCCACAGTGGCCACATGGGGTGGTGTATTCTCTGTGGGCTTAATATGGTTCACAGACTGGAGGCTGTTCCTTGACTATGTTCCTTACATTAACGGCAAGTTTAAGAAAGCTGAATAAGTTGCTGTTCTCTCTTCCAGTAAGTTGCTTTGCATATATGTTATCTTAGATGAATTCACTTCTTCTGCTTATGATAATTTCTCCAGCATAAAAGTCAGCAGACTCCAGACAGTTATCTAAAAGCTGGTCCCTGAATAGAGGTGTTGAGCATTGTCACAGAATCTTCTTGGTACTGAGGGTAAGAAATGGCAGAATAAGAATATTGGTAAGAATTTGCACTCCTCCAAGTGTGCCAGTGTTGTATAGTGAATTTTTTTTCCCTCAGGCCTAACATATCCAGCTGTGAAGTGGAGCATACTTTTCAACTCCCCTGTAATATAGGACCATTTAAGATGTTAACGTCTTGAAAGTGCTGGGCAGCCTCTATAAAAAGTGCATGCTTCCCCAAACAAAGGACATGTTCTGAGCTGAGTTGGGTGTAATTAGGACATGTAAATGCATTTCTTTGTTCCCCTTCAGCTCCAATAGTGTTGAAAAGCAGAGGTTGAGAGTTTGGGACTTTTAAATAAATTATTCTGTTGCTAGAATGGAAACAATTCAGGCTAGTTTCAAGTCAGATTTAAAAAAAATTGATTACTCATCTGTGAAACTACAAATTAAAAGGAGCACAATCTACTTGTGGATGTCAATGGAAGTGGTTGGAAATTTGAGTTTAGGCATGTGAAATGCTTTGCTTTTAATGCATGGGATGAAAATCATCTCTAAGAATGTAACTGAGGTGTGTTGGCTTGCTTTAATGGGCTTGTTCACCTCCAGACTTAAATACTTTCAAATGTGTAGCTAGCCTCACTAGATGGGTACAGTTTAGGACAAAGGGGCCAGTCTTTTTGGCAGGTGTGCAACAAATTAGCCCTGTCCCCTCCCCAGGTGCCACTTTGATACCTCTCCTCTGCCTGATCTGCTGCTGTGCTTCCTTCCCTGTCTGCTGTTTTGCTGCCTGCCCTTCTCCAGTCTGGCATGTCACACACACAAGCCACCTGCAGGTTGGCCACTCCTGGTTTAGGATAACTTTCCCTGATTAGGAGGAGGGGGGAACAAGGGTGTTATGTTGAATGCTCTGGTATTGTTATTGTAATCAGCACATGATGAATGGGAAAAGAAACATTTTCAAATGGGCTACTAATGGTCTTTGTGACTGACATTTGATAAATCTATGCCAGTGTTTCTCAGGTGATGGGTTGCTATCTGAGGGGAAGCCAGGGGTAATGAAAAGTAACTGAGATTTCAGTAAGTGTTCAGTACCTTGCAATCTAAAACAAAGAAACTCTCTTTTGGCCACTACCTGCTAAGTATTTTCAACCAGTTTCTCCAAATGCCTAAGCACAAAACGTTGAGTGTTTATTCTTTCTTTTATAACAAGTATAAGAACACAGAAGCATTTAAAATTATTTTTCAAAAGAGACAGAAAAATTAAGGGTCCAGAAGTCACTGTATATCTTGGTCTTTTGTTTCCTTTATTTAGAATTCTGTTCTAATATAATAAAGGGCTTAGTCCATCTGTCTGTCCGTCCGTCCGTAATGCTCTTGAAGCACTCCATTTGGTTTCGGTAACAAATCAGACTGCTCCAAGAGCATTACGGACAAGAGGTGGTGGCAGCGGAGTGCTGCCGTGATGACAGGGACAGAGGGGATGGAGCAGGGGAGCAAGGCCAGTGATCCTGGCCTCGTGCACCCCCCCCCCGGCCCCTGCTCTCTGGAGGCAGTGGAGTGCTGCTGTGATGCAGGGGATACAGTGGGGTGGGCAAAGCCAGTAGTGCTGGCTTTGACCCCCTGCTCTGTCCCCACCATCATGGTGGCACACTGCTGCTGCCACCTTCTGTCCATAATGCTCTTGGAGCACCCTGGTTTCAGTAACCAATCAGAGTGCTTCAGGTGTTAGAGACAGACAGATGGCCCTGCTCCTTAGAGGTGGTGGCAGCATGGGGTGCTGGCAGAGGGGGAGGGAGGGGATGGCAGGGCAAGATTTCCTCCTCCACCTGCTCTTGGGAAGGAGCAGCAGTGCAGTGGGATGTTAGGGGTAGCAAGTCCATCCCATTTCTGCCCCGCCCTTTTGCCAGGCAATTTACTAGTAATTTATATTTATGGTGTTTGAACACCGGCTATAATAAACTGTCCTTATCAAACACTGCCTGCATTGTGCTAGGAATTTTGAGTGAAGACCTGCAAATTATGACAGCCTTTTAAACTGGGGGTTTTGCTTTGTTTTAGTCTTGTTTCACTTAATTTCCTTCTGCTATACATTTCTCTTTTACAAAGCGTTGATCTGGTTTGCACACTTACAATAGTTGGGGATCTCCAGGTCTGGTTTCCATAACCTGTTGTTAAAATTCCTTTCGTACTACTCTGAACTTTAAGATCTTACAGTTCTTTACACCAGCTGCTAGACCGTATTTGCAAAAAGCACTGTTTATTCACTTGTCCTTTTTTTTTTTTTAAAACATAGGAAGCATTTTGGGGCTGAATGGGGAGCATTGAAGCCATTTTCTGAGGTTCTACTCTGATGTGAACTTGAAATATCCATTGCAGGCTTCAAGAGATGTGGTGATGTCATCTTCTCTTTCAATGAACGGCTGTCACCTGTTGGACGTATGTGAATAACTAAACTTCGCTTAACTGTCTGCACAAATGTAGAACTTGTTGTTTGGTCGCTTACAGAGCAGGCCTCATCCTGGTGGAATAAATTCATAAAACAAACTGTACAAAATAAAAACAACTATGGTGAATTTTGGTTTTTCTTTGTGTTTTATATTCAGTAGACTTGGCTAACTTGTTGGGTCTGTATAGTCAAGTTCTTTGACATGAGTTGTGTGCTGTTTGACTTGAATTCATGGCTCTCAAATCAGCCTGAGAAACTGCACTAGTTCTTGGTCCACTGCTTCATAAACTAGAACCAAAATGTTCAAAGGTTTTTAAATGGCTTGTGGTTCCGGTTATATAAGGATTCTTCCAGGTGGCTAATGTTGCTGATACTTTAAGCTTGCATGATGCAGACCCTAGATTCTAGAGATTTAATGTAGATAGCCCTTGGGCTGTTTTTATGAAAGTTATTTGAAAACAGTGTAGCTTATCTTGATAAAATATGGTCTAATGCCACTAAACCAGCGGTTTCCAACCTATTTTCATCTGTGGACCCCCTCAAAAATGTTGTATAGAGGTGCCAGACCCCTCTTATCTAGTAGATGCTCTCAAACTCAGCAAGTATAGTCTGTGTTACTGAAGACTGAAATTATTCTCTTTCTCTTACTTCAGTGTATCAAGGCTTATTCTTGCATACAGGCACAGCAGCACTGTTTTCTGGGGGTTTTTGTCTTTAGTTCTGACCCTTCAGAGTTGTGTATACAGTGAAGCTTATGACACTGTGAAACTAAACATATTGACTCTCATTTCTTGTAGCAAGATAAACTCCAAGATGTGATAGGAACAGCAGCGGTAAAGGCTGAAACTCCTATTCTTGTCTCCCCTACCCATGCTCTAACCTCTGGGAAAACTTAAGGAAAGGGCCAGAAAACTGTTCTGTGGCATCTTGTTGTAGTAATGTTTTCCAGCTAGAAAATGGAGCTGCTTCCAGGACTTTAGGAAATCTGCTGACATGCATGGAAGAACCATTCCTGCTTACTGGTTTGGCTTTTATGTGTGTTCTGTTTTGTTTTTTAAGTTTGGTTTTACAGACTGCAGTCTCTACAGTGGCTCCCGTACAGCCTTCAGCTCTGACTTGCGTCAGTCTGATTTTCTTGAAGCTCATGGGTGCAAAGTACTACTGCCCTGCTTGGCAACAGAAAACTTTGGAAAGGAGGATGGGCTATTCTTAGCAGGCACTCCAGTCATCAAACTGCTGCTGCTTATAATATCACACTGTGTCAATAAGAGCAGTGGACTCCTGTCTGTGTCTGTTTACCTGTTTTTACATGGCTGGAAGAAATGAGAGACTTATCTCGAAGCAGGCTATCCTGTGTGTTGCTGCTTGTTTCTGAGATGATAAAACTAGGATTCATGTGAAACATTTGGATGAGTCCATTATTTTAAAAAATGCCACAACTGCTAATGTAAATGGATTCATTGGCATTTTACATTTAGTCTGGAATCTTACAGGTGCTGCCTGTGGGATACCTGTTTACATTTAAAAATATATATATTACTAGTTACATGCCACAGCCAATCTCCACAATTTTACCATTTTAAACGGGTAATCATTATGAGTATCAAACCAACTTATTATCAATGTACAGTAGTTACAGACCACAGTATAAGTACCATATCTATTTTTTAAGCTTGAAACACTCCATTAGGGGACATATCAAATGTTAATTAATGCTAGCATAGCTGTGCCCAGAAGGCTGAAAAGCAAAGCTAAATGTTTAAGTGATGGCTAGGATATTTGGATCCATCTTCTTACAGCTTTAAAACGGACTCTTTTTTTTTTAAGTCTTAGAATGTAAAGGAAGAAAATAATTTGCCTATACCATTTCTAGTACTGGTGTGCATTCACTCTTGATAACCCTCTGCTGGAGTCATGCCAGTGCCCTTATGCTTGAAGATGTAAATGAGAAGAAAGGTCAACTGTCTAAGGATCGTGGCAAAGTAGGGATGGCAGGGACCTTACAAGGTCATCTAATTTAGCCCCCAGCTCAAGGCAGGATCATCCCTGACTAAACTATCCCAGCCAAGTGCCTGGTCAACCCACTCTTGAAAATGTCCAAGGATGGAGATTTCACAACTTTTTCTAAGAAGCCTGTTCCCACACTTGACCACCCTCATAGAAAGTTCCTCCTAATCTTCAAGCTGCAATAGAGGAGATTCAGGTTGAAGTCATTGCTCCTAGTCCTGTCCTTTACAGCCATAGATAAAAGTTCCCTTTAGGTATTTGAAGACTGTTATCAAGTCCTGCCCCCTGTCCCCCCACCCCATCTTTGCTCTTCTCCAGATTAATTAATCCTAGTTCTTTCAGCCTTTCCTCTTAAGTAATGCTTCCCAGGCTTTTGATAACTTTTTGTTGCTCTTTCCACTCTGTTCACATCCTTCTTGAAGCGTCGGGCCCAAAGCTGGACACAGTGCTCCAAGTGAGACCTCACAAATGCTGACTAGAGCAGAAGAATAAACCGGATGGTCTTTTTCCACTGTACTAGGTCACTTTGAATCCAACCCTACTCTCTAGTGTCTGCAACAAATCCCCTGAGGAATCCTCCCTTGATACCTCCTCCCAAGTAGACATTGAACCATTGATGACTATCCATTAAGCATGATGATCCACTTCTATCTAGTTTGTATTTCCTTAGCTTGTTAATGAGAGTGTCATGGGAGGCTGTGTCAAAAGTCTTGCTGAAATCCAGATGTATCACATCCACTGCTCTCCCCCATCCATTCAGTGTCTGTCTCCTTATCATAGAAGGAAATTGGGCTCTTTAGGTATTACTTTCTCTTGGTGAATCCATGCTGGCTGTTCCTGATCAGCTTATTCTCATCCAGGTGCTTCACAGTAGATTCCTTGAAGACCTGCTTCATGCTCTTTCCAAGTATCAGGGTTGGGCTGAATAGTCTGTAGTTCCCTGGATCCTCCTCTTTCCTTTTCTTAAAGATGTCCACCTTTTACAATTATCTGGGATCTCATCTGACCGTCACAAGTTCTCAGAGGGTAGCTAATGCTCTGAAATTACTTCAGCCAATTCCTTCAGTACCCTAGGATGCTATGCACCCAGCCCTGCCAACTTGAAAGTGTCTAGCTTCTCTAACCTGTTCTACTACTACTCTTGGCTGGTTGTCTCCTTCCCTGTCTTTACTGCCAGCTGTTCTCATCATCTGGTAGCTACCCTTGTTTGTAAAGACTGACATAAGCAGTGGCATTAAATTCTTCAGCCTTTTCTGCATCATTTTGGTAACTAGATTGCCCCCATAAGAGGCTTATGGTTTCTTTGGTCATCGTCTTACTCTTGATATTAAATGTAAAAACCCTCTTATTGCCTCTTACGTTCCTTGCCAGTTGCATCTCAAAACATACCTCAGCCTTCCTGATTTCCCTTGCATGCCTATGCAATACTCTTATACTCTTTCCTGGTACTATGACCAAGTTTCCACTTTTTGTAGGATTCCTTTTTGAGTTTCAACTCCTTGAAGAGACTGCTGTCTAGCCAGGTTAGTCTCCTGTTGCATTTCCATTCTTCCATTATATTGAGATCTTACTCCTACACCCTTAAAAGGGCCTCCCTAAAATACAGCCAGCTCTCCTGAACTCTCTTTTTTTGCCTTCAAATTTGCCTCCCATGGGATCCTGCCCACTGGTCCTTTTGGCTTTGTTAAAGTCTGCTTTTTCTGAAGAGTCTTTTTATTCTGCTGCTCTCCTTCCTTCCTCCCCTTAGGATCTTGAATTCTGTCATTTTGTGGTCACCATCACCCAAGTTACCTTCTACCTTCACACTCAAGCCATTCCCTCCCTGTTTGTGAGCGACAAATTGAAAAGAGCTTCCTCCTTAAGTTGCCCTCTCTCCTATGTGTATCAAAAAGGTATCTCCAACACTCTAAGAATTTGCTGGACTTCTTATCAACTGCTTGTATTTCCCTCCCAGCAGATATCCCAATAATTAAAGTCCCCATTGGAACCAAGTCCTGTGATTTAGAAGCTTTCCCCTTTTCTAATTTTTCCTTCTGGCCTGTGGCTGTGAGACAGCAAGCAGACCTCATCACAATTTACCTTAAATTTAGGATCAGTTCCATTTTCTTTTGCTCATTGCCAAGGCTGCTAAATTGTCACTGCTTACCCTGATGTTTAATGAGGGGTTAAAGGTCAGAAAGTGTTTTCTGGTAGCATAGTACCAATATTTAAAGCAACTCAGGCAGAGCTTTATAAGACTTAAGGGCTATGCTGCTTCCAGTACCAGCACCCTCTTTGGTACTGAAGTAATACAGCCTACAGAGCAGTGTGTTATAGGGTCTAGTACCAGAGTTACCACAAAACCCCTTCCTATCAGGTCTGCACATCTATCTGGGATAGAGTCCTCTGCACCAGCCTCCCTGCACTGGGAAGGTGTTTCTGATAAGATTGCTCCTGTGTAGTACTGATGATGAGCTCCCTCCTATCCTAAATAATTCCAGGGTGACTTTGTACTCTTATGTGGCTCTACAGAAACCACTTGAGGCAGCTGTACTTTAGTCACTGCTTGCTGAGTGAGTGTTGTATCCCAACTCCATGATCATCTTGACCACCAGCAAGGAGACACACTTCGTAAAATGTTCTCATTTGCTGATGGCTTTGTTTTTTTAATCAAACTTAGAAATGTTTAAATTAAAAAAATTGGTAAAAATTTCAGCTTTAGAGTCAAAAAGAAAAAGCTAAATCTCTTTAGCTGGTTTCTGAATCTCTTTCAGCTTCTCCTCTTACAAACTTACTGGAACTAGCAGTAATAACAGAGCAAGACCTTTCCTAAGTACCAGCCAGAATGAAACGTTAAATATAAAACTGGAAAGAAGAAAAAAATCCCTGGAGAAAATATGTTTAGGATAATAGCTCTCCACTTCTAAGCAGCATCAAGGTCGAGTTCCAAGATTCATGGATCTTAAATATAACAATCCTCTCCCACGGAGAAACAAGTACAGATAATACACAAATATCCGTCCCTGCTTAACCAGCTACTGGCTGCCTCTGTCGGTTTTTTGTCATTTAGGCTGGACGACCTGAGCCAATTATGCCTGGGCCTCTGGCTTCCTGCTCTTTGGACTGTGCACAATATATGCACCTCACATCCTTCCTCAATCTCCCAGCTGCTGAAGGACATTTCAACCAATAAAAGAGCCTTATTCTTTTTTAAAGCATTAACTACTGACTGCCTCCAAATAACCTGTTACATTGACATGGGCAGAGGAAGCAATGAAGGGATAAACAGGGCTACTGCGAAGGAACTGGGGTGGATTTACACCAGCGTAGCGCAGGGTGTGACAGGCCCAAGGAGGTGGCAGGCGCCAGTGCAGCCCCTCAAGGTGGATGTCCTGCACTTGGGTACATCCAACGTAGGACAGGGCGTGAGAGGCCCAGGAAGGTGGCTCTCCTGAGCTCATGTACATCCAATGTAGTGCAGAGTGCGACAAGCCCGAGGAGGCAGCAGGCACCCGTGCATCCCAATAGATGTGTGAGCTGAGCTCGCGTACATCCAATGTAGCGCGGAGTGTGACAGGCCTGGGGAGGTGGCAGGCGTCCGTGCATCCCAAGAGGTGGCC
>NW_017729018.1:5041079-5041705 GCF_001723915.1 Gavialis gangeticus | reverse complement strand
GACAAGCCCGAGGAGGCAGCAGGCACCCGTGCATCCCAATAGATGTGTGAGCTGAGCTCGCGTACATCCAATGTAGCGCGGAGTGTGACAGGCCTGGGGAGGTGGCAGGCGTCCGTGCATCCCAAGAGGTGGCCGTCCTGCGCTCATGTACATCCGACGTAGCGCAGAGCGTGACAGGCCCGAGGAGGCAGCAAGGGTCCGTGCATCCCGAGAGGCAGCTGTCCTGCGCTCATGTACATCCAACCCAGCGCATGGCGTGACAGGCCCAGGTGCAGCCGTCCTGCGCTCGTGCGGGGCACGGACATGGGCCTTCTTGAAGGAGAAACTAGGCTGAGCGCTGGTCCAAAAAAAGAGTGAGTTGCCCCGGCGCCTGCCAAGCGAGACTCCCTCTTGCTGGGGATACTACTGACACAAACGGGGTACATTTCAGACGTGTGTGTGTGCGAGAGCGCGAGATTGGGAACACCAGCCCTCACAGCACCCCCCTCGCTGGTGGAGGAGTGCCCGGGTGTGTCCAGGCTGAGGTGGACCGGGCTGGGGGGATCCCGGGGGCAGCAGGCCCAGGAGAGGCGGCTCGGGGCGGGGCGGGGCCTGGCGCTGCGGGGCCGGGGCTGCAGGGGGCGCCG
>NW_017729018.1:5036122-5040560 GCF_001723915.1 Gavialis gangeticus | reverse complement strand
CAGGCCCCGCCGCCGCCGCCCGCCTCAGGAATAGACATCACGGGCGGGCGCGGGGCTGTCCGCCGTGCGCCGAGGGGCTGTTGGGGCGACCTGCGTGTGTGGGGGACGGACGCCCTCGCCCTCCCCCTCCTGGGTGAGGCGAGAAACGCGCTGGTGGATCCCAGCGCGGGAAGAGACCTCGCATGCGGGCCGCCCCCTCCCCCAGACAAGGGTCCGACAAACCGACCGCCAGCTCTCTGGCTTTGCCACCTCCCCCGCCAGCAGCCCAGGATTGCAGCCCTGCCCGCGTGGGGAGGACGCTGCTGCGTCTGAGCTGCCCACGATGGTCGTCGCTCGATGGGACCGGGTTGTGTGGGGGGCTGCCCCCAGCGACGGGCTGTCTGTTCGAGATGGATTTGTCTTTGCAGGGGGCAGGGGAGGAGCGTGCACGTGTGTGAATGCACGCGTACATAACTTTTAATACCTCTGCTGTTCTGGCCCAGGTTCCTCCAGCTGTGTTTAGGGTCAGTTTGTGAACAGAGTGCCGAAAACACCTGCAAACTCAGCTTGTGGGGGAGCTGCCTGATCCTTGTTGTGGCCGTGCAGCCACAGCCCCTTCCCTGCCCTCCGCCCCGAGGTGCATGTGCTGAGCAGAATGCCTTTGCGTACCACCTGTGCCGGGGGTTGCTTATCCCTGTTCTGGTGTATCCATACAGTTGCAGTCATTTTACATGAATTTTCACCTTGATCCATCGTCAGAAGCTTGGCTTCATTTTCAAAATGATGGCTGCGATGAGAACCTTTTCCAAACTTATAAATTGATGCTTCTTCAGTCTGAAGAGTAAAAACATCAGCCCTTCTGTTGCTGCCCCTACTTTCTGCAAAAACAAAAGACCCTTTCTAGAGGCCAGAGGAGGTGCAGCTTTGTCTTTGCGAAGATGCCAGGTAGATCCAGGAATATCAAATTCATGACATGGTTAGAATTACTTTTTTTTTGATTGTCATCCGAGTCTTCCAGGACATTTCATAGATTTCATACACATTAGGGCTGGAAGGGACCTCAGAAGATCATCGAGTCCAGCCCCCTGCCCAAAGGGCAGGAAGTCAGCCAGGGTCATAGGATCCCAGCAAGATAAGCATCCAATTTGCTCTTGAAGGTGTTCAGTGCAGGTGCTTGAACCACCTCCAATAGCAGGCTGTTCCAGACTTTGGGGGCTTGGACAGTAAAGAAATTCTTCCCTATGTCCAGCCTGAAACGGTCTTGCAGGAGTTCATAACTGTTTGACCCAGATCCTGGTGGTCACCCCTGATAAACTTATAGGTGGCCTTCAGATTGCCCCTGAGCCCGCGCTTTTCCAGGCTAAAGAGCCTCGCATGTTCTTATCATTGCCATGGATAGATTTCTTCTTTCATAAAGACTGAAAGTGTGTTGTGGGGCTAATGCATTAACTTAACTTGTAGTTTGTCATTGTTCCAGTCTGCTTTACTGAATGGGAAAGGTGTGTGCACTTAGCTTTTAATACCTCTGCTGTCCTGCCCCATGCTTAGCTGGCTGTGTTTAGGGTCAGTTTCTAGTGTGTCCATACAGTTGCAGTAATTTTACATTAATTTTCATGAACACACAACATTTCTGGGGAGAAAATGCCTTTTGGTGAGCTATCACTTGGGTTAATAACACCCACCTGTGACAGGAGGTGGTAGTTGACACTTCTCCAAAGCCTTGTGGAAGATTCCTTTTATAATCAGAAGGACTAAAAACTTCCTCTCGTTGCATGAAAGTGCATGCGCCTTCTGTCAAATACAGATCTGCTGTGGGAGATCAAATACATTAGGCCAGATTCAGGTTTTGGGTTAGATGTGTTACACCCCTTTAATCAGGGGTTGATAGATAATTACTAGAGCTGTGCGAAGCTTCAGGTGGTTATTCGATTCAGAGGAGACTCGGCCCAATTCAGTGGCTGAAAATCCGAATTGAATCGGGGGACCAATTTAAAGGTCCGAATCGATTCAAAGCTCTCCGAAGCTTCAGCAAAGATTTGGAGAGCTTTGATGATTCGGGCAGTCCCAAGCTGGTAAGTACTAGGGGCTGGGGGAGGGGACCATGGGGGGACCCCTGGCACCCCCAGGCCCCCTGACCCCTGCCCACCCACTACTCCAGCCCCCCCATGGCTGCCCCTGCCCACCCCACCTCCCAGTACTTTAAAGAAAAGTCCCAGAACTCACCGGGTGCTGCTGGGCGGGGGGCAATCTCCACTGCCCCATGCTGCATGGGGGGCTCTGGACAAGCCCCCTTGACACCCCCCCCTGCGCTGCCCTGTTTGCGGGGGCTCTGAGCCTTTTAAGAAGAAAAAAAAAAAGAAAAAGCTGAGAGAAACCCTGGGACTCACCACTCCTGGTGCAGCCTCAGGGCTTTGGGGGCTCCTGCAGAGTCCCCACTGGTGCAGGGCAGTGGGTATCGCCCCCACCGGCAGCAGTGGTGAGTCCTGGAGTTCCTTCTGGTTCTTTTGTTTCTTAAAGAGCTGGAGCTGGGGGGGGGGGCTCATGCAGAGTCCCCCATGCAGTGGGGGGCAGCAGGGATCGTCCCTGCTTGGCAGCACTTGCAGAGCTTGGGCATTTTTTCCCCCAAATGCTGGGAGCTGGGGCTGGCAGGGCGGCCGTTGCCGGGCTGGGAGAGGGGCGGGGGATGAGCCTGGCCTGGCTGATCCAGAGATTTGGAAGCAGCCGAATCTCCAAATCAGATTTGGCCCGATCAAATCGGGACAGTGATTCAAATCACCAAAGCAAATTGCCATCCCCCAAATCGTCTGAATCCAAAGTGAATACTAGCCGCTTCGCACAGGCCTAATAATTACACCGTCTCCCGAGCATAGTTTATAGGCAGGACCCTAGTAGCAATCCCTTGCTTTTCAGCAGCTGGTTGTGTGAGAGCTGGGTTTCCCAGCAGGATGTTGGCTTAGAACTAAGCTTCTGCCATGAGATTTGTAAGGACTTTTGGTTTTGTTGTCGAGGAGCAGGGAAGAGAAGTTTGCTTGTGCACTCTTTCAACCTCTGCTTGCAGTTACAGAAATCTGCTACTTGGATCTTCCTCTTCCTGGGCTCAATCTTGAATTTTGTCAAGTGAGAGATTCTCCAGAAACATCTATTTTGCAAGGGATTTGGTTAAAAAGGTGTTCCGTAAACAGATCTTTGGCTCTCTCAACCTTCACAACTAATTTTCTTGTGCATTTCTGGTTCAAGATTATGCAGCCAGCATTAGTGAAAACAAACAAAAGCACCTCCCCTAAGTCTCTTGGGCAAAGTGCTTTTTCTTAAAATTATTCTGGGGAATGTTTCTTTAGACAAAATCCCTGGTATCTCTTTGACTGCCTGAGTTCCCAAAATGAAGCTTTTATAGCATAACTGAACACTATATGTGGACTAATCTACTTCAGTTCACTACCCTGCTACAGCTCTGCCCCTTGTCAGTTTGTTATGTTTATTGTTTAATCTTCCTGTAGGCTAGTAGATTTTTTTTGGTAACTTTTTTTTTCAGCTTTCCTACACATAAATGTGCCCAAAGAGTTTTTTTTTAATTTGGGGGTCCTCACTACATCAGGACATCTGTCAAAATGAGGCCTGTTACTGTAGAGAGAAGAGTGCAGTCACTGCATGTTGCTGCTAGCAGAAGTGATGTGAGTTTACTGCAGCTGAATATTCAGTAGGACAGATGCCCTGGCATGTTATAATACAGAATGATGCATTTATAAGAGGTTGAGTGAGCAGGGGGCGTCAATGCACAGAGCAGATGGGGAAAATTCAGTAAATGAATGTATCATTACATTTATATGGGGTGGTATGTGACTGTTATCCATAGTGAGGTGGCATGAGTGGTGCCTGTTACTATAGGTCAGTGTTCTGGAGGGCTTGTGCATGGGAGAACGTGTGTGTGTGTGCGTGTGTGCGCGTGTGTGACTTCTGCTGAGTTGCTAGTAATTTGCAATGAAAGGGAAACACTGAGGGAGCTTGAGGACTAGGAGGATTTCATAGATTTCATAGACATTAGGGCTGGAAGGGACCTCGGAAAATCATCGAGTCCAGCCCCCCGTCCAGAGGGCAGGAAGTCAGCTGGGGTCATAGGATCCCAGCAAGATAAGCATCCAATTTGCTCTTGAAGGTGTTCAAAGTAGGTGCTTGAACCACCTCTGGTGGCAGGCTATTCCAGACCTTGGGGGCTCGGACAGTAAAGAAATTCTTCCTTATGTCCAGCCTGAAACGGTCTCGCAGTAGTTTATGACCGTTCAACCTCGTCATCCCTTGGGGTGCTCTGGTGAACAAACGTTCCCCCAGATCCTGGTGGTCACCCTTGATAAACTTATAGGTGGCCATCAGGTCACCCCTGAGCCTGCGCTTTTCCAGGTTAAAGAGCCCCATGGCTCTCAGCCCGTCATCGTAAGGTCTGTTTTCCTGACCTCTGATCATG
>NW_017729018.1:5028038-5035601 GCF_001723915.1 Gavialis gangeticus | reverse complement strand
GCCAGCTTTATGGCGGATTGTGAAGGTGATCAGCTCGTGGCTGCTGTCACCCAGCTTCTCATCGATCACTAGGTTGCTGATTAGGTCATCCCCAGTAGCCAGTACCAGGTCGAGCAGCGCTTTACCTCTTGCTGGCCCATAGACTTCTTGAGTCAGGTAGAGGTCATCCACGCACGAGAGGAAGCTTTGCGACCCCTCAGATTTTGCTGAGCAGTTGTAGAAAGTATGGCTGGAAGGGAGTATCTACTGCACCCATTTATGTCTGTATTAATGTTTCTTATCCCTGGCCTGCAGGTCAGATCCAGCCCTTAGTGTTGCCGTCCAGCCTGCGGGGCTCTCCACGGGTCCAAAAGTTTGGTGGTATGGAAGGGGTGGTACCACTCCCCTGCTGCCAAATTTCCAGACCTGTGTGGAGCCCTGCAAACTGCACCGTGTGACCCTGTATGCCATATCAGGTGTGCAGGGCAGCATGGGGTCCTGGCATGTTGGGATGGCATGGGACCCCAGGGACTGGTCCTGGCACAGGGGGCCAGATGGGGGCTGTGTCGGACCTGATCCCAGTGGGCAGAGGCAGAACCGGGGGGTACCCAATTCTGGTGTGTGTGGGCAGCCCCATGGCAGTCATCTGGCCCATGGCACCAAAAATTTGAGCACCGCTGTGCCACTGCTATAGACATGTGCCATGAAGTGGTGGAATGTGGGAAATATGAGTACACACTGCAAGGTGAGTCATGTATAACTCAAATGTCTTCATATAGGGACATGCTAGAGATCACAAGACTCTGAACAGCTGCTTTGGTAAGACTGGTTGTACTGTTATAGATGAGAATATACTAGCAAGTAATGGGGAGCTTGAGGCAGGTAACTCCTACTCTAGCAAGTTGAGTTGTAACTTAGCACTCCCAGCTGAGAACTGGCAGCGAGAAATGAAGACTGGACCATAAATGTTGAAGTCACTGAGTGTATAGTTTCAAGATAAGGAGTCTAATGCAGCAAGAGGAAGAAAGGCACACGTTGTGTAGTGAAACATGTGCAAAGCAAAAAGCATTGTTTTCATTTCCTTTGTTTTAGGACGGGGAAGTGAGATTTTAGGCAGATGAGTCTGTTTACTATCTCCCATAGACTTAAAAGGCGGGTAAGAGGTCTGTCCACCTTTCTCCTTTGCATTTCAAGTTCTATGAATTGTGTAGGCTAAATGGGGAGAGGAGGAGACTTGTTTAGTTGGAAGGGGGAGGGGAGTGGGCTGCAGTCGATCCTCGTGCTAAGACTATGAGGAGAGTGAAACAAAGGGTGAGCTGCACATGTAGAGCAGGCACCTGACATGTGCTGACTGTTGAATAGCCCATGCTGCATTCATCTTAATCTGCACCTAAAAAGTCTGTGAAAGGCAACTGAGATGTTCTGTTTCTGAAAAAGTACTGTCCTTCATTTCTGTTTGCGCCTGTTTTGTTAATGCTGAGACAAGCCCTGGAAGTAGATAATGCAATGTACCTTTTGATGGACAAGCATGTAAAATCACTTGTCACTTTGCAGTTGCTTTGCTTTTTAGTAACTGGTGAAGTGCAAAAGACCCATTTACTAATGCAATGTCACACTAGCACTGCAGGTTACTTGCTGATATTTTTCCTTATTCAGGAACAGATGTCTAAGCGTCTAAAACTTTGCATCACAAATTGTGCATGATTGTAATTCCTTTCCTTGGGATAGTTCAAATTCTTTACTTTAAAAAATCAGTGCATAGAGAGTTGAAATTGTAGGTGATCTGCAAGGGGAGGGGGGGGTTCTTTTTTGGCTGCTTTGTAAAATGTAAAGGCGACACACAAGCTCTTTCTATAGATTTCACAGACATGGGATTACCTCCTGCTCTCCTGAGTCTCATGCCTCCAGAACAAGGCATGTGTAAAACTCCAGAAAACTTCCCTAGCTCTGCACTTTTTTTGACTGTCTGAGGTACCTGTAGGGTGTTTTAATCCTGTTGCACTGGAAATGCTTCTCTGCCCCAGAACACTCCAGCCAGTTTCTTTCTGGTTGTGGTCACTTAGTGAGCTTTCTGCTGGTTCTCAGTTGTTCTACCTTTGGTCTGATCTGCCAGTGCTTTTGAAGCAAGACACTGCATGGTACCACTTTTCATGTTCAAGGTATATAGTTGTGGAATAAAGTATACTTTCCCAGGACTAAAATGCCTTTTTTTCCTTAGCACTTTGGCCAGACCTAATGTCTTCATCTTTCCTTGGAGCCGTGGCAGTGAGGGTTTTCCAGGGGTACTTTAGGTTAGCTTATAAAGGTGACTTTCTGGTGTGAGTAGCCCTTGCCCATCTGTTTAGGTTTGGTTTATGAGTGGTTACCATCTCTGTTAGGTATTGTATGGTAAATACAGGGTACTGTTCAGCTCCTTGATTGACTTTTGGGATCTTCAGTCATTCAAGTGAATGGATGCATTTAGTCAATCAAGTACTCTGACTAGCTTTTGGATTTTTTTTTTGCTCCTTTGATCTGTCATATCTCAGCTTGTGATAGCACCAAATGAAGCTCTGGCCTGCCATGACGTGACAGGCTTCAGCCATATGCTGAGGCATAGAGTAATGTTTTTCCAAAAGTGACAGGAAGAGACTGTCACGTTCTCTGATGGCTTATGCCAGCATGACGTCTGCTTTCCAGAAGTCTGAGGCTTGCAGTGCTACGATCTGTGCAGTGGACCAGTCTTTAAGATCCTGAAATGCCCCTGACAAGGCCAGTTCTTCAGGCCCACTTGACTTCTTACTTTTCTAGTACGGTGGCATCAATACAACAAAGCTGAAGTCCCTTCTTGAGAAGTTGCTGTGCCTGCAAGCAAGACTTGTAGATCTGAACCTTTGTGTTCAAAGTGATCTTCTGTAATATTTGTGGTATTTTTGGACCTAAGGTCTGTGCAACACCAGCTACTGTTCCTGCTCTGAGACAGAAGCAGAGGGCCTTGCTGCCTCTCACTTTTATTTTGGAGGCCTTTGGGCAGAAGAAAATTGGATGAATTATTGTCCGTTTTTCCAGACTAGTAGCTCAAAAGCTTGTAAGAGAGACCTAGGAACTTGGGAGTATATGAGCTTAATGTGAGGCAGTTTGTTTCTTTGGTTTTGCCTGTGCGAATAAGGTGCTGCTTATTTGACACGGGTTTTTTTATTCTATTTGAAACAATCTGGTTTTGAGCCTGTGGAGATACTGGAAGCAGAAGCAAAGCCAGAGATTTTACACAGATTGAAAATTCTCCCTTTTTCCTTCACTAAGGACATCTGACACTGCTCCAAGAGTCTGTGGGTCAGACTTTGGTGCCATTTGCACTGGGCCAGAGGACTCCTCTTGGATTCTTGATTTCATGCATCTTTTGAGAGACTTTTAGAGACTGCCGTTACCAGTGCTTTAACTCATGCTGGCCCTGCCTCTCCAGGAGTTTCAAAGGGTAGGTCTTTTTTGATCCTCTCTGGTTGGTTCTAACGTTCTGGTTTCCCTTTTGCTCATTGCCTTACATTTTTGGAGTCTAGGGTCTAAAGCAGTAGTTCTCAACCAGGGTGCCATGGCATGCTGGGGTGCCATGAGATCCTTTTAAGGGTGATAGGGAATATTAGCACTTTTAGGTATGGCCACACCTACACACGAGTCATATAATAAAGCTAGAGATTTCAAATTAGGAACCCATAGTACCAAAAAGATTCTGACTTCTTGCGGTCTTTCCGAGTTCTTTGCAACAGAAAATTGCTCTAATATTTATTTGTAGTTTAAAAATGAGTTGAGTCTGAGGGCTGTCTTGAATCTAAAAAGGCTGAGAATCATAGGTTGGCTGGTCTGTTATTGCTACTGTTTCTAGCTGTCCGAGTACGTGGGATTTCCTGTACAGGTTTTTCTTGGTTTGCTTTTTCTTAAAATGAATAAGGACACTAATTGTCCAGCAAGAAGCGGTTTGTTCCCTTTGGTTGTCCTGAAAGAAAACTCAAGATATTGGTAAACAGAAAGTGCCTTTCTAATGTGAAGATGATCCTGCAATAAAAGTGTTTCATTCATACATTGCTTAATGAGTTAGTAATACCCACTTTATCCACTCTTGACAATTACAGATTATTTCAGGAGATGCTTTTGCCATTGAGCAGAAATTTTGAAGATGCTAATATCTGCAGAAGAAAGTACCAGTTTATCAGAGTATCAAATTATCAAAGTTTGAGTCTCTTTATGGTTATATATGAGAACAGAAAAGAAAAATAATTCTTTGTTAGTGATTTTTTTTTTTTTTAAATGTTCTCAAGTTGTAACTTAGACCATCTTTTGTTCCTTCTAGAGTCAGAAAAGCAGATGACTTGTTTCAGGTGTCTCCCGTGAATGTGAGCCTCTAGCAGCTTCCAGTACTGTCTTTGTTAGTTTCTCTAGGATCGAACAGGTACAAGTAACCAGATAACGTGTCCAAGGCAGGGCTGGACAGCTTGGGAGTGGGTGGGGCCTGCACGTGGCATCTACAAGTCCACCACGCGGGCTGCATGCTGTGGGAGCAGCTTCTTCCCTTCCCCCACCCCTGCTCCCCTGTCCCCTTGCCACACAGCCTACGCACACAGGCACAGGCTGTTTCTTCCCCCACTCCTCCCCACAGTGTGCACGGTGGCATGCAGACCCTGGGCCCTTCTTGCTATGTGGTAGTGGGAGAGGCAGTTGCTGGGCCTACAAAGCACATGCTAACTTCACAGGCTGACAGTTGGGCAGCCCTAGTCTAGCAGCACGTTCCACGGAGTAATTTCTCCACATTGAGAAAATGTGTTTAACCTCACTAAGGTTACCTTTACTATGATTTCAGTGATCTCTGAAATAAAGAGGTTGGGTGTCGTGTCCATTCCATTTTACATACTAAAGTCAATGTACTATGTAGTAGATGTCATGTCTACACCCTAAAAGTCCTTTCTTTAAAAGAAAAAAAGGATTCTTGATTAAAAAAGAAAAAGTAAGAAAGCAAAAACCCAACTTTTTTTTAGACCAGTTTTTCTTAGTATGGGGTAAATGATCGTTAATTGCCAACTAGCCTGATTGATCGATTATCAATGTGCATCATCACAATTCATATACGGCATAACCTCATAAATCTGGATATAAAAAATCCGGAGTTCTCGAAAATCCAGCACTTTTTAAAAATACACTACTGTCAGATGTGGAGGCAGAATCTTGCATGTGGCGGTCGCCATCACCATCTACCACCCTGAGCTGTTGCTCTGCATGCGGCTGCTGCTTTGGGACTGGCCGCCACTGCCCCCCACCCTCTCAGATGTGGAGAGGGAAACTTGTACGCAGCTGCTGCTGCCACTGCCCACCCCACTCCGCATACGGGTGCTGCTCTGAGACTGGCCACCGCTTCGGTTTCAAAAACCTGAAATTTTCAAATTTCTGGCAGGTGCTCAGTCCCAAGCATGCCGGGTTTATGAGGTTATACTGTACTGTATTGTGTCTTGTCCATAAGGAGATGCTCTGGAAAGTTAATCCAAATTGATTTTTAAAGTGGATTAGTTGGGAAGCATGTGGAGAGGGGCTCCCCAGTTACGGAACTTGATCTATCTAGAGCAGGGGTGGCCAACCTGCAGCATGTATGCCACAAGTGGCACAAGTAGTCTCTATGTATGGCATGCATCAGATAAGGCAGACAGCAGAAAGCAAATTGCATAGGGAAAGACGATTGGAGTGGCACTTGGGGAGGGTGTAGGGCTAATTTGTGGCATGCCTGCCAAAAAGGTTGGCTCCCCTGCTCTAGGGTATTTATTTCATCTGCTGTTTTTTATGCAAGTGGTTCTTTACACATGCAGGACTTTTTCAGAAGCATTTTAAAGCATGGTCCTGTTTTAATTGGACAGTTGGGCCACTTTGGTTTACATCAGGGTGCGTGACTTAGTGCCTCCTTTATTGGAACACCAGCAGTTGTAGAATTGGGACTGTTCCGCAAAATGTTCTTTTTGTAATTGGTGGAGAAAAATGTAATCCTAAACTGAATCAATCTGCTGCAGATTCTCGTGAGTAGATTAAGGAGTGGCAGATCCAGTCCAGATATGGATTTCTTTACCACTCAGCAGAACAAGAAGCCACCTGCCTTCACAAGATCAAGAAAAAGAATGTTAACAAGGTGCTTTCTCTATCCAATAATGTGTGCCTTTTCACCAGTCCTTCTGATGACAATGCTAATGGCCTCCTTCATTGAAACAGAGATGTGATTTATTTTTTTATTTTTTTTTAACCTTGGGTTTTTCAGAAATTCTTGGTAGTTTAATGCTTCTACTCTAAGCTGTGGGCTGGATAAAATGAAAATATACATGGCCTGTGGCAGGGCTGTCTGACTTCTGAGGGGCCAGGGACCACACACTCCCAGCCCTCCCCACCCAGGTCAGATGCCATGCTGTACCACGTGGGTCCTCCCCTCCTTGCCCTAGCCATGATGCACAGTATGTTTCCCTGGCATTCCCACACACTGTGCTGCATGCTTCCCCCAGCTGTGCTGTGCAAGCACTCTTGTGCCACACAGGAGTTCCAGGTTCCTGGATCCCCCTGAGTCCACTTGTCCTGGACTCCTTCATCCCCCTGGGCTACCCTGCCCCATCTCCTTTAAGTGGGAGCAGGCAGTGGAAGCTGGAGGAGGTGGGGAGCCTGGAGACTCTGGTAACAGTGGCAGCAGCTGGAGTGATGGAGGGATGGGTGCCCAGACTAGAAGCCCTTGGGTTACAGATTAACCCCTTAGGGGTTACATTTGGCCTGTGGACCATTAGTTGGACTATGGAAATGTTTTCTGCTGTCTTTTGGTTCAGAGGATCATTATCGGCCCTCAGTATATCTTGTGGAGCACTATCCATCTTTATCACTAAACTCTTAAATGAAGAGCGGGGAACTCCAGTGGGATGCCACAGTGTGATGTGCCTGTCAGCTTCTTGGAGTCTTGCTTTGTACCACTTCTACTTAAGGCCTTTTTTCTCCATGTTCAGTTCCAAATGATCAAAGTGCCTCAGTTCTCCAGAAAAAACTTGTGTGACATTGGGGTATAAAAGGGAACTTTAAAACATCAACTGAGTTCAGTGTAAATTGAGACTGTCCAGGAAGGAGTGAAGAGTGGGAAACTTAAGTCCGTGATGATTCAGTCTAGAGTAGATCAAGGGTTGAGAGCCTTGGCAGGCTAGTAAGGTGAGCTTGGCACTTTGACACGTGGGTGAAAATGTTTCTAGCATGGCTGGTCTTTCATAGAAGTGCCTGTAGGAAAAACTTGTCTGGCATTGTTCACCTGAAAAAGATGCCTATTGGCCAATAGGGCTGTGTGAAGCTTCAGGTGGTGATTCAGTTCGGAGGAGATTCAGCCCGATTCGATGTCCGAATCCAAATCAAATCAGGGGACCAGTTACAAGATTCAAATCGATTCAAAGCTCTCCAGATCTTCAGAAAAGATTCGGAGAGCTTTGATTCAGGCAGCCCCCTGTGGCTGCAGCAGGGAACTGCAGCTGACTCCGAGCTGGTAAGTACCAAGGAGGGGGGAGGGGACCATGGTGGGACCCCTACCAGCCTCCCCTGACCCCCAGCCCCCCCCCC
>NW_017729018.1:5027087-5027787 GCF_001723915.1 Gavialis gangeticus | reverse complement strand
CCCCATGGCTCCTCCCCCCCACCCCAGCTCCCAGCCCTTTAATGGAAAGCCCCAGTGCTGCTGGGTAGGTGGGCAATCCCTGCTGCCCTCCACTGCCCCATGCTGCATGTGGAACTCTGCACAAGCCACCTAAACCCCCGCCCCTCGCTCCCTCAGCACCCCATGGGTGCCATGCCCGGGCCAGCTCCAGCCCTTTAAGAAAAAAAAAGCGAGAAAAACCCTGGGACTCGCTGCTCCTGCAGTGGCCTTGGGGCTTTGGGGGGCTTGTGCAGAACCCCCCACGTGGCGCAGGGTAGTGGGGGAGAAGTGGGGATTGCCCCTGCGAGCAGGAACAGTGAGTCTGGGGAACTAGGAGCCCAGAGCTAGACAGAGAGGTATCAGTGCTGAGTAGCCCCTGGGCACAGAAAGGGTTTTTGCTTATAAACACAACAGCCATGCCCCTGCAATTAATTAAACCATGCTGGGATCACTTCAGTAATGATGGCCAGTGGGGGGGCTAAGTTGTTTTGTTTTTTTTCTTAAAGGACTGGAGCTGGTCTTGGCAGGGCAGCCATGGGGGGGCACTGGGGGAGTGAGGGAGGGCATCGAGGGGCTTATGCAGTGCCCCCCATGTAGTGGGGGACAGTGGGGATTGCTCCCTGCCCGGCAGCACCTGATGAGTCAGGGCTTTTTTTTTTTTTTTTCCCAAAGAGCCAGGAGC
>NW_017729018.1:5021012-5026934 GCF_001723915.1 Gavialis gangeticus | reverse complement strand
TTTTTTCCCAAAGAGCCAGGAGCTGGGGTGGGCAGGGCAGCCATTGCTGGGATGGGAGAGGGGCGGGGAATGGCCCTGGCCTGGCTGATTCAGAGATTTGGGAGCAGCCGAATCTCCGAATCAGACTTGGCTGAATTGAATCAGGACAGTGATTCAAATCATCGAATCAAATCACTGACCCCTCCCAGTCGGCCGAATCCAAAACGAATACTAGCCACTTCACACAGGCCTATTAGCCAACCAGCTTCTTTGCAGCAATGGTTTGAGTGTAGATGTTGCTTCTCTCTGTTAGGAGTCAGGGCAGCAAGCAAGCTACTTAGCCTCCCCGCTGGCCATGGTTACTGAAGTGATCCCAGCATGGTTTAATTAATTGCAGGGGCATGGCTGTTGTGTTTATAAGCAAAAACCCTTTCTGTGCCCAGGGGCTACTCAGCACTGATACCTCTCTGTCTAGCTCTGGGCTCCTTGTTCCTAATTGCCTAGTTCCTGGGCCATGCCAGAGTTGTCCCTGGTTCCTGCCCACTGACTCCAATCCAGGTCCCTGCTTCCTGACTTACTGGCTCCTGACTCCCTGGCTTATTGTTCCAGTCTGGTCCTGGCTTGTGACTGTTTTAAGCTGTGTTCCTGATGTTGTCTGCTTGTGACCCCTTGGTGTCAAGCGTGTCTGCCCTCATCCTGGTCACAGTACTGACCCACTTTGAGCCTTGTAGTGCAGTTGGTGACACTCCATATGTGGAATAGGCCTCCATCAAGCTAGAGAACAACCTAGGATTTTGATTGCTACTGGTGTTAAAGATGCAGTGGCACCTGTTGAACAAAGAAGCAGTATTGTGTGTATCTTTTGTGATCAACAGTACCACGTGGAAACTGCTTTTCTTTTCAGACTTGTGTGTGCTTCTCTTCACAGCAACTTTACACTAGTATGATTCAGCTGACCTCAATTTATTGGTTTTTTGCCTTTTTCAAAAAAATAACTTAGAAAATGAGGAGGATCCAGTCCACAAAGCTGAGTGCCACATTACTACTGTCAGTTCATTTGATGTATTTATTTTATAACCCTCCCGCTTCCTCCCCCCTGCCTACCCCCACTTCCCCCAAAAGCAGTTGGGCCTCTTGGCATACGCTTGTTTAGCTTTCACCCATCATATAGAATCAAATATTTAAAGAGCATCTTTAATTGTTTAGCTTCTAATGCAATGTCTTCCAGGGCTTTGATCTTTGTTTAATTGTTAATTTCACCGAAAGATTTTTTTTTATTGTTGTTACTTAGTTTCCTTTTTCAGATCCTCAGCTACTGATTTTCTTGCCTCCTAACTGTTCCATAATGCTCTGTTATCATGAAGATAAATGATCAAACTGAAATCAGAAGCTTGTAATTAAATCTGAGTGTACAATTTGAGTGTTGGGGGGAGGAGGTAAGCAGAAGATTGTAATGCCAGTCTAACATAATGTTCCCTTGAGGTGACTTTGATACATTATGCAACAGCTAGGAGGCAAGAAAGTCATTAGCTGACAATCTGAGAAGGGAAACAAAAGTAAAAAGAGAAAATACTTTGACATACTTTAGCTTAAGCCAGTCGGTAATGAACGTTTGACACTGTCCCTTCACGGTCAAGCTCAGTTCTGGTGTAAAGTATGCTTCAGTCCTTTGCACCTGGACTAAATCTGACCTTTGATACATAGATCAGACTAATTTGTCCTGCATGTAGGTCCTATCTTCCATAGTGATTGTGGGAAGGAAGGAAAACAAACCCAGCTGGCATATCCCTGCCTCAAGTATGGATAGGGTCCTTCTGAATGTTTGCTATCATTTCTTCCTTTCACAAGGGGAATGAGATCCTGGCTCTCTTTTTGTATTGAAACCAACATTGGTGTCAGCCCCAAAAGTTTAATTTTTTTCCTTGTTTCCTTTGTGTATCTCTCAGCCCAAGTGGTAAGAAGTTCCGGAGCAAGCCCCAGCTAGCCCGTTACCTGGGGAGCTCCATGGATCTGAGCACTTTTGACTTCCGCACGGGGAAAATGCTGATGAGCAAGATGAACAAGAATAGACAGCGGATGCGCTATGACTGTTCTAACCAAGCCAAAGTAAGCACATGCTGTAGTGGGAGGTTTGCCCTTTCTGTTTATTTCAGTATTAGCCATATCGCTTCTGTTCTCAGAACAATATTTGTGACATCATGCATAAGTTAGACTTTTGAATCATACTTATAGATGGGAATTGTCTGAGGAATGGTTGCTAGATATACTCATAGGTAGATTTTCATTGCAGATATTTTCGTGAATAAGAGTTGAGAATGATTTGATATTTATTGGGTCATATCATTTATGAATATTTGGACAACAGTCAGGTATATACATTTCTGAATCTCTCAAGCCTTTTGAATATTAGCGAAACGAACAAAAATCACCCAGTAAATAAGTTAATAATTGTAAGTTGGCCAATTAATGAACAACAGTGGGTGGCCTAAATAATTACAAATAACGTTGTATTATTTGCTTACAGCATTCTTGAAGGCACTAGGCACTTTCTTATTGACACTTAAAAAACGAAGTCCTGCCTCTGAGAGCTTGTGATTTTAGCACACCAGACAGGGATTATTAACAACCTGAATGCTGGAAATTCTCTCTGGCCTATTCAGCGATATGTAAATAGTGAAACAGTTAACAAATTGGGTTTGGATCCGTTCATGAATGATCCAAAGGAAATACCATTTTGCTCTGAATAACTTGACCAGATCTCATTGGTTGAACTTTTTTACCACGTACAGTAAAAGCTCTGTTATCTGGCACGAGTGGGGAATGGGGGTGTCGGTAATCTAAAAATGCTGCTTATCTGAAGCAGGGGCTTTTGCCGGGATGTGGAGCAGTGGTGGGGGGTGCCAGCAGCTGCATGCAGAGCAGCGGCAGCACAGGGTGATGGGGAGTGGCCGCATGCAGAGTGGCAACGGCACAGGGTGGTTGGTGGCAGCAGCAGCCGCTGTGTGCAGGCTTCCCCCCTCCCACCCCCATGTCCGGCCGGCTGGAAATACCGCCACACTCTACTAACTGGATAATAGAATGCCAGTTAACACAGCTTTTACTGTGTATTGAATCCCTATCCCCAAGAATGAAATACATCCTACAGCCATGTTAGGAGCTGCATGTTAACTCTCCATTGTTGTCATTCCTTCTCCTAAAAATGGGTATTTGCATATGATGGAAAAGACATTTAACTAAATATGACAATTAAATAAAACAATATCATATGTTAAATCTAGATTTCATACCTGCCTCCTGCCCAAATGGGATCCTAACAGTTTTTAAGGCCGAGAGCTAAAAATTCAGTTTCTTTTATCTTCCACTTTAAAAGAAAGTACATTTTTAGTTCTCGGACTCAAAACTGTTAGGATCTTATTTGGGCAGAAGCCAGGTATGAAATCTAGATTTAACATATGATATTGTTTTATTTAATTGAATGTAATGGAAATGCAGCTGACTTCTGGACCTGCAAACTAGTCTCGTTCTCTTTACTGTACAATTAGTTTAATATCAAGTACTATTTCCAGGGTTGCACTGGTATCCTCAGGTCTCATGATACCAAGACGTCACATAATGAAATCCTAAGGCAAGTTGAGCTAACTTAAACAATTAAAGCATAGAACAAAGTCAGCTTGCAAACTGGAAAAGTACAAAATATATTTGGGAGGGAGGAAACTTGCATCTTCAGCCCTCTAATCAGTTTTCTAAATAGACAGTGAAAGAGGAAGCCGATTCACTTTGGGGTGGAGTTAAATGTTGTATTTTGGCAATATCTGAAAAATGTGGTCGTCTTTCTTTTTGTTTTTGAATCTTTAGGGCAAACCTGATTTAAACACTGCGCTCCCTGTCAGACAGACAGCTTCCATCTTCAAGCAGCCTGTCACAAAGATCACAAACCATCCCAGCAATAAAGTGAAGAGTGATCCTCAGAAGGCTGTGGACCAACCCCGCCAGGTACGTTTTGCACTGTCTGCTACTTTCCCAAAACTAAGAAACCTTGCTTTGTGTTAAACAGGGAGGTGTATGAATATGATTGCAATTTTCATTTTCTTTTCCTCTCCAAAGTAGGATAAATGTGCCCTGACACTGTCTGTCTTAATATTTGAAATGCATCAGTTTACAAGTTTGAGAATTGCTTGCCTCCCAAATTTGTTACAATTATTCCGTCATGTAGTTTAGGGCATGTAGGGCACTGTGATTAGTAATCAACTTATTCTTTGTCAGATCACAGCTTTATTGTAGTTAAAATCATGTCTAACTACATTCTGAATTTCCATTGAGTCTGTCCTACATATTGAAACAGTGTTCATAACCATATTGTTCATAGCATAAATAGAATACTATTTGGATCCCCTGTCACGTACAGTAAAAGTTCTGTTATCCGGCATCTTACAAGCCGGCATGCTCCATTAACCAGCATGCTGGCTTGTAAGATAAAGTGAGACTGGAAGTGCCCACTGTGCTACTTACGGTTTCTCCAAGCCCCTGTGGCTCGGAGCAAAGCAGCTGGTGCTGCCAGGCCCCCACAGCCCAGGGGCATAACAGGCTGTGCGGGGCCCACCTCCCTGTCCCGTGGGGCCTGTGAGAGGGGCGGAGGGACGCGGGAGAAGCGGCAGCTGGGGCTGCTCAACCAGCATATTTTGTTATCCGGCATCCCCCATTCCCAGGGGATGCCGAATAACGGAGTTTTTACTGTACTTGGATACTGCTAATGGGTCCTAAGTATGGCACAGGTAGCGCACGTTACGGGCACAGACACAAGTGACAATTTTTGGATAACCCGCAGTTCCTGGCTCTCTTCCCCCTGCACTCCCTCCCCTGCCAGCAGGGAGAACCATACCTGAGCTTCGACTCTTGCTGGGGACCAGGCTGTCTGGTCTGCACATGGCCACAGGGTCGGAGCTGCATGCAGACATCCTGGCCTGGCCAAAGCCTGGCCAGGAGCTCACACATGGAGCATACACTGGGGGCTGTGTGGGTGGGCTGGGCCCAGCCAGGCCAGGGAGGGGAGTGGCTGCCTGGCCACTGGAGCTGCTGCTGCTGCAGTCATCTACGGCAGAGGGAGAGAGGAGGGCAAGAGCTGCCGAAAGCCAGGGCAGCTGCTGGCTAAATACAGATTTCCTTCAGAAGAGTGGCTGCAGGTTGGATAGAATTGTTTCATGGGCCAGATCCAGCCCATGGGCCATATTTTACCTAGCCCTGATATAGACCTAGCTGAGATGTCTCTGCAGCACGACTGCCAAGAGGACCATGGGTTTTAGGTAAGGGGGTAGGAGGCATGGTGAGAGTAATAAAGGTGAGAACCACTGTCTTGGGACACGCTCAGTACCTGAATGCCATCAACAACAGCCAAAACCCAGTTGTACTTTAAGTTAAAGTATTATATATTTGTAAACTAGAGGTGATCCAAAGCAAAGGGAAACCTTGACATTTAATTTAAGTTATAGGGTACCTGTGTTTTGGATGTATGTAGTTATGAAGATTGGTAAAAACAAATCTTTTGGAAGCGGGAATTCCTTTGTTGGAAATTCTCATTTCATTGCTGCTACCTGGAACTGGCAGCCTGTCACTTCGGCAGAGTTATTGATGGGGTTTCCATGAATCCTTTCCTACAGTAAATTCATATTTTTAGTTACCTAGAAACTAGGTGTTCAGTTGTCATTACTATATTCAGTTGCTCTCAACTGTTTACCTAATTTTTCAGTTGCCTGCTCTTGTTCCGTACTTTTGAAGCTGTAGCTGTATTACAATATACTTCATACCAAGGGGAAATTAATTTTTTTCAAACTGAAAATGCTGCATAATAGAGGCATTTCAAAGCTCTTTTACTCAACCTCAGAGTATCTTTCTGAAATAGGAATTATGATACATTGGAAAGGAATTCTCCCCTGGGTGACCCCCCCC
>NW_017729018.1:5004653-5020687 GCF_001723915.1 Gavialis gangeticus | reverse complement strand
GGCCCCCCCCCCCCCCCCCCAGCAAGATAATTTCAACCCGGCCTCCCTGGTTTCAACCTTGCCTTACATTGGTCTATTTCTTACCCCACCTATTTTTTCTTTGTATTTTAAAAATATCATTTCATATCTCTCCCAGGCAGATGTTTTTTGAGGCTCCCTGCATTTGGATGGTTCCATTTATCTAACTCAGTTAGGCATAAAGGGCTGTTGCAAGCTCATTGTCTTTCTGTATCCTTCTCTGCACCCTCTACCTATTTATCTCCAGTCCTGTGCACTACTCTATGCTGCAGGCCTTGCTAGAATAGCTTCTGACTTTTACCCACAGGCTGCAATATTCTCTTTAACTTTGGTCAGGCAGTTTTTGGTCTGCCCTCAAACTTTGGAATAAGTTCTTAGGCCATTCAGCTATTGAGTTTAATAACTACTGGATGTCAAAATCATGGCCTAAATGTTGCTCTCTGTGATTTGGAAGTTGAATCTCCTATTCTTCATAGAATGGACGGATGTTATTTTGACAGGCCAAGGAGAAGGAACTATAATTTGGCTCTCCTTGTGGTATGGGATGGGGGAGATTTCTATGGAGCTCTGCGGGCTCGTTGGAGTTGGTAGTTTCTAAACCCTAGGTGAATTAGATTTTTAGCCACAGAAGGAAAGCATTGTCAGGTAAATTGGTATAATCCTGTATCCAACTACCTGCAATGATAATGTGCATCTGGGATTATGACCTGAACATATATCCTGCTGTATCATTGCCTTATTTTTACCAGATTGGCCCGTGTCTTCCCTACCTGAAAAGCTTCATTCCAGACGTCTGCAATTTTGGGCAGTTGCTGGATGTTGCTGATTTATCTGCTGACAAACTATTGCAGTTATTTTATTAATCTTTAATTTCCAAGAGAGCTGAATAACTCTCCTGTCCCATTTAGAAGCAACTCCTGAAGGGAAGCTGGGGAACAGTTTTCTTAGCCATCTGCTAAAGAACAAGGATTAAGAATAAATCAGCCTGCCAAAAGAAATGTTAGCTCAGAAGTACAGCCCCTCTAAATTTACTCTTGGATGAGGTCTTGCCAGTGTTGGCTTGCCATCCTAGCGCTGCAGCAGAAAGGAAGATTAGAAACATTGGAGGGTCTGGAAAAGAGAAAAAGAAACAATGTTCAAGCTAGTAAATCAGGACAAAAATGATATGGTAGTAGATCCAACCTTGGAGAGGTTTTGTTGGGTTTTTTTATAGTAATGCAAACTGTTCCCTTTCCAAAGACGCATCAGGCCCCCCTGATATATCTGCTCTGGTGCCCAAACTGGATACTTTGGCATGGCCATTGGGTGCTCTGCAGTGTTAAACTCATTTTTCTGTTTTACAAGAATGAATACATGTTTTCTTTGATGTTAGCTCTTCTGGGAAAAGAAACTAAGTGGACTGAATGCCTTTGACATTGCAGAAGAGCTGGTGAAAACAATGGACCTTCCAAAGGGTTTACAAGGTAATTAGTGTATGCTTTTACTATAGTTCTGGCACTGTTATATCAATTTGATTGTGTGTTCTAGAGGGAGTGTTGCCTTAATCCACTTCCAGTCTTGTGTTTAGCACAGTGTGGACAAGTCCTAAGTTCAGAATTGATAATACTGTGGTTTAGGAAGACTAAGTCTGGTGACCATAGCCCTGAGGGTTATTGAGAGAGAGCAGGAGAAAGTGACATAGCTTAGAATGGGGTGATACAGGACTCCTAGGAAAAAGGAGAAGTGAATTAATATTATTCTAAAACAAAAGTGTTGCTATACCACTGGATGAGCAGGACCTGTTTAATTTGGGGTGCATAGAACAAGGACTCTTAGACTTTGAAATCAATCTGAAATGGCTACAGCTGTGAAATTTATGTTGTGCTGACCTTAAGTAACAGTAAATAGCTGTATCACTTACAAAACAGATGACAGAAGCCCATATTGCTCTTGGTTATTTCTAGTAAGTCTGTGAAATTGCTGACTCTTCCTATTTTAACAAATGTAGGTGTTGGACCTGGCTGCACAGATGAAACCCTTCTTTCTGCCATAGCTAGTGCCCTGCATACTAGCACTATGCCCATCACTGGACAGCTGTCTGCAGCGGTAGAGAAGAATCCTGGTGTGTGGCTAAACACCTCACAGCCTCTCTGTAAAGCTTTTATGGTGACAGATGAAGATATTAGGTATTAAATCAGAAAAGGATTTTTCCTTCTCTTGGGATGGTTCTTGGTACTGAAATGGTTAATGCCTATTTTATCAAAGCCAAGCTGGTAGGAGTATGACATGCTGGTTTTATTTTGTTGTTTTAAATCAGTGCATCAAAAGTCGGAAAAATGCTCCTTTTCCCCTGCCCTCATCCCCTTTGAAATGCCACTAGTGTTAAATTATTTTTTGGGCCGTGTTCAGCCAGTTGCTCCCTGCAGTTCTAGCTGACACTTGTCCATTATATGTAAAGACACCTCTTTTTGTATTGAATAAACAAATTTGAGGTTCAGTGTGTCCTAGTTTAAGATGCTTTTAAAAGAAACTCTAATTTCTCTTCTCCTCCTCCATTCCAAATGTGCAGGAGCAGTAACTGGCTGCTCCTGTTTCCATTTTGTACACTTGCATTCTCAGTGTCAGGAATAATATTAACTACTTCTGCGTGACACTGGTCTTATGTTCAACCAGGCATTCCTTGCTGTCAGTGGCAGTATTCCTTGCTAAATGGCAGTATTCTCCAGCAACAAAGTTAAGGTTGATCAAGTTTTGGCCTGTAAACTTTTTTCCCCTAAATTCCAGCCTCTAACTTCGACATGTCTAGCTACTAAGTAATTATGCTACTTGAAGGAAACATCTTTCTATTTCTTATCTATATGCTATTTATAGAAGAATCCTCACATTCTTAAAGGACATGAAGTCAAGCATGCACAAGTTAGAAAATGCCAGAATTAGGTTTGAATGTGAAACCTGAATTTGGTCCCCTTGTGCATATGGATTATGATGCAGTTATTAATTACCATGATTGTCCACTATATTTTTCCATGGAACACTTGCCTCATTCAATACACAAAATGGACTTATCACTTCATGAGCATCTATGCAGTATTTTTTTTTTTACCTCGATGTATGTAGCTCCACACTTTATTTATTGCATGTGTTTTTTAAGCCTTCCTCTGAATACAGAATTATCTATGGCAGGGGTGTCAAAGATCTGGCCTGCAGGCTGGATCCAGTCCTATAGCCTGGGCCACAATGCTGCCCCTAGGTCTGGGGCTTCCTCTGCAGTCAATGTATGTGGACCAGCCCCACATGCAGGGCCCTAGATGTACACCACATGAAACACAGGCCCCAGCCAGCCTGGGTCCCATGCTACACACACTGCCTGCCCACACCCTATGCAGCAGAGGGCCCAGACTGGCTGGAAAAGGTGCTGCATGCAGCATGCGTCCTGTACCAGCCCTCCAGGACTCTGGCTTGTGGCGCAGTTCCAGACTAGTCAAAGCAGGTGGTACAGGCATAAGATCCAGCCATATGAGTGGGTAGAAGAATCTGTAGGCCCAGTCTGGCCCATGGGGCCAGCCTTGAGCCATTGATCTGGCCTGATGGGCCAGACTAGTTTAATGCCGCTGCTAGACGGTGTCTATTATTAGCATTTCATAGTGTTTCATGAGCATCATTAAATTTATGCCTTGTGAGATGGAAGGGCATTGTCCCCAATTTATCAGAAACTCAGAGATATTATGAGTCACAGAAATGTTAGTCCAAAATGTGCAGTAATTTTGAGTGCCCAAATTTAAAGCACTTAGAACTTGCCTTTTCATAGAACTTGGCATTTTATAGGCTTTTACAAAGTCAAAGTACAGCTCTCATTGATTTCAGTTACAGCTGTGAGTGCTCAACACTTCCATAAGTCAGCTCCTGGATCCCAAATTTTGCCTTTATAGTTGAAGGATGTACAATTTAGTGACCATTCTGAAAAGTTTAGGTAACATGAATAGTGTCACACATGTACTCCGTGACATAGGCAGGAATAAACTAGTTCTCCAAGAGGCATTCATGTGGCTTAACCATAAGACCTTCCTTTCTCTCCTTGCAATCCCTTTCCTCTTTCCAGCTATTGAACAAATGAAGCCAGTATTCCAGCAGCAATATTTTCTACTGCGCAAGAGCCTGGATTCATGCCAAGAGCAGGTCTGTCCACCCTACACCTTGCACTGAGGCAGGCAGTGGTTTAAAAAAAAAAAAAAAAGGGAGGGGGGAGAAAGTATGTGATTATGGAAAAAAAGACTTATTCAAATGAATTATTTCTGGCATTTCCTAACTATTGTGTGCTTGACTTCGCAGCTTATTGTAATGTACTTTTGCCATAATGAGTGTGTGTGCAAATTCCTAGGGTTTTTTTAACCTTATGAACTGAAATAACCAGAAATTTCACCATATGTCATTGTTATCGGCGGTTGCATAGTTACCAGCAGGCATGGAATCTTTAGATCCATGAGACGATCTTTGTCATTTATGCTAATCAAGTAACTGTGAAAGGATGCCAACCTGTTACTGTTGTGCACTAGAAGTAGTGGAATAACCCACTTGACAGTGTGTTTAATGTATATTTGCTGACCGGGAATATATATATTACTGGTAAGACAGGAATCTTGATTTTCATGGATTTCCTAAGAGAGTGAGATGTAGTGGTGATGAACTTTCCTGTCTGTTTCCATCTGACCCCTTTACTTAAACCCAGCTCTGTGTCTTTTCTTACCTTAACTCCTCATTATATTACCATTCTTGTCTGTCCAGCCTTAATTTCCATTCCTTATTCCAGGCTCAGTATCAACTCCTCTAGACTCCCTGTTCCAGTGCAGTCGTCTTCCCCTTTACTCCCTGCATTTCCAGTTCCCTTATCCAGCCTTTTTGGGAAGGGTGGCATATAATTGTAATCAAGAAATAAATTCTTTGACTCCTGGACTCATTTTCTTTGCCCGTGGTTTGTCCTGCAGTCTTAGCGACTGTTTCCACACCTCACCTAAGTTTCTTATCCCAGTTCTAGTTTTTACCCAGGCCCATGACTTCTTCAGGTATCTCTTCCTTGTGGCATCAAGTCCATTCTTTGCCTGGTTCCCAACATGCTGGCCTCCAGTCACAGCTGGTTTTCAGAGAATTTAATTGCTAAAAGCTAAGCCTAAATTTTTCACTTAGCTAAATTTGAACAAGGTAGCAAAAGGCACATCTCTGACACACAGACCCCTTGTGCCACATTTCAAGTCTGCTTCAAAGAAAGGTGCAATAACTTTTTAAAAATGAGCAAGATGTTTTCTCCCGACTTTTATTCCTGGAAATGATTGAAACTTTTGAGTGATGCATTCTTTTCTTCCTCACCCCAGAAATATAAATACCCACAACCTGTGGCAGTCACTTAGCCCTTTAAGAAGAAATTTACTAAGTTAAGTTTTTGGTAAAAATTAAGAGCCTGTTTTCACTTGTTTTTAATGGGAAGTGTAAGACAACTTTAAGCGTACCGGTTCCATTGGTACCATGATGTTGGGATATTTATTTAAAAAAAAAAAAAAGGAAAGGAACATTTTGGGACTTCCTTTTAAGCTCTTTCTTCCATCAACTCTCATCCCATATTTAAGGAAAGGGAGGTTAAATCCCTCAAACTTACTATCTGCTAGAAGTAATGCAAGAGGGTTTTTTTATTTATTTCTGGCAGGAAGCAGGAGGAGTTGGTGCAGCAGGTGCGGAAGAGGCTGGAAGAAGCGCTGATGGCTGACATGCTTGCCCATGTGGAGGAAATAGCAAGAGATGGGGAAGCACCCTTAGAGAAGGAAGGGGGAGATGAAGAGGGAGAGGAAGAAGAGGAAGAGGAGGAACAGGATCATGACCAAGAGATGGAGAATGTATAGTCCAGGTAATATGGTAATTCTGCTCTGTTACCTCCCTTCTCACCTTATAATCTGCACTAAATAATGCAGCAATAATTGAAACTAATGCTATTCTCATGCAACTTAAAGCTGAGTGGCTTCATCAACGTGGGTTTAGCATACATCTTGGAACCATTAATCCATTTTAAATTTTTCAAGGATTCAGTTGTTAAAGGTAGGTGACTTGAAGTTTATCTAATTTGAAATTAATTTGGGGGTGTTTTGTTCTAGATTGACAAGTGTCTGTCCCAAAAACACCGTTGGACCTGAAATGATACTTCTTTGTGGAGTCTTACCATAGAGTAGTGATTCTCATCTTGGGGGGCTGCAGCACCCTGGTGTCCCGTGAGATCCTTTCAAAAGTGCTGTGGCATGCCATGTGTTCTTAGCACTGATAATTGTGCAAGCATGATTCACAAGATAAACCCAGAAATTTCAGATAGGAATTCATAGTGTTGAAAACATTCTGACCTGTTATGGCCTTTCTGAGTTCTTTGCAACGGAAGAATTGCTCTATTATTTTTTGATAATCAAAAAAAACAAGTGAAAATGACGAGCTGGCATTTTCTGAGGAGTGCTGAGAGTCTGAAAAGGTTGAGAACCACTGGCATAGAGGTTAAGCAATGTGTTCAGACCAGGAATTGAAATACTTTGGTTGAGACGATATGTGCCAAGAGCTTGTTTTGTTGCTTTATGTTTTATAACTGTTCTTTGATCAAGGAATATTTTCTTCAAAGGTGCTAAATGCACTTAATATGTTAGTGCCTTTTTAAGAAACACTGAAAGTTTGTAGAAAATCTTTGGAAAATGCACCCTTTAAATAACATCTTGGATTTTTAAAAATATTTTTTCCTGTTTTCCACTGTGAAAGTATTTAGGCCGCTTCCAGGAGGGTACAGTTATTGGGCTTGAGGGGTGGCCTCAGTAGATGTGTTTACTATCTTTCCTTGGGAATTTAGTTAGTTTTCGTCTCACTTCAGTTGACTTTTGCTTTACCAGTAAAGACTCTTTTGTAGGACTTGGAGAGTCTGTGCCTGAGGCTTACTCTGAACAGTGTCCAAGAGCTTGGAAGTGTAATCTATCCATCAAAAAGTGAGCAACTGAATATACAAGGTGGTCTCAGGCATTTTCAGTGAACTGAAAAAAAGAAACAGCCTTTTAAAATCTTTCAGTTAGTGCAATCTTAGGTACTGCCTGTATTAGTAGTAGGATCAACACTTTGACAGGAGTGTGCTTTCTAAGTTCACTGTTCCTTTTAAAGTTGCCTTCCATAAAGAATGTATTGTCCCCTTTTAATGTACGTGACTTCTACTGGTGCTGATTACAAGGGAACATGTTAAAAGTAAAAGTAGACCTTATAAGGCTGTTGCCTTATAAACTGACTCAGAATTCAAAGTAGAAACAGAGTTTTTAGTTTCTATGATCCATGTAGGATCAAGCTAAGATACTTCAGTTAGTGTAATATGAAATGCAGTACATGGGCATAAGGAGCTGTTTTGTGGTGGGGAAAAACAATGTTTCTGTTCCCTTGCTCTGCTTTGATGCAGTCCTGGTCAGGAGTCATATGTACTGTCAATTAAATTCATGCAGTGAGACAAAGCAGAGGGCAGTCACTGCTCATTTTAAATTATATCCCAAGAAGAACAGTTCTGTCACTGGCATGGGATGGCCAATATCCCTGGTGCTTCATTGAAAAATTGCAGTTTTGTGAGTCTGTAAGCCAAGGAATAAAATCTTTGAGGAGGAAAGAGTCCCTAAGATGGAACAGGAGAAAGAAGAAATCTGCCTTTGAGAGAGAGAGAGAGGCCCATGTATGATCAGGAATGACTTTTGTTTTCCTCCCCTCCACACAGGGAGTTGATCGTTCTCATAGGATTTGCTTGGAAAGACTCTGCTTTTATATTTGGGTTGCTTTCTCTTCTGCCATTTTCACTCTATTAGCTTTCTTATAATTTCTGATGCTGAAGCAACAGCAAGGTAACAGGCTACAGTGGAGAAAAGGGGCCAAGGAGGCAGAGTGTTGAATATCTAGACAAGACACCACACTCATCTTCAAAGAGACCATTTGCTGTAAAAATGTAAAGGTTTCTTATGACTTCACTGAATCTTCTCTCTCTCCCCCTCTTCTAGGGAGTACCGTCTCAGAATTCCCAGTATAAACCCTATCAGCAGGGTCAGCACAACTATTTACAAAGCCAAGAGTGTCTGCAGAGTAAATTGCACCAACCATCCAACAGTACCTGTGAGCATGTTTGATGTCCACTTCAGGAAAGGTGTTGAGAATCTGAAGACTCATTAATTGCTGAGCAGTTTTGAAGATGGAACTTGACTAAAATCTGCTTCCTTCTCTTTCTAAAATTGTAGGGCAGTTGGGGATACAAAAGTGGGAGGGGGAAAGGGATATAAAAATGGTGCAAAGTTTAATACTAGAAACCAAATTCCTTATTTTATTCATCAGTCAGTGATAAGATGTGGTCAGTTTTTGGTTTTTTTTCCCCAGGCCCTTCTAAGTATATTTAGTGGTGAACCTGAAAAACGGTTTTCTCTCTGACACAGATGAGAGATCCTCATTCACTCCTTGGCTACTCTGCTGTAGGCTACCAGTTTGTACCAGACTGTAGGAGGTCACTTTATGTTGTGGATTGTCATTCCATACGTGAATTCAGGTGACTGAATTTTATTTGCCTCACAAGACCACATTGGACTTGAAGCGTAGTCTCAGAGATGAAAAGCCTCTGCTGCTTCTATTTGACACTATGATGAGTTGGGGAAGGTACAGTTGGGATCAGTCTTGCATCAGTGACAACATGTTTTCATAGCTAATTCCTGTACCACATAAAATGCACTAGCTGCCAGTGCTTGGTATGGAAACTTGTGTGTGTTCAAACATACAGCCCATTAGGTTTTCCAAAGGTGTATATATCAGCATGTGGTATAAGGAGTGTTCAGCTTTGATGTAAGTCTGGTTAGAAAGATCTCTACAGCTAAAAAGGAGAGTACAGCATAACGACTCATTTCTGGTTAACTATGAGGGAAAAAATCCTCCTTCCTCTTCTGGTGCCATGTACCCCAACCTCTGTTACGTGAGTGTGGAGGAAAGAGACTCATTCCCATAGGTTTGTCTACACATCTCTTTTCAAGTGTAGTAATGTTCTGACCTCTTTTAAAACAAGAAAAGAAAAAAAAAAAAGATTTTTCTATATCTCAAAATGAATCTAATGCTTTTTATTAAGTGTTGAATCTTTCTTATTTGCATGTGCAGTGGAGTGACCAGCAATCTGTGTCCAAAACTAAATGACATGGAACCTGCCTTAATGTGTTTATAAGTATTTGGCTTCACCATGGGTACCTTGAATGATTCCCCAGTCTCTTCTAGTACATCTTTGAGCAAATAGCAGGGGAAATTTAGCCGTGGATGAAAATAATTCATCCAGGAAGAGGTAGTGAAGTGAACCTTTATAGCTTGAAGAAAATATCCACTAGGTTGCAAATTCTTTAGTCTTAGAATATCCATGCATAATTCATATCTGAAAGCATCAGCTGAGAGTACAATATAAAATGGTGGATTAAAATATTGTACCATCATCCAATTGTGTGAGTTATTGGTATCCCAAAACTTGGGAAAGATGTAGCTCCCAGAGCCTTTGTCATATAGGAACGATTAGCAATAACCATGAGGCCCCAGGGGGCATTTTCTGGAAAGTAATGACCTCCTTTGGGAATAGTTTGCTGTACTAGCTTAAGTAGGTTTAAGTTCCTTGAGAAGTGTCCCATGCCAAAGGGAATAATGCTGTATTAACCCTTTCTTTAAACAGTTCCTCGGTATTGTTGCTCATTCAGAGTACTCCAAGATGACTGAATCTGTACTGTGCTGCTGCTGTCCCAGACATTGGTTTGGGGTATCTTGTCTGGTGCAGTTGCTAGCTAGAATTATTTTCCTTTTTTTGAACAGTCTGTTACGGTTATTCTGTAAGTTTGTTCTCCTGTAACTCATTGTCTTCAATTAAATGTTTCTCACAGAAAGCAGAGCTTTTTCTAGTTTGTATCAAGTCCATTTGGAGTCTCTGTGCTATGCCAGCGTAAGCTGTTCAGACTAGGATGCATTTGAAATGATGCATGTCTCATGTTTAGGACTTGGGGGGAGGGAAATGCCAAGTGAACCATGTGCTAGGTTGGCACTTGTTGCAGAGGGCTTCTGTGACTTCACGGTGGACGAGATATTGGCAGAGTTTTAAAGATTGACTTGGTATCTTCAGTTTATAGGGCATGTCACTGATATATGACTTCCCTCCTAGTTTTTGCCTTTCCTAATCCATCCTAGATTTTTTGTGCCCTTGGCGCTCCTGCTCTGTCCCGTGGGAGGACATGGAGTGGGCATGCTAACAAGAAGGTGCATTGACAGTATTTCTTGTTTCCCCCTGAAGCTCTGGTATCATCCAGTGATCTTTTAATGCATATTTGTAACATGAATCTAAATATTTTTCATAAAGTCATGTAACTTGAGGGCTGGGAGGAGACCAACAAAGCTGTGTTAACACCCTAGTGTTGAAAATAAAGTTAAACAGCTGAGAGGACTAGTCTCCTTTCTCTCTTTTTCCTCTATGTCTTCTCCCATTAGTTCTGTTTTTTCCTTCAGCCCTTTAAAAGGGTTGTATTAAAGTTTTTAGTTGGTATTGATAAATCCTTGTTAAAAGCACCAAAAAGGATCAATATCCCCTTCTACCTACTCAACACCCTCCCCACCTCTCAGCAAACTTACACAGATTCATAGATGCTAGGATCAGAAGGGACCTCAACAGATCATCAAGTCTGACCCCCTGCCCTGGGCAGGAAAGAGCGTTGGGGTCAGACAACCCCCAGGGTAGGGGAGAGCAGCACCTCCCTTGGGAGCCCGTTCCAGATTCTCATAGGGCCTTGCCTGCAAGCCTCTGACCATACGAGTGGCCTCCTCTGAACCCTCTCAAGATTCTCCATATCCCTCTTGAAGCACGGCACTGAAAACTGGACGCAGTGCTCCAACTGCGGGCTGACCAGTGCCACGTAGAGGGGAAGCATCACCTCCCTGGACATGTTTGTCATGCATCTGCTAATGCATGATAAAGTGTGGTTAGCCTTGTTGATCACTTCATCACATTGACGACTCGTGTTCATCTTGGAGTCATAATCCCTTTCTGCTGCTGTGCTGCTGAGAAGGTCATCCCCCAGCCTGTAAGTGTGTCGGTGGTTCTTTTTGCCCAGGTGCAGCACTTTGCACTTGTCTTTGTTGAACTGCATCCTATTTCATTCTGCCCATTTTTCCAACCTGTCCAGATCCACCTGGATCCATTCCCTACCCTCTGGTGTGTTAACTTTGCCCCATAGTTTGGTATCATCTGCAAACTTGCACATAATTCTACGTGTTTTCCAAGAGAGGTATATAAAACTTCTTTACAGTCGGCCTGCTTTGCTTTTATACCATGTTCATGCAGTGATATTTGGATTAGCTTGCTTCATCACTGCTAATCCCCATGGAAGTGATTGATATGCACACAGCAGTTTGCCATTACTGGATAAATCCCTGGGATGCAGAAAACACCTGTTACTTAAAGAATGTCTTATTAATCAACAGGATTGGTAAAGAAGATACATGGGGAAAGCAAATGACAGCTGGATGAATTCATGGCAAAGCTTATTAACCTTTGCTAAGGGCTGATACTGTATTTCCCTTGCATGTTAATGTACACCACCACTAACAAGAACATGCTGTGGTCTGGGGCAAGTTCAGTCACTTTAGGGGAGAAACCTTGAGTGCTAGTGCATGCCTTACTAATCTGACAAATTAACTAATGACTGCTGTTCCCTGAGCACCAAGAACTTTCCCCCTTTAGAAACTACAAGGTCAAATGATCTTGGGCCTGTTCTACATATTTTGTACTGCTATAACTATTTATTTCTTTTAATCAGGAGATGCCTTTTTAACAGAAATAATGATACTGGTACAAACCCTAATGTGGGCATAGCATAGTTTGTTCCCCTTTAATAATATGGTATATGTATTGTTATATTGTGGATGCATCCAAACGGGCTGGGTTTACTGCTTTAATTACTGTTTTAGTTAAGGTGATAAAAGTTCTGTGAGTTGACGGGCTAAAATTCCCACTTCCTATATAACTTAACGTCGCTTGACTTCGTGCACATGATATCATTGCAGTCATAACTGCATGGTAGTTTAGATTCCTGTGCTAAGAAAATTGTACCAGTTATATGGTTTCTTGCTATACTGCCTTCAGCTATGTAATCACTGGGCATTTATACACATTTTCGTCCCACAATGCAACGGAGATGCACTGCTTTGGAGCAGCTGACGCAAGCTGCACTGCGCCATGTGCAGTTGTATAAGCGGCGAAATGTGCATCAGCACGTAGAAAATGGCAGTTGTGTGCTTTTGAACTAAAGCACTTCCGATGTGTTTTGGATCAAAAGCGTGTCGCCACCATTTTCTCAGCACTGACGTGCATTTTGCTGGTTATACAATTGCACATGCTGCAGTGCCAGGCGGTTTTCAACACGCCTGCTGCTGTGGCGTGTGCATATATTCAAATGCCCATTACTTTTACAACTAAATTCTCAACATACAGAGCATCAGAAAAAAGTGGTGGTGAGCTGTTATAAATATGGTAAAAATATGAATAATCATAATCAAATCCAACCTGTATTTTTTTACATAGCTGTCATCTGTTTAAATTCATGTTGTGACACAGCTACTGACATAAAGGTTTGTCAGCTGCTTGTACAGTAGAAGGCCAATGTGTGAGTGGTGCTGAGTTTCTGCTGTCAAACCATTTAAAAAATAGCAAATGGCAGACTTCTAATCCTGGAGGGCCCTGATTTGGAGGAGGAAGAAAAGAGGATGACTTGGTGTTGGAGCGTATTAGCTTTGCATGATCCTTCAGCACGTTGTACGTGTAAAGGACTTAAAATTCTTGGTTTCATAGTTGTTAGGGTTGGAAGGGACCTCAATAAATCATCGAGTCCGACCCCCTGCCCTGGGGGATTCAGTTCTGCTGTGGAAAATAACCAAACATGCTTCCTTACTACTCAGTGGTTCTAGTTTTATCCTGCACATTCAGTCTCCCTGCTGACTTTAGGATTTTTCGTGCCGCTTTCTACTCCTCTTTGCCTTACAAAGCCAACAGAATCATAGACATTTGGATTTCATCCTCCCTTTTGCATAACTAAAGAGGTGGTGGAATTTCCATCCTTGGTATTTTGAAGCAGGTTAGTTAGACAAAAACGTGTATAGAATTGTTAGACAAAAATTATCCTATCTTGAGCAGGAGTTTGGGCTAAATGACCTCTTGAGCTTCCCTCACAGTCCTATTTTTCTGTGGTTATCAACAAAATTTATTTTACTGAGTTCCAATCAGTTAAACTTATGCGCAGTCAGGGCTGGATTTGGCCTACAGACCTTAAGTAGGTGGAGAAGAAGTTAACTCAAATTGCAAGTTAAGCTTGTCCATTGATCCAGGAGATGGGAATATTTTCCCTATAAATTGAGCATATTTGATAATGGTATGCAGGCATGATATGGCATGATTGGGCTCTTCTTGGAGGGTACTTTCAGAACTGCACTCAGAGCCTTTTATTGTATGGTTACAAACTGGGTAGTGCCAATATGTTCTGACTTGAATTTTGTTGTCAGAGGCAGGCGGATAAGTTTTGAATAAGAAGACAGTATGTTTATTTTAACAGAAATAAAATAGCTGTATTTTGCAAACTAAGGGGGTTTTGGGGGGGGGGGGGGCAAAGTCTTGTTCAAGTTATCTCATTCCTAAATAAGACTTGTGTATCAGTGTTGATTTTTATCAGCTACTGCTCTGAGATAATTTTGCTTCTGTAAAACCCTGAAAGATTGACCTTCGTGCCCCTTCCTCTGAAGTTAAAGAAACTGAATGGAGAGGTAAGCGAAGACAAACAAAACCAATGTGTAATTTGGAAGTGCCTCTACAAAAACTAATCTTGTATAAGCTGACTTCAGCAACCTGATGGGGTGTGCAGGGCTGAGGCAGCAAACTATGTTCAGTTACTTAGTTAAAATTTTCCCTGGGTTAACTAGCTAATCATAAAGCTCTGCTAATGGAGCATAAATGCGCTACCCAATGCTGCTTCCAAATATTGGCAAAAGCTGCAAAAATAAAAAAAGATCTGGGGTCTGTATGTGTCTCATGTAGTGCTACATTGTTACCTGGCTTGGAACTGTTCTGGTTTTGCATAAGGATGATTCTCATAAAGCCAATGCCTGTGCATCCACTTTCCAGACCTCCCCCTCAACCAATGTAGAAAATTAAGCAGTAGGAAAATCCTGGCTACTTTTATAGTGATAAAGAGTGAAAAGCTGGAAAAAGGACAGTGAGCAGCATGTACCTCCTTTTTTTCTGGCCAGTTATGCAGATCAACTAATTTAATCTTCCTAGCTATGTATTTTGGACAGAAGTCTTCATCCAATGGATCAGTCTTACAGTCATAACAGAACAGTCCAAGGTTGCTGGATGGAAAGGAGCCCAAATCGCTATTTGGACAGGGTCGTTTTTTGTGGGTGCCCTTAATCAGAATCCATATTGCTGATCGTGAAATGCTAGTCTGTGGTCCTTGTTTGGACACGGGTGCATAAGACTTGTCCGTGGGAAGGCAGAAATAGAAAGCATCCCAGGCACTAGAGAGATTGTAACTTGTTGCATAAGGAAATTGTACCAGTTATGTTCTCTGGCCAGCACGACTGCTTGCTGCCATGCAGAAGGCTAGCTGATTAGTACAACTAGGTACCTTTCGAATGGAGGAAGGAAAGTGGAAGGAAAGTACCGGGAGAGGCACGGCTAACATTTTGAACTCCAAACAGAGGAACTAGGGATGGGAAAGGAGCCCTAAAATCATCATGCAAGTGATTCTCCCACGGTGATAAAATTTAAACAAAGATAACAAAAACCCCCATTCTGTACATGCAAATTAAATGAATAATATGTAGCAAATTAGAGCCTTTCATGTTCATTTGCTTTTAATTAACCTTCAGAACCACAAGATTGATGCTTCTCAAACAGTAAGCAAAAAATGCTAATCTGGCCTTGTTTTATCTGAACATTTGGTACAGGTGTGTGCTTTAGGAGTTTGTTATACAATTCCAATAAAATTTGGGTGGTGAGTGTGGTCATCATGAAACCTGAAGGATATAAATAAAACTGTTTTTTAGTTTGAATAGTCTTATTCCATACACTGTTCATTTTAGGTTTGCAGCACAATTAGCTGCCACACAGCTCTTGAAGTGATGACAGGGAAGCTAGATTCATTATTTTGATGCACAGATTTTTTTTTTTTTCCAGGTTCCCCTTTATTTAAGTGCTGTTGTGGTATCATGACCTGGCAAGAAGACCAAACAGGTGACGCTAGATATTATCAGAAGAAGGGAGTTAGTCCGCTTTGGAACAGTGTGAATACATCATATGTAAGCCAGCAGTATAAAACAATTAATTTTGCATCATATGAGGTTGTCAGACTGCGGTAGGTCATACAGCCCAATACAGTTCTCCTACTAACCTTTCATTGATACTATTGGTATTTTCCCCTTGATTACTTTCCACAAGTTGTCCGCTCAGTTGGTGATTTCCAAAATGATTAGTTCAGTCATTTTTTTCAGGTTATAAATCCACCCTTACTCTGCGCATAACTGTCCCTCCTTGTAATTATTCAGCTCTTGATGAACTAGAGGGCAAGGATTCCAGCTTTATACCTTTTCCCTCCAAACCCCAGCATCTCTTATATGTTTTGATCCATAGTAATAGCAGCTGGATGTGTGTTTCTATCCTTAATCGTCAGGGTGACGTGTGAAGAACAAGATAATGGCTTTACGAGTGCTTGTGGTGCTCGGGCCAGGTGCCAGATGACTGGAAGATGGCTAACGTGGTCCCCATCTTCAAAAAAGGGAAGAGAGAGGACCCAGGCAACTATAGGCCTGTCAGTCTTACCTCAATCCTAGGGAAACTCTTTGAGAAGATCCTCAAGGAGCACATCTGTGATGGGCCGGCTTCAGGGATGATGTTCAAGGGCAACCAGCACGGTTTCATTGGGGCAGGTCATGTCAGACCAACCTGATTGCCTTTT
>NW_017729018.1:4993935-4999179 GCF_001723915.1 Gavialis gangeticus | reverse complement strand
GTCTTTAAGAAGAGGCTTGATGCCTACCTGGCTGGACTCATTTGAGTCCAGTTTTTCTCCCGCCCAGGCGGCGGGTTGGACTTGAAGATCTACAAGGTCCCTTCCGACCCTACTTCTATGATTCTATGAAGATTTGTAGCCCAAATCTCTAAACACTTCAAAAGTGAGAAGACCCAATGCAACCATTCTTCAAAAGTATTGCTTTTTTGCAATATTTTTGGACATGCATTTTGATTGTTTGTGTTCAACAACAAACTCTGTCGTGACCTAGATGCTTGAACTGGATCCCTGTACAACAAAAGCTTTGGATGCTTTCTCATATTTTTCATTCTTAAAGCTCGTCTATATATAACAATTCTTAAGTAGAGCTGTAGCAGAGTAACTTTGGTTACAGCTTGCTGGTGTACAACTACATTGCAGACATTCAATTCTGGAATAAAACTGACACTTACAGAGCAAGTGTACATGAGGTAGTTCTGCTTGGAATAATTTAATTTGCTGTAGTTAGACTGGTCAGTTCTGCTATATAGACAAACACTTTATGGACACTTTTATACCTCGGTTCTGCTTCAGCGCTAGTTCTTTCATACGCTTTCTGCACACTGTTATGTTACTACATAATGGCAGATATCAAAGGGGTCTTTCACTTATAAGTAAACATGGCAATGGGTGTGCTAAGCATTTTTTCGGGCTAAATGGAAGGAGCGATTCAATGTCCTTTATGTAGTCATAACTGGAAATAATAAGAGGCTATTGCCCAAGGCATTGAGCTGCATGGTGAAGTCTGAGCTGGGTGAAGTTGTGTGGTCTGAAGGGTATACTTGGGACTAGTCGTAAATGCAGAAACTAAGAGATTGCTTGGCAAATTGCATGCATTAGGAGTTGTAACTAGCCAGAAAATAATTTTGAGTGCAGCCCCAAGAGAGCTCCCTGAATACAGAAGTGATTGGAGGGGGAGAGGGAAAATAGTTAGCAAGGAAACTGTCAGCTGTTATTTTGTTTTTACTGGTTCAGGTGAAGCAGGACTTTTGGCACTCTCTTTGTGAAGGAGAAAAAAAGTAGGATTACACCAAAGAATTGATCCAACTTCTATCCTAAAGGAAAGAACCCTGCAAGATCCTAAATATAGGCCAATCACTTTTATCAGAAAGCAGTTTTGCTGTTGGTGTTGATGCAGAATATTCAAGGACAGAAAGTGCGAACTGATACTCTTGTTGGAAGATGGAAACAATAATGGAAAAAGCTACACTGGCCAAAAAAACTGTAAATGAGTTGGTGGTTTCTCCATACTTTGTGACTTTTTAGAGAGGACCACGGTAACTTGCAGTCATGAAGAAAAACTTTGGGGCACAAGTTGAAGGCCTAACTACAGAGTTCCAAGTGTGAACTTGTAAAATGGATAAATAAGATGATAAGCAACTCACAGTGAACCAAAAGGCTTCACAGGCAAAGGGGAAGGTCATGAGCACGTTGGCCAACTTGAAATTTGTCAATAGAAATGAAATGCAACAGGGATTTCAGGAGAAGGGTTGCAAAGGTTGCATACCATGCTGGAAGCCCACTGTCTTGAGAAATCAAGCCAGCCAGAGAAGTTGGACAAGACATTTTTAATAGGGCATTTACAATGTTTGTAAACCTGGGAGACCCAGAGGGGACAGGCAGGAACATTTCAGCTGAGATCCGGCAAAAAAAACAACCCCACTATCTTTTAGGAAAAAGTTCCCTGGGGGTGCTTATTTGGCTCAGCTTAATGTTACAGCTTAAATGAATGGTCTGGGGCATGAGCAGGGGAAAGGGGCATTTTGAGCAGCCGTCCTGCATAATTCATCTTTGATGCTGAAGAACTTATCCTCCATGGCAAACAGTAACCCAGATTTGGTACAAGTTCTGGATGTGCAATCTGGTGACAAACGACTATTTGAACTAGGACTTAAAAAAAGAAAGAGATCTCTTTGAACTGGCAGAGGGTCTGAGGAGTTGTGCCTTGTGTTCCTGGCATATCCATATCCCTTAAATATGTCTAAGTAATTTAGCAATGGATCAATTTATAGATACCCAACTGACTTCATATTCTGGAGCAAGGTCAATGGAAGCAGGCCAAGAAGCCAAGGCTGTGGGATTTGCCACAAAACTTAAAATCTTCCTGTGGCAGCCCACCAGGAAAGGAAGCAGCTGCTTGCGAGGCAGATGGAAGCTGAATGCCTTGGATCCTCTTAAATAAAGATGGGTACCTAATGTGCATGAGACAACAGGTTTCTAACTCTGGTTCACAATGAATTTTGCACAGTTCAAAGTTTTGCTAATGGGTTTCATAAATCAAGGGGTATTGGTAATAATGATACAAGTGGAGGGAAGCAATTCAGTTCAGAAAAAAAGACTCACAAAAGGCTGGTCAAACTCTCCGGCAAGCCAGGACAGAACATCCACTGTGTCTAATTAAAGTTCCTCACTCCAGCTGGGGAATGTGTGGTCCACCCACCTGGAGTCACAAAGCTGGGAAGTCCAAGCACCAGCCTCCAGCTTTCGTTTAGGTCTCAACACTTAAACAAAAATAAGAGAAATTTAGCTAGTAAGCACGAGATGCACAAGAATCGCAGACATTGTATCAAATCTCATTTTTGACCAGAGCTGCTAATGGAAGGTCCAGAACAGAAGTATTTACTTGGTCTTAAGTAAAGAATAGTGACTGAGGAAATGGGTATCCGTTCCAAAACTGGGGAAGTGGCTTTTGAAAATGGAACATTTAAAAAAATCTCAGCAGGAGGTTTGGACAGCTGAGAGAGGGGATGAGCCACTAAATTATTTGAATTTCATTCTGGCTTGATAACTTAGAGCCAGGGAAGGTGTCTGAACTGAGTCTGCAGACATTCCCTGTAGAGCGGTGGCCAGGCAAAATGAATTATGTGAGCAATTGTTTTGCAATGAGCAGGCTGCCCCGATTTGCCAGGGAAGAAAGCATTGTAACAGCTCTATGCGGTAGTAGCTGTGCAGTGAGGAACACCTGGAAAATGGTTGAGATTTGTAAGGTATCAGGGGAATTCAAGCTGCTCAAGTTCTTAAGGATCTGAAGCAGATTTGTGGTTGTTTGTGAAATGTTTCCAGCAAACAGCAAATAATAAGAAAAGGAGGCAGCACCATTGCAGAACGTGAACCAGTGGATCTAGTATATATCGGTACAGAAGATCACTGGGAAAGAGAGAGGACTGAAAACAAATCCCAGGATTTTCTTATCGAACCCTTCCAAAAAAGAGATGAACCTTTCTTAGCTACTCAGTCAGTGAAGAGGAAATTTCCACTGACCAAAACCAAAACTGGGCTTGCAAAAATAGTGAATTCACAAGATTTTGTTGGGCCTTGCTATCACCAAGCACTTGTTTGTGTGCTTATCAATGTTGCAAAACCGCTGTGTAGATTAGGTGGGGAGAGGGAACTATTGCAGTGTTCATTGTGGCTCAGCTTTGTTGGGCTCGAGGACTCTTGGGAGTGCTCTTGGTGTGGGTGTGGACACGCAGGGTGTGCACAGATGTAACACTTGAACTGTTCCAAGAATGTCACTGATTGTCCAGCGAGATTGGTGAACCTTTCCCCCAAAGCGTCCACACTTACGTATGCTGCCAAGGGCCCTACGTAGAACCATTGCCTTTCATTGCTGCCCAAAAGCCACCAGGGGGTGGTGCAGGACCCAGACCATCATGCCTTCTAGGGGGCAGTGCCAGGGTTTCTCCAGGCTTCCTTCTAGTAGGGAAGGAAGACCCCAATTAGGACAAGGGTGAAAGGGTCACCAGTGTTTCTTGCCCACTTCTGGGCTGCCACAGCTGCTTTCCACCCAACCCACAACCCAGGCCTCAGTTTCCCTGCTTCACCTACACAGCCCACGCCTGCCACACTACTGAACTCTGCGTGGTGGTACCAGGCCCAGATGTGTGTGTGTGTGTGTGCGGGGAAATGGGGACACCCTGCTTCATTCAGGGGTTGGCTGCTTCCCGCAGGCTCTGCCTCATGTGGCAGCTTCAAAAGGACTTTCCCTAGAAACTCTGCAAATTTGGCACCCTGACGATAGGGGTCATTACCCCTATCGCAGCACTTCATTTCCTTCTCCTTACTTCCTGTTGGAGGAAAAGTGCCCAAATTGTTACAGAGAAGTATGAATATAGACCTCCTGAAGTTCAGTGGATGATCCTAGGACCCCAGGGTTGGACTCCTTCAGCACCGATGTCGGAAAGGGCAGCAGGCGGAGAGCCCGAGGGTGACCCCAGCTCTGGAGGGGGGTCCTTCCCAGCCACTTGATTTCCATAACGTCAAAATACTTCACTATCGCGCTGCAGCGCTTGGTGCTTCCCTGTGAACAGCAGAATGAAGGTGGAAAGGTTCAAATGCCTGGGTCGGCCCCTATCGAAGCAGGCCAGCTGGAGTTCACTTTCACAACCACTTAATAAAAAGGAAACAAAAAACCCAATGTGACCAATAAGTAACTTAATAACTTGGTAAACTTCCCCCTTCTGCTTGTTGTCTATCCCAACACCATGTGATGTCGGGCTGAAATCCTCTGAGCAACACCAGCTTTTAGCTGTCTGCAAAGTGCTGGATGCAGAGTGTGTGTGTGTTTATTCATGGGGGGGTGTCTATATATGTATATAACACGCACACGTATATAGACATATACACACACACATACACACGTGTATGCCTGTGTGTGTATATGTACACATGTATGTGCGTGTTTTTCTATACAGGTGTATGTGTGCGTATGTGTGTGTGTGTTTATATAGCTACATATGTGTGTTTATATACATATATATACACATGTATATGTGCATATATGTGTTTTATATACAGGTGTGTGTATATACACACACACATACAGATGTGTGTATATATGTATACCTGTGTGCATCTATATACGCACGTGTGTGTGTCTATCTGTATATGGGTGTGTGCGTATCTACATGTGCACTTCCATGTACGGGGACGACACGAGCTGGGCCCGGGGGCGCTGCTGTCCACAGCGCTGTCGCCCAGCGGCCCTCCTGCTCCACATTACATATGTCTTTCGTTCAAATTTTCCGTTTTCCCAGGCAAACGAGCCCAAAAGCCCCCGCTCCACCCCCGCAAGGCGGTCCAGAGCCAGAAGCGGCCCCGCTGCCGGCAAGCACCGCGCCCCCCCCCGGCTTCAGGTGTTTCCAAGCCCGCGTCCCAGCGCGGCGAGGGGGTCCGGATGCCCCGCGTTTCCCCCGCCCCGCCCCG
>NW_017729018.1:4970883-4993453 GCF_001723915.1 Gavialis gangeticus | reverse complement strand
CCGGCTGGAGCCAGGTGCGAGCCCCCCCCCGGCCGCCGCCCCCGCCCCGGACGCCTTTGGCACCTTCCCGCTGCCGCACCCGCTGCTGGCCGAGCCGATGAGCCTCCTGGGCAGCCGGAAGAAGAGCGTGAACATGACGGAGTGCGTCCCCGTGCCCAGCTCCGAGCACGTCGCCGAGATCGTGGGGCGGCAAGGTAACGTCCCCGGCCCCGGCCCCTCCGTCCGCGGGCCTTGCTTTGTGGCCGAGGAGCCGAGGTTTCTGCTCGGGTCAGTTCCAGCTCCTGGTTTCTTTCCTGCTGGGGGGGGCGACTCTTTCCACTTCTTTTCATGGGACTTGAGGACCAAGCTGCCTTCCCCGGTGCCGGTGGGGCGGCTGCTCGCACTTCCCCAAAGTCTGTCGTGGGCCCTGCCGTGGAGGACGAGCCTCCCGTGTATTTATTTAGTTTGCTATAAGGGATGTCTCCCCTGGTTACCGTCATGTGCTTTTTTAAGCTCTCTCAAGCTTGGCGGATGGAAACGGGATAGATCACTTCTGAACACTGATTTAAAATGTCTCCAGGAGGGAGGTGGACACCCCGGACGGCGAGAATCTGTCACAAAAGGACGCAAGGGCACGCCTTGGCACTTGGGCAGCGTGTCCCCTGCAGGCGCCTGGAGCGGGCTTTGTTCCTAGAGATTAGAAAAGACCCGGTCGTCTTTCAGTCCTGCCTCGTAGGAAGCCCCGCGCCAGCTGCAGAAGTGCCCCGCCGCTCGCCTGGGGGGGAGCGGGGTAGAGGTCTCTGGTTATGCTTCTTTTGAAGGCTGACCACCGGTGCTTTTGGTCTTTCCACCCTCACTTTTCAGCCCGGACCGCTCTCCCGCTCAGCCCTGGGGAGGGCTGCGACTTGCGCCGATGGTTTCCGTGCAATCGCTGGGGTTCGTGGGGGTCCGTGTGCATTTTTCCTGCTTGGAAGTGGGGTAGTGTGGCAGCCCCATTGTTCTCTTTGTTAGCTAGAGCCATGCTGTGATTAGCATGATGACATCATACTCCCCGCTTCCCATTGGCCTGCTCCGACGCTCCAGTCCATTTCCAGGCGGACGCACAATCCCAGTTTGCACCAACTGCTCGGCCTCAACTTTCTGTGCGTCTCCCTCCGCTACTGGAAGCCGCGCCGTGGGCTCGCGAGTGGGTTCGGAGCAGCAAAAGGTGGGCGCGATCGCTGGCAGGGCGATAGCTGGTTAACTGAGGGCTGGCTCTGATCTCTCTCCGCCGCTTGTCCGAGACCACAGGCAATAGCAGCCTCATCTCTGATCCACCCTCCCTCAAGGAAATCGGGGGGGGAGGTGGGGGGCGATTCGGAGATCTGATCCGTTTCTCCAGTCTCTTAGGATGCAGTGGGATTGTCGAGCAGTGCCCCACCCTTTCTTTCAGTCGCTCAGGTCCACGGTCTGTTTGGGTGTCGCTGCTGCACAGAAGCCCCGGTCCTAAAGCCTCATCAGCCCTTGATGAAGTTAAACTTACGCGCTTAAGTGCCAGCCAGCAAACCCCTGCCCCCAATGTCTGGTTCAGGGAGATGATGCCTGGAGACTTGTTAAACATTAAAACCCCACCAGCTGCCAGAGTTTAAGCAAATAAGCTGCCCAAGGGCATTAGCACTCAATGCGACTTCAGAGTGGCATGCCACAGGGGAAAGGGGCTCTGGGACAGCGCATGCAGAGCCTGAAAGCAGCTACAAACTTGGGCCCGAACTGACATGTGGTTCTCCCCCCGCCCCAACCCTCCAGCAGAGAGTGGCTTTTTTCATTGTGCCGCCTTCGCCGTCTCACCAGCGCTTTGGCTTTTCCGTGCGGTCTGGGCCGGGTGCGCTGTGGCCCCTTTGTGCCAGCTCTGTTGGCCCAGGAGAGGCTGTGAGTCTTGGCAGGTTTGGTTCTCGAGGAACTCTCCCTCCACGTATCTCTGTGCTGTCCCAGATGAAGGGCGTGGGGATATGACCAGAGCATCTTTGTGCTCTAGCTGTTCTCAGCTGTCAGAAAAGCCCTTCAGGCCTCAGGAGACGAGGGCACGCTAGGGCTGGCCAAGCCTACCGCCACTGGTTCCAACCACCACTTGAGGCCAAACTGTGTCAGACCCAGAACAGGCAAAGTGCAAATGTGACATGCTGCCACTTTTGCTTCCTCCAGGTTTTGCATCAAGCTCAGCTTAGCTGCAAAAGTGGATCTTCACATGCCTGTCTGCCTGGATCTCAGACCTGCACACATCCACACTGCACTGTGGCCCAGGGGTGAGCTCAAACGTTCCTGGCTCCCTGGGTTGTTCATGTATTGGGCTTTTTGGTTCAGGGTCCCCTTCCACATTTATCTTTGGCCTTCTTGGCATCCCCTGTGGGCTGCACCAGCTGTGAGTGACTTGAGCTTCGACAAAATAGCATTGTCCTAAGACCCCTGTGTGCCTGCCATGAAACTACTTTAAAATCCAGGTGCCAGGAACCAAGACTTCACGGTCAGACAGGTGAATGCTAATCGTTGTCACAGCCTTGTGTTTTACAGCAGAATCTGCTTTAATGGGACGTCCTGATAGATGACCTCTCATTCCAATTAACTGGACTTCCCCGGTCAGAGAAGGTAGCGGAAACCCAGTGCTGACCTACGTGAGCACCAAACCGGGGCTAAATGACTTAAGCTAAGATGTTGGTTAACTAAGGAAAAGCACCTTTCTTCGCCTCAGTTTCCCTGTCTGTAAAATGGGGAACTGGTTTATCTTTATTCACAATATACACTGGGGGCAATCACAACTGGAACCCGGCTCTCCTGACTTGCTGCTCTAGGGCATGTCTTCAGGCCAGGCTGTGGGTGTGGGGGATGAAACTCGTGACTTGCCTGAGGCCAGAAGGAATCGTTTTGGGCAAAAGAAAGAATCAGGGATGTCATGTCTCCCACTAAGCCACACCTCTGTGTCCTATAATGGTTTCTTCTCCATTACAGTTCCCTGTACAGTCCCATGGCGTACAACCATGGCCATCTTGGTCCCCGAGACAGCTGTAACAAGGAAACAAGCTGTGACTTGGGAAACTGAGTGAGGATGAATGCACCTTTGGAGATCTCAGGTTGAATGGCAGCATGTGGGATGAAGTCTGCTGGGCTGGGGCAACCAGTGGCCATTTCTGGCAGTCGTCATGCAGTCCAGAGGAGCGGGGCGGTTGTGTTCACAGATTGCCCCGGCCTGGGCGTGTGGCAGAGTGTGAGGGTAGGCTGCGGGTCAGGACCGAGGGAGATTGGCAGGGCTTTCCACGCAAGTGTCTTGGAGCAAGGCCTGCACCTTCCCATGCGTACAAACAGCAGCCAGCACATCGGGGAGCTTGCTGGAGCGCAGACCCCACCCCACGGCTTGCCCAGTGCCTGGTTACTCAGCAGGCTGAAGCACTGAATAGACTGCCTGTGCCAGCGCGCAGGATCCCAGCTTCCCCGGCAGACAGTGACGGGAGCCTTTGCTGTCAGGGCTGATGCATGACATATGCTGCTCGCTTTGATTTTCCCCCTCTCTTTTTCCTAGTCTGTTAACCCAGTTGTTCCCTGGAGCTAGTGGTGACCCTGCGAGGCTGGCCTCTGCTATGTAGAGCCAGCGTGTTCATTTTCTAACTACAACCAGCTCCATTCAGCTCGGCATAGAGGATAATGAAGTGCTGAGCGAAACACTCCCCCTTCTTCTCCCTCCAGTCCCCCACATCGCCTCATCCTAGCACAGCAGTGGGCTGGAGGGTGCTTGGTAATAGTATAAAATGGCTTTGTGTCTCCCCCAGGCTGGCAGGGAGTGGGGATCGTGGGCTATTTCCTTCCCCTCCCATCTGACTCCTTAATGCTTTAAATGGCCTATGCTGCTACCACCAGGCAGCTGGGCCCAGAGGGATTCTGCTGTCATGCCTTTGCATGCAAGCCCATTCATGAATCTCGCTGTGGGAGGGGCTGCCTCAGTGCATCGCCATGGGCATTAATTGCAGCAATGTGGTCTGATTTCTGAGCTGCAGAAGTGTAGTAGTATTAATAATAGAATCGGCACCGAGGACGGAGGGGAGTGTCTGAGCCAAGGAATCGATGGAGATTGCAGAGTCGCGCTGGCTTTGTCGCTGCCGGCACCACATCAAGGTTGCTTCCCTCGTGTCCTGGCTTTGTCAGAGCATCTGGCAAAGACAGACTTGTGACAGCCGCCTCCCCTGGCGAGGCGGGGAGGGCTACCACAAGCTGGAGCAGGGGAGGGCTCCTGGGGCTTGTTCTCAGCTCCAGCACCACGTCACTGCGTGACCTTGGGCAAGTCACTGCCTCGCTCCATGACTTGGTTTCCCTGCCTGCTATCAGGGACAGCTCTTATCTCCCTAGAGAGCTGATGTTTATATGGAGAGCTGGGACTTGGCAAGAAAGGTGAAACCAGCAGCTCTGACCCTGCATCGGGAGCTTGTGCTTTGTGAGCGTGCTGAGAGGCCTTCTCTCCACTCTGAAGCTGGTGCAGGTGCCTGTGGACTCTGCACCAGCAGGACGTTGCTCTCACCTGGGCCTGCTTCTGCTTTACTCGTCTCTGCTTGCTAAGCCCTGAGCCTGCCTCTAGTCTCTACGCCAGCTCTGCTGTGGCAAACCAAAGGAGCACTCGATCGTTTCCCTTTAGTTGCATCTGGACTTCCCTTCCCGGCTGCGTGTGTCTCTTGGTCTGAGCAACTGGGCCCAAAACTCCCAAGCTCTGTTACATGGGTTGATCTAATCTCTGTAGCTTCCAGCTGCTAATTTTGCCTCTTATTCATACTTCTTCCTCTGGGGCCTTAGGCAAGAGGTACAGCCCCCCCGCCTCAGTTTCCCCACTGTCCAGAGAAGCCACAGAGGTCCATACCATCCCTGCCTCTCCCAGTGGAGGGCTGAGAGGAAGGTGAATGAACTACTGCTTTGCAAAACACTTTGGAAGGAAAAGAAATGCCAGGTGGTATGGCAGAGGTTCTGGGAAGTGACAAAAGTGGTGTGCATTACCTTCCCCCCTTCTTGTGCCAGCACCGCCTGGCAACACCATTGTGCAGAAGATGTTAGGAGCTTTGTTGCGCAGGATGGTGAAGCTGGGGGAGAGAGGGGCTTCGCCTCCTGTGCTAGCCCTGAAGATGACATACCAGTGCGGGAGCTTTCCTGGTCCTGCTGGCAGGATGAGAAGTACTGGCCACCCCGTGCCAAGGCGGCACTTCGTTCCCAAGGACTCTCGCAGTGTGATTGACTCCTGAGGTGAGCCTCCTCAGACCTACACGTACAGCTTGAGATAGGACCATTGCAGCCTGCTCTGGCCTTGGTCTTCAGGGGCGCTGAGTGCAGGAACACGTTGCCACGCTCTGTGCAAGCCCTAGAGCCGTGGGGGAGCCTGGTGCCATGTAACATTGAGTGAAGGGAGGGTAAAATTGTGTAGAGCGTCTTGGTCAGACTGAACGCAAGGAGCAGGGATACCCAAGCGCAAAGGCACCATGCGCTGGGTGGGATGGTCTTCTCCCCCCCTTGGCTTCCTGGCCTAAGAGCTTGGAAGCCTGTTGCTTTGGGAGCTTGGTTGCTAGCAATTTGGAGCCCAGGGGAGGAGGCCTGTCCTGTCCTGATACCTCTCCCTCCTCTGTGCTAGCTCTAGTTTGCATTTGTGGAGTGGCTGCGTGTGCTTGCACCAATGACACATGACCAAACCCCTGCAATAGCAATGGAGGGGTGCAGTAGCCCTGGTCTTCCTTGTGGTCGTGGGGTGACAGCAGGTTCCTTCTGTCGACAGAAGTAAGGGAAGCAGTGCAGAGGGTTAGGGTTAGGCTAGCCAGTGACCTTGCTCTCCTGCCCTCTCCTCCCAGGTTGAGGGGACAGGGCCGGGTCTGAGCCAAGAACAATGAACTAGGGGGGAACACGGCTCTGCGCTGCTAGTGCAAAGGGACTCCGGGGTTTAGAGCCACCCTGCACCCATCTCCATGTGGGACTGGCTTGGAGCATTGGAGGGGGAATGTTTTTTTATCCCTGGGGCCCTTGGAAATGAGGCATCGACTGTCCCCCCCAGTTCCTCACTACCCTCAGGAGCAGCTCAGAGGGGAGCATGCCTGTCAGATGTTAACATCTTGCCCTTGATATTCCCATCGCATCACGCTGTCTGCACAGAGGGAGCCCCCTGCACTGTCCCACCTCTTGGGGCACTTTGCAGTGGTGTGAACCTGGGGTCCTAGCCACCACTCCAGTGCCTGTCTTCTCCTTCTCTAGCTTCCTCTGCATATGTTCTTCTTCACTTCCTGTCCTAAGCTCCTAACAGTTTACAGCAAAGCTGTGTGATTCCTGCCCCGGAAGTGGGGGAAATTCATGAGTTGCTTATGTGGTGCCTACGCGTTGTTGTGCAGGTCAGCTGTAAAGTGCATTGGCCTCCTTTTGGGGTGAGATGGGATGAGCGCGTAGCTATCACATGGTGTCACAAGGGGACACACCCCTGTTGGGATGCAGCCAGTTGGCCGCAATGGCACTACGGGGATGAAAGCAGGGAGCCTGCCTGCCTGGCAGGGGGAAGCAAGGCAGGTAATGTCCGGATGCCAGCAGGTGGTCAGGGCTTAGGAGGAGGGTTTCCAGGGTTTTCAGAGAAATGTCCCACATAAGCCAGCCTGATACTCCTAGAGTTATGTGCAGATCTGGGTGTGGAGCTGGGCGTGGATGCTTGAGCTTTGTGCACAGGTCTCTGCCTCCCTCTCGATCCCTTTGGGCTGAGGGAGGCCTCCTGCTTGGGACTGCATGCGCTGAGCCCCATGGGCCTGGAGCCTCTGGGCGCCGTTCAGCACCGGCTCACCTGCTGGCCTGAATCGGGGCCAAGCTCCTTGTAGATGTCCAGAAGAGATGTACCCTGCAGCGGTTAGAGCTCAGGGGCCCTCCTGGGTGGTGCTGATTTTCCTGCAAGGGGCGGGCTGGCTGCAGAAACAGGATACCCCTGGGCATGGCTCTTCTGGGGCCTTGGTTTAAGCAGGAGCTTGCCTGTTTTAAACATACCAAAGTTTTTCCACTGGTAGCCAAATCTGTGCCCCTCTCCCCTGCTCCAGGCTGAGCCACGGCCCCTCCTGCATGGCAGGTCCTGACAGTGCTCTGTGGCCTTTCCTCTCCTGGCTGTGGTATGACTTTCTCCTCTGCAGCACCAGTAACAGCGTCCCTCCCAGCCCCTTCCCAATCCCAGCTGGGGGGGAGGTGTGGGGGGGGTCTACAGTTCAGCCATTTGTCACCTTTCTGACTCCTGCTTTAAGCATCCCCCCATCTCCTTTCCCCAGACCACTCTGCTCCCTTTGGTTGCAGTTGTCCTGAGCCATTTTCCCCATCTGGTGGCTGCTCTCCCTCCCAGGCTCCCTTCATACTTGCTGCCCTATTCGCCCATGGAGGGCTAAGACCCTTCTCCAGTACGGGTGTGGTCATCTGAGCTGGTGAGGAGCATAAGAGGCCCTGCACCAGGCATGGTTTCCTCGGGTGCCAAGTGGGGGTGCCTCAGCATGTGGGTGGATGCGAGACCAGCGAGCCGCATCCTGCACTATTGCCCTTTGTGCAGTGGGATGCACTGTGGTGAATTTGCAGTGCAGCATGTGAATGTCTGTGGGCATTGCAGAAGTCCACATGCCAAGCTCCAGGTGGGTGCATGTTCCAGCTGCTCAGCCCCTGCTGCCTGGTGCTTAGAGAAGAGAACATCCCAGCTGCCCCGTAGCATTGCGGCAGCTGCCTTTGGCCCATCCACTTGGCCGTTTCTTTGCTTTTCGGTAGAGCACCTCAGCATGGACGTAGGTCCCATTGGAGGCCAAGACCTGGTGTGTTCACAAAAATTGTACCGGTGCCACTCTGTACTTCATTTTCTCTGCCTGATATCAGGGGCTTATTGCCTGCCGGAGTCACGGGAGCCCTAGGGCACCAGCGGTAACTCGGGATTCAGTTGTCTCCTATAGACTGTCCTCTTGGAGGAGCAAAGTCAGACACCCTCAGATCATGAACAGAAGCATGTTAATGGCTGTGTCGCTGTAGCAGCGGTGACCCTGTCCCAGGTGGGTCATTCCTGCTCCTGATGGATCCCAGTGGTGCCTGGCCTTCTCTTGCACTTCGGCAGCAATTATCTCCCTTGCCAGGCTGATTTAAGTATGTAGTCTTGAATTGAAATGGCTTGGTTGTTCCCAGCTCAGACGCTCTTTGATCTTGGCCAAATTGCTTCCCCTTCCTTTCAGTTTCTTCCGTCTTTCAGCTCAGAAATGTCCCTGTCTCCTTCCCAGAGGGATGGAAAGGCATTGCTTGGCACTGTACAGTGGTTCTTACTTTCAAGGTGCCTTGCCAGCCCCTTGGCACCAAGTGTCTGGAGGAAGCTCTTCTCACCCCCTTGTGACTGTCCTTGTACAGAGGGGACCTCCCTCACACCTGCAAGTGCAGGGGTGATACAGTGCTCCCATGTTCCTTGCAGCAGCTGCTCATGCCCATCTCCTGTTGCTGCTGACCCAGTTCCTGCCCTGCCACGTACCACTTGCTTCACTTTGGGCAAGTCGGATGGATGTCCTGCTGTGGCCCACATGATGAGGGGCCAAACTAGCTGATCTCAATAGTCATAGCTTCACAAATGTCAAGGACAGATAGGAATACCCTGCAAACCCCTCTTCATTTACTGCCCTAGCAGGGGTCCCTTCTTCTCGCTCCTGTTGAGTTGCCTGTCTTAACCATGAGCCTGGGGAGCAGGTACCCCTTTGCAGGGGTAGCATTGGCCCATGGACAGCTGAATTGCACAGAGTTGCCTCTTGTGGGTTGCTTTGTGTTCATTCCCTCTGCCAGAGTCACGCTGTATCCTATGGGGCAAACTGCAAAGAGCCTAGAAGCCAGAGGGCAGGTGCGCTGCCCATACCGCTTCTGTTTGGAAGAGGCCGGTTTCCTGCCGCCTGGAGCGTGGGGCCTTTTCTTTTGCAAGGTTTCAGGTTTAGCCCCTACGAATGGAGCTTGGCTTTGGTTTTGGAGCAGATTTAAAAACTCTCCCCACCATTGTGCCCTTAAGGAAACTCCAGCAGTAGCATCGGTTTCCTTGCGCTGTTGAGCTCTTACACTGCATCTTGTGTGCCAGAGACTGGCAGTAAAAGAGTAAAGATTGGTATTGTTAGAGCCAGAATGAACCACAGCCTTCAATACCCAGGCTAGGTATTGAAGTTGCCAGTGCCTTACTGGTGGCATGGGGAGCATGCATGCGAGCCCAGCAGCTCTCATGCCAGCCTTCGCTATGTTGGACTTTGCAGTGAAATTGTCTTCCCTGAGCTGCTTGAAGCCTCTGGCTGCTTTTAAGATCCTGAGAACAGCGAGAAGCATTTTCAAATGTCTGTGTAAGGCGGCACCGTGGGAGAGAGGGATCCACAGGGCAGTGCAAGGTGGACACTGTGGGACTTGCATGGCTACCACGCTTGGTGCTGGCTTTTAAACCCAGCCTGATGGAAAGCCTCATTCTGTGCTGCTTTCCCTGTTGCAGCATGAGTGTGAGTGTGGCCAGGTGGGAAGTGTGGCCTGTTTCCCACACCCTTTGCAGGTGGAAATGACAGGGCAAGGTGTGGAGGGGCACGTGTGAAGCCTCAGCATCAGCTGTCTCCTCCGAGTGAGGGGCAATTGCCTGCAGCTTTCCCTATAAAACCAAAGGGCTTTCTTTATAAAATCTCCCAGGGAGTCGGGCTGTTGGACTGTTTTCAAGTGGCTCTTACTGATTGAGGAGGACTGCGCACATTAAAACGTAGACGTCCCCCACCACTCGGGAGCCCAGATGGGCACAAAGGCAGCAGAAAACTTGGAAAGCAAATGTTGCTGACTGATGTCCTAGGACCCAGTCCTCTGAGCAACTGAGCTCTCGTGCCTTCCTTCGGCTCTGGCAGGCCCTGGGCGGCCGGACCGCCTGCACAACCAGCCAGTTAACGCTGGGTGCTGGGATTCCCCCTGCAAGAACCTCCCAAATGGCACAAACCAGCTCAATGAGGGGGGCTTTTCCTTTCCCGCTGCATGTTGCTGATGTTTCTGGCCCCAGGAGCCCAGAGGTGCAAGGTGAGGATCCCACTCCTGTGGTCGAGGCATCGCTGGCATAACCTAACAGAGCTTCAGTGCCTCAAGAGCTGGAGCAAGTCTGCCCTGACATCAGTTTTGCACCCAGGTGGGCCGAGAAATGGTTAATTTTGCTGGGTGAAGCTCCGTCTGAACTGCTTGTGCTGGCACCGTGTGCTGCTCTTTGAACTGGACATGCTCCCGCTTCCGGGGAGATGGAGTCCCACAAGCTTAATGGCTCTTTGTGTGGCGTTTTGGCTCCCGCATCTCATTCCGGTTCCTGGCAAACTGTCTGAATTGCCTCCGTTCCCCGAGGGACGCAGAGTCGATGAAAACATGTCAAAGGGAACCCTGGCGTGTAATGAGGCTGGAAGGCAGAGAGGAAACTTCTTTTGATACGGTCCCAGCGTGACTGGCGTGATGTCGGGCTGGGAGCAGAGATGCATCTGTCTCCTTGAGAAAAATGCACTGAAGAGCAGCTCCTGTTCTGGGGCTTGAGCCATCTTGACATGCGGTGGACTCGTTTGCATGCCAATGCCCCAAGAAGTCTCTGAGCAGTGCTGATGGCTGCCTCCCGCCAACCAAGCAAGCGGCTGGGTACTTGTGGAGTCCTTCCCCACCTGCCAAACAGGACAGGTAGAAAGCCACCTTTCCTTACTGGTGCTGGGCAAGCTTTCCTCCCAACCTTTCTTGCCACCTAGGGTCTAGTGGTTTCCTGGGTGCAGCGATATCAGCAGAAGCGCCAGGGAGGGAAGCTGCCCCCCACTCCAAGCCGTGGGATACTTGGTGCTGATTCAGAGCTTCGCAGTCCTCGTGTGCAGGCGGTGAGGTCTCACCTGGAGTAGGAAGCCAAGCCACCCACATCCCCGTCTCTTATTGCCGTCTAGTTGTTGAATGACCATAGGTAAAGTCTCCATCTCTCTGTCCCCCTCCATCAGTCAGGGCGCAAGCCCACCCGGGTGCCAAGTGCTGTGAGAGCTTTGAGCTAAGCGAACTAGGAGTCTTGGGGTCAATCCTCCCAGCACCCAAGCCCCGGCTGCCTCGTGCTGGCTCGAGTTGTGGGTACAGAAGGGCAGAGCGGGCAGCTGCAGGTGGCAGGGGAGCACGTATGCAGCAGCTGGGGGGCCTCAGACACCAATCAGAGCTGGAAACAACCTCCTCTGGCTCAACACCTGGGTCTCTACAGACTAATCCCACTGCAGTGTCCTGGCTCATAAGTATACTTCTCCAGCTGGCTACTGCAGGGACCAATTCCTGCTCCCCCACTGCCTTCAGCCCTAAATTGGGACAATGTCAGGCCACCCTCTTCCTTTGACATGCCTCCTGAGCCCTTCCCTGCCCCGGTAGCATATTTCCAGTGGTTTAAACAGCTGGGTTTCACAGTGCCTTGCATCCAGGGGCTGCCAGAATTGGAGTCCGCTGTATTGGAGAGGGGTGAACTCTGGTTCATCCGATGGCTTGAGTCCAAGAATGCACGGGGGGGGGGGAAGAGTGCTGCAGGGGCATCCCAGCTGATTGCCGCTGGCATGTGGAGCGGATGAGAGATCTCCAAATGGCTCCAGGACAACCCTCATAATATTTAGCCTTTGCAAATATTCACTCCCTCATGAAACAGCGGGGAGGGTCATTGGCTTTGCAGCTTCCAGATCCAGCTGTGTGCGCTTTAGTCCCTCTTGCTCCCCTCACCTCCCCCAAGTTCACATCTGGGTGGGTGGGAGAACTCGCGCTTGCCAAGAAGCCCCAGCCCTGTGCTGTGCATAGCTGCTGGCATACCAGATCCTCCCAAGTGCAGGGGAGGTAGAGGCTGGAAGCAAAGAGCCTGGCACAGCCATAACTCGCAGGCAGTCAGCTGCATCTAATCCTGGACTTGTGCTGAAGCCGGCATTAACTCTTTCCTGTAATTTGGGGTCTGCCATCCATCGTGTCTTCACCTGCAGCAGGCAAGCGATGGAGTGTAGTGTTTGGTTGGGTGCGTGCATCTTGGTAGCACCACATTGCCCCACATTTAGCACACGGCCAGCCAAGAGTGAAATGCTTTGGGGGTTTATTTCTGTATTTGCTGTAGCACTGGAACGGCAGGTTGGGACTGCTGACCCCATAGCCATGGCATCTGCTCAGTCCCAGCCCAGGCTTGGGGAGATGCTAGGCTGAGCCAGGGGCTTGAGAAATACATCAGCAGGGTTTTGTCTCGCCACTCCCATGTACCATGTCCCTTGACCTTCTGCCCAGCCTCTCGCAACACAAGGAGTAATGCAAGCCCCGGGGTGTTTATAATGCAGGCCAAACACTGGGGCCCTTCCCAGGGTTGTGTCTATCCAGTCATTACCTTGTGGATTCCCATCACAGCCAGGGGAGCTGGATGGAAGTATTTTCTCTTCTCTGAAGTGGCTTCCAAATGCCCCGGGGAGGCTCCGCAAACTCCCTCGCTCTGGGGAGGAGTCGGGTCTTGGAGCCTTGCGTGTCCTGAAAAGCAGCTTTCCTGACATGATCCCCCGGTGCCCTTCCCTGGCACGGCCATGCCGCTCCAGCCCCAAGGAGGTTAACGCCATCCCCAGCTCAGTGCCAGCAAAACCAAGGCCATCCCCAGCTCAGTGCCGGCTCGGCCCCCGTCTTCACCGCAGGAGTTGCCTGGAGGAACCAGACTGGGGTGATTACACTCCAGCGAAAGCTTTGTGAGATGTCAGGGCCTACGGTGGGTGCCCACTGGGGAAAATCCCTGCCCACCAGGACCCTCCTGGGAAGACTGTGGGTGACGCTGCCACCCCAATTCCATGGGTGATCGCTGCAGTCTGCAGGCAGAGAGTCAGCAAGAGCTCTCTAACACCATATAGGTCTTGTCCCCTGCTCCTTCCATGGACAGCTGTCCCTACCCAGCCCCCTTTCCCAGCTCCAGACAGCCAGTGTGCACAGGCCCTAGTCATACCTCAGTTCCCCACATTCAAACCTAACCCATTGCTCTCTGTGGCTCTCTCATTGCAAGGAAGCACATTGGGCAGACCTGAGCCTTGCTTGCGAATGAGCAGGAGAACTTCCCCCCTCCTCCCCCCTAGGATGGGCTGGGGTTTGCAAGTGGGTGTCTAACTGCGATTGGAAAGCAAGGATGTGGCATCGAAACATGCAGGCTCACTTAGTTTGACAATTTTTTTGTTTTAATTATTCATGATACTTAATGCCCTAGTAACGGTGCACTATATCATCTAAAAATAGTGAAGACCTGATATAGCCTCTGCGTTTACATCTGTGCTGGGATGTGGTGACAGAAGCCTTTTTTTTTCTTTTTCTTCCCTGCAGGTTGAGACTGCTCTGGTTTTATTAATACAAAACTGAGCCTTGAACCTCACCCTGTGGTTCAGGCATCACCAGGAATTTACAGGCTCCCTATGTAACCTTGGCCAAGTTATTTGGCCTCCCTGCACTTCAGTCCCCACTTGTGCAGTGGGGATAATGGCATTATCTTGCCTCTGATGGGGAGGAGGGATTAAATGCACTAAATGATTTAAGGCACAAGAGACTAATGGCACCTAGGCTAGTGCTATAGAATGGGCTGTCGACCTTTTCCAGATGTGGGCTGGAGTTGCCCACCTGATGTCGGAGGTGGGTGCAAGTACTTGGCCACTGCTGCTGCTGGTCTCTGCGGGAGTGTGGGGAGTACCCTCAGCTGAAGCCCCTCCGCTGCCAAAGCTGCGGGCTGGATCTTGCCCTCTGGCTGTAAGTTGCCAACCCTGCTATAGAAGAGAGAGGAGCTCTGGCCAGGGGTCCTGGTGCCAATGTCACTTGTATTGTTATCTCCTGGGAACGCCAGGTATTTGTCCCAGAGCATAGGCCATTTTTCTTTTCCCATTCTGCATGTCCTCTGCTCCCTGCCAGAAGGGTGCTGAGCCCCTTGGTATTGCTGCCTTACAAAACAAAGCATGTTCTGGATTCTGGGTTCTGCTGGCGGGGGGGCAGAGGTTGATTTGCTCCACCTTGTATGCTGGGAAGGAAGGGCAGGAAGCAAGTCTGAGCTCTGGAGGTGAAATGCATGGCTGCGTGAACCGTAATGCAAAAAATTCATAAAATCATAATAAAGTCCGGCTGGAGAAGACCTGTAAAGGGCATCTAGTCCAGCCCCCTGCCTAAGGTAGGATCATCTCTATGCAAGCCATCCCAAGCACATCCTCGTCTAACCTGTCACCTAACTACACAGGCAACCCCGTCATACAAGCACGAAGCACAGCATCCTGACCTGCCACAGGTAAAACAGAGGGACGAGCCCTACTGCTGCAAGGGTTTTTCAAACACGCTCCTGAGATCCAAGGAAGCAGAAGGCAAAAACTCCCACAGTCTGTACCAATCTAACCACGGGGTACATTTCCTTCTTGATCCTAAATATGGCCATTGGTCTAGCCCCGAGTGGAGGGGCAAGGCCCTTGAGCTTAGGCCAGGATCCTCTGGGTTTTAGTCCCAGCAGGGGCATTGGCACACCCCAGTCAAAATCCCCAGCCTCGACTAGCCCACACCCAGTGCTTATAAGGAAGACAAAAAAAAAAATAATAATCCCTGCTGTGTAGCAACTGGAGAGGAAATAAATTCCTTCCTCACCCCATGTGGCAACCAAAGCCCAGAAGCTTAGGAAATACCCATAACAGAGCACAGGCGTAGCTACGCCTAGATCGTCCCTGACCAGTGCTTATCCAACCTCGTCTTGACCACCTCCGGTGATGGAGATTTCCCAGCTTCCCTAGGCCGTCTAGCCCACTGCCTCGCTGTACTGACAGAGAAAAAGCTGTGATCTACTTGAAACCTGTTTTGCTGCAACTTCAAGCCATTGGTCCTTGTTCTGCTCTCTACATCTGGGGGGAAAAGGTGTTCTCCCTCTTTATGGTGGCCCTTCAGATATTTGAAGATTGCTGGTGTGTCCCCTGTTTGGCATGTTCAGCTTACAGAAATGGCATTTATTTCCTTCGACAAGTCCTCCTATGACTGGCCTTCCAAGCCCTTTATCATCTCTGTCACCTGTCTTTGGACCCTCTCCATGTCCTTTTAAAGTGTGGAGCCCCAAACTGCACATACTATTCTGGATGAGGCCTAAACAGCTATGAGCAAACAAGAACCATCATCTCTTGTCTCTTGTACCTAATGCGCCCATTGATGCAGCCTAGAACTGCATTTGCTTTTGATGCAGCCACATCACAACTGCAGATTAATTGAGTCAGGGATGCACCAAGACTCCTAGATCCTTTTCTAAAATGCTGCCACCCAAGCCAGGTGTCACCCATTTTGTATTTGTGTTCTTGATTATTCTTCTCAAAGTGCGGCGCCTGGCGTTTGTCAGCATTGAACTTCATCCTGTTGGCTCCAGCCCAGCTTTCCAGTCGGACAGGATCCTTCTGAACTGTGCTCCTGTCCTTCAGCGTGTTTGCAGTCCTTTCTAGTTTCATGTTGTCTGCAGCTTTGCTCAGGAAGCTCTCTAGTCCAGCATCCAAATCTGTAAGCACATTGAACAGCACCGGGCCCAGGACAGACCCTTGTGGGACTCGACTCAAAAACCTTTTGCCAGTCCAACTTGGATGTATTTATAATTTGCTTTTAGCTATTGAGCTAGTTGTCTATCCACCTTGTAGTAGTTTTGTCTAGCCCACGTTTCTCCAATTTGTTTAAGAGACAGTCATGTGGGACTTGTCAAAAGCCTTGCTGAAGTGCAGATACGCTACAGCCACAGCATTACCTTCATCCGCCCACCTGCTTGTCTCGTCGGAGACGGAGATCACGATTCCTTATGGTATGGCTCCAGTAACTTCCCAGGTATCAAGGTGAGGCTAACGGGTCTGTAGTTCCTCAGGTCTTCACTTCACTTCTGCATTTTTTTAACGAGGGGCACTATGTTGGCCTTTGACTGTCATCTGGTACCTCACCCGTTTGCCATGACTTCAGCTCAGGGCTTTGAGACCTCTGCTAGTTCTTTCACTAGTCCGGGATGCAGTTCATCGGGCCCTGCTGACTTGAATTCATTCAGACCATCCAAAGCTCTCTTGACTGTTTCTTTTGTTATCTCATCCCTCAACGTGTCCCCTTCTTTATCCAAATAACCCTTGCTCGCTGTCTGGTTGCAGCCTAATCTTTTTGGGAAGATTGCGGCAAAGTAGTTGCTGAGCAGCTCTACCTTCTTTGCACCTTCTGTTAAGGCTACTTAACCAGTGGACCCACAGCTTCCTTGGTCTTTCTTTTCTGGCTAATGTATTTATAGCCTCTCTTCTTGCTGTCTTTGACTTGCCTTGCTAGGCGAAGATTTTTTTTTTTTTTTTTTTTAAACTTTCCCTTCCTGATTTTTCTTTAATCTGTGCAGGTTCTTGTTATTTCCTGGGGTGCTTCCTTTGTGACCTGCCCATCTTTCCATTGCCTTTTTGCTTTTCTCTTTGCATTTGAGGCATCCTAGAAACTCCTTGTGCAGCCACATTGGTCTTTTGCCGTTCTTCTTGTGCTCCCATTGCATCGGCACCGTTGTGTCTTGGTGGGCTTCCAATACCATGCCTTTTAGAAGCTTCCAGCTGTCCTGGGCACCTTTATCCTTCAGTGCCTTCTATGGCACCATGCCTACTATCTCCTTTAGTTGGTTGAAAGCCACCTTTGTGAAATCCAGCATCTTATTTCTACTGACCTCTCATGCCTTCCTAGTTTCAGGATCATAAATTCTCTTATACTGTGATCACTACCTCCTAGTTGCTCACCACCTTCATGCTCTCTATCGGTTCTTCCCTATTGGTGACTGCAGGATCCAAAATAGATGATTCCCGAGGTGTATCCTCCACATAAGGTAGCATCCTCCACATTTTTGTCTGAATGTCTTATTCTTCCAGTAGGTATCCATAAAACTGAAGTGTCCCATCAGTATCATCTCGTGACATTTTAGATAATTTTGTTACTTCCTTGAGGTGCCTCTTCCACCTCTTCTTCCTGGCTTGGCGGTCTGTAATAAATCTCCAGTGTTATATTGGCACTGTATCTTCCCCCAAATGCATTCTAATTTACCATCTTCCTCCTGAACCAGGGATCAAGTCTGTATTTTTTGACATGCAAGGCAACAGCAGCAGTCACAAGAGCCGTTCCACCAAGTTCCTGTGATACCAATAAATTCACAGTTCTTTTCTCAGGCTCTTGTTTGTACCCCGTGCTTCTTGTACATGTATCCATGCATCAGACATATTTTGCATCCTGACTTACTTGTTTCACCTTTGCATCGCGTGTTGCTTCCCCGTGTCCCTTTCTGGCCTTTTCCCACAGTTGAGATGCTTCTTCTGGTCCTTTTACCTTTCGACTGTTTGTTCCCACGGGGAGGGTTTGGCTTCCCATCCTCCATGAAACCTAGTTTAAAACCTTCCTACAAGGTTGGCCAAATGGCACCCAAAGATTACCCTTTCGAGGTCTGGGTTGATGGATCCCATCTCTTTGTAGCAGTCCGCCTCGCCAGAACATCTGCCCATTGTCGAAGCCTTCACGTCTACGCTGCCATCTCAGCTACGCGTTTTCTTGCATGATATGATGGTCCCTGTTAGGGGCCTTACCTTCGACTGGGAGGATCGGTGAGAACAACACTTGCGCTTCAAGCCCTTAATCCTCCTGCCAAAATCCTCATAGTGTCATTCCTGGCTGTATCATTCGTGCCTACATGGACAAGCTGGGAAGGGTAGCGGTCTAAGGGATGGATAAACTCTGGCACCCCTTCTGTGATATCATGAATACAGGCTGCAGGCAGACAGCACGCCTCCTAACCTGGATGACAAATTGGCGCTTCTGTCCCCTGCAGAAGGGAGTCCTCTTCCTTCTCGGTGCAGCGGTCTGGAGCCTCCATCCCTGAGGTTTTTCTTCTTGCTCTTGAGACTGCCGGGTCCTCTGGGTCTTGTCTGCTGATTTCCTCGCCTCTGCCTTTTCCCCAGCTGTGCAGGGTGCTTGAACATGGTTGCTGACTTCAGTCTGTTCCCCTCGAATTCAGGGCACCCTCCTTCTAGTAGCTGCATGTTGCCACTTCTCTTCTTTCCCCTTGGGCACTCCAGTGCCAACCTCTTGTGACTCCTATTCAGGAAGCCTTCCTTTTCCCTGGCAGCATTTTTACCTGTAGCCCTTCAGTCGATTCTTCCAAGACGGACACCAGTTCACAGTTGGTGCAGATGAAGTGGTCCTGACCCTTTGGGACTAACATGAGTACATCACGTCCCACACAAGTCAGAGCTGCTGATCCAGTCTCCAATTACGCCTCCTGCGCTTCCTGGGTGACACCTTGGCTGTAGCAAACAAAGCAAAGAAGTGGTGGAAGCCTAGTTCGCTTTCCTGCTCCCTCCTGCAATTTGCTCCTAGGTGAGCTCCCTCGCCACTCGCTGCTCTCACAGTTTGCAAGGGGGTGCCTTTTAACAGATTGCCCCTTAATTAGCTGCACCAGCCCCGCTTGAAGTGAGCTGGGCCACAGCTCTAGCACCAACCCTGTCAAGCAGTCACTCCAAAAGCAAGCACAGCTTTGCCACCAGCCCCACAACTCGGACACCCAGAGTTTCTGGTCTGCAGAATTGGCTCCTCGAGGCTGTGCCACTGCCGAGCTCTCCGTCTCCTCTTGCGGCAGCTCCCAGGGAAACTCCCTCGCTGTTTGCTGCCAAATTTGAGCGGTGGGGAGTGGATACCATAATTGAGGCAGAGATGGCAAATGCAGCCCATGGGCAGGGCTTGATCAGCCTTGCAATACAAGCATCTCTGCACTAGCACCCAAAGGCCCCAGTGTGAGCAGGGCTCTGGTGCAAGGTGCTGTACAGACTCGTAATGAGAAACGGCCTCAGGCCTGAAAAGCTCTACGCACAAAGCCAAAATGGACAGTGAGAGAGAGGAAACCAAGGCACAGAAGGTAAATTAGTGATCTGCCTGGCATCGTACCACAAACGAGCAGCAGACCTGGGAGTAAAAGCCAAGTCCAAAAAAAAAGGGTTAGTGACACATGCTTTTTTTTTTTTTTTTGGATCAGGCCCCTTGCTGTAACAGTGATGGGAGCCCCTTAATTGAAATCAATTAAAACCCCACCATTTCATTTTAGGGGAACTAAATCCCTGTCACATGTACCAGCGGCCCACAAGAGCAGTCGGTGTTAAGCAACGAGCCACAGCTCGCTCCGCACCCTGGGTGAGCTAGCAAACGCCGTCCAGGTCACCAGCAAAAGCCACAGCGCTAGTTAATGTTTGCACAGTCCAGCAGGATGCTGAACAGAGGCAGCGAGGGCAGGTGCTGCATTATTATGGTAATGAGGCAAGCGGTTTTGGAAAAAAAAACCATACCAGGAACAACCCCCCTCTCCCCTTCCCCCCAAACATGCTCCTCAAAGCGGCACATGGAATAAAATGAAAAGCCATTATGGGCTGGGGGCTGAGTGTCGCTGCCGAAGCAACCAGAAACCCCTGGGCTCTCCTTGCTGGAGTGCCCTGCATAGACATAGACATTTGGGCTGGAAGGGACCCCGGAGGATCATCGAGTCCAGCCCCCTGCCCCAGGGGCAGGAAGTTGTTGCAGTTGAGGTCATTGCAGCTCTGTGTTGCTGGCGTGGAGGCTGCTCCCACTCTGGGTTTGCTTCCGGCTCAGCAGCAGCAACAGTATCTCTGGCTCCAGACAGAGCTTGTTCACTCCTCAAACTGCCACCGAGATCAGTGACTCCGCTGCCTCCATGCACAGCCAGAGCTTTCCCGTCCATCTCCGTGGAAGGCGCCCTCTTTGACCGCTTTGGCTATCAACCAGAGCAGTCGCACCCATGTCTGCATGGCCCAAGCTCCTTCCTTCTCCCTCTTCTTTGTTTGCTCACCTGCTGCTTGTGGTGAGGGTTTTTAGCAATGAGCACTGGGGGTAGATGTTACCTCTGTGCTGTGTTGGTTTAATGAGACTCTGCTCCCTGCTTCTGATCCCTGCCATAGAGAAGAGGATGGTGAAGAGCCTAGCAAACCCTGGTAGGCCTGCGTATTGTGAACATAGGTGGATCTAGGATTTTGAAAAGGGGGGTGCAGATGGTGTCATGCATCTTCACATACAACACAAATCATTTTTCTCCTGGTAAAAAAGAAACCAGAACCTATACTAAGCAGACAAAGTTTTTGGTTTGTTTTATTTTTTTTTATTTAAAAGATCTGATATACAAAGCTATATTAAGCAGACAAGGTTTGTTTTGTTTTATTTTTTTATTTAAAAGATCTGATATCTTTTATTAGACCAACTTAAATAGTTGAAAAACAATTTTTAAGTGAGCTTTTGGGTAATAGAAGCTATGCTAGGGGCCTAGGGCTATAGTATTCAGTTTAAGATTCAAACAAACATAAATACACCTTTATTGGAACATGCACTAATTTGCTATATGTAACTTGCTGTATTTTAGATTAAAAATGCAGCCAACTAGGCAAAAGTACTCAAAAGATGTTTTTTCTTTAGTCCTATACTCATTAGAATTAGATGTCAGGTTTATAAAACAAACCTTCCTGAGCATCTTGATAGTGCACCCATTGCTTCACTGAGAGTTATTTCTAGACCTGAGTTAAAACAGTCCGAAGGGCTGTGAAATAGCTACGTTACCAGGAGCAGCTAGCACAGGGGTGGGCAAAATGCGGCCTGCCAGGCCATTCTATCTAGCCCGCAGGGCCTCTACAAAATTTAGAAAATTAATATTTATCTGCCCCTGGTTGCTTGTCATGCGGCCCTTGGTGGCTTGCCAAACCTCAGTAAGCGGCCCTCCGCTCAAAATAATTGCAGATTATAATGAGCCATGAAGTGAACTGCTGTCTGATGTAGGGTGCTGCCCCTGCCTGGCAGTTTGGTTTAAACTTTGGGTAGAGCAAGAATCAAAGGAGGGGAGAGCTGCACCAGTGCACCCCCTGGGTCTGCCCTGATTGTGAACTAGCTCCTCCGGTGCACCAGAATTCATCTGTGAGCTTCTGGCTGCAAAGCTGCAGGTGTCTCCAAGGGCTGCGTGTGCAGTCACTGGGAACGACGGCTTTTCCACACACTTGAGGCCTGCTGATTTCCTGTTCCTCTCCCCCCACCTCTCTCCTGCCCCAACCAAGTGGGAAGCAGGGTGCAACTGGTCCCCACCTTTAATGTGGCACTTACCATATGTTGCTTTTGTCTTCTCTTTGTGATGCAGGTTGCAAGATCAAAGCTCTGCGTGCCAAAACCAACACCTACATCAAAACGCCAGTCAGAGGAGAGGAGCCCGTCTTTATTGTCACCGGGAGGAAGGAGGACGTGGAGATGGCCAAGAGGGAGATCCTCTCAGCAGCTGAGCATTTCTCCATGATCCGGGCGACACGCAACAAGGTCAACGGCTTGACGGGAGCCATGCAGGGCCCTCCCAACCTGCCGGGACAGACCACCATTCAGGTGCGGGTCCCCTACCGCGTGGTAGGCCTGGTGGTGGGGCCCAAAGGGGCCACCATCAAGAGGATCCAGCAGCAGACGCACACATACATCGTCACGCCCAGCCGAGACAAAGAGCCTGTCTTCGAGGTAACAGGGATGCCTGAAAATGTGGACCGGGCCCGGGAGGAGATCGAAGCCCACATCACCATGAGGACAGGATCCTTCATCGATGTCAATGCCGACAACGACTTCCACTCCAACGGCACGGACGTCTGCCTCGACCTGCTGGGCAACACGGCCAGTCTGTGGGCCAAAGCACCCAACCCAGCCCGCAGGCCCTCGGCCGGCCTGCGCAACGACAGCCTCAGCTCCTTGGGCAGCACCTCCACTGAGTCCTACTACAGCGGGCGGGTGGCGGACACCAGCCCCACCAGCCCCTACAGCACCAGCAGTGGCTTCACCTTCGGCGACCCCCAGGCGCCGCTCAGCTCAGAGGAGTGTGACTTTGGCTTCGACTTCCTGGCCCTCGACCTCACCACACCGACCACCATCTGGTCTCCTTTTGAGCGCTCCAACCCCCTGCAGGCCTTCAGCAGTTGCTCCTCCGTCAACGGCTCCCAGCGACGCAACAGCAGCATCAGTGGGACAGCCACCCCCCGGCACTCTCCAACCCTCCCCGAGAGCAGCGTCGCCCTGGACCACCCCTTAGCACGCCGCATCCAGAGCGACCCGGTTAGCACCTTGTCCTGGCTGCCCACTCAAGGCTCGCTCTCATCCTTCTCCAACAGTACGGGCTACTCCTCCTCCTCGTCCCTGCCGGGCAGCATCTCAGCCACCTCGGGCTCCCCCACGGATTCCAGCAGCTCTGACGGGCCCCGCAAGAGCTCCCGGGAGTGCATGGTGTGCTTTGAGAGCGAGGTCATTGCTGCCTTGGTGCCCTGCGGCCACAACCTCTTCTGTATGGAGTGTGCCATCCGCATCTGCGGCAAGGCCGAGCCGGAGTGTCCTGCCTGCCACACCCCGGCCACCCAAGCCATCCACATCTTCTCATAGCTGTCCGTCCAGAGTTGGAGCGGAGGGCGCCCCCCCCACCCCCTACAACACAGCTTTTTAAGAACTTTTAACTGTTTAAATCAACCTTTTTATTTAACGGATCAGACTGGGGACGCGGGGGGAGGGGGAAAGAGATGCTATTTCT
>NW_017729018.1:4960913-4965883 GCF_001723915.1 Gavialis gangeticus | reverse complement strand
CTGGGTCCAGCCACAGGGCTGGGACGGAGAATGACCAGCTGTTCTTCAACAGTTCTTTCCAAATAACAGTATTCAGTTTGCAAAGTGAAATAAACAAGACAGAAAAGGTCCGGTTGCACTTTTTATTTTAGGACACACAAGGGTTGTCTTTATTTTTTTAAAAGCATTTTATTATTATTATAATTTTTGGTTTTGTATGTACAGTAGTTATTTTTGGACAGTTATATGTTATTTATATATATATATATAATAAATATATTTTAATAAATATATATATTATATATATATATATATATATATAACCTTCGTTTTTGTAACAGTTCTAGCTTCTATTTTGCCAATGTGAAAAACTGCCCAAAATGCATTGAAAAGGCCAGTGTTGTGGCCTGGGGAGGAAGAGAGGAGGTTGAAGAAGGCAGCCGAGGGATGGGGACCCAGGTTACCCACATCATGTCACACAACACAGTGATTTCTATCTCCTTTTTATTTTGTGGTTGGTTTTTTGTTTTTTTTTTGTTCGTTTGTTTGGGTTGTTTTGGGGGTTTTTTTGTTTGTTTTGTTTTATTTTTTTATTTTTTACCTCTTCTGTATATGTAGGGAATTTATAGGGAAATATGGACTTTATTGAATAAATTTTAAAAACTAAAATATATTTTATTTTAAAAGAAAATAACGGACCTTTGACCTTACATGGCTAAAGTACTGATTATATATTTGCTGAGCTGACTTGACGGTTATGAAATTGTATCAAGAGTTTTATTTTTTGACTTCAAAGCCTTCTTAATAAAGACTTTTTACTATATATGAATATACATTCCATGTGCAGCGTGCTGTTCTCTGATAAGTTCACAACTGCGCCTGCTTGGCTTTCCAGAGAAATATTAGCTTGGTGTGACCAGGTCACGGATACAAACCTGCTGTGCTCCCCCCAGACATGGTTGGATTTCAGCAGCGTGGTATCGGGGTTGTCGCGCTGCCATGGGAGAGTAGCACGGGGCACTTCGTGCTGCAGGTGCTATGAGAAGGGACAGCTTTGAGGATGGGCTTTTTCCAACAGTGCAAATAACCCACAGTCTGTTGCTTTTAGCCCCTGCTGCAGTGCAGGATATCTGGGGGATGGTGCACGGATGGGTCCAGTAGAGCAGCTGCTCTGTGTTCACCAATGGCTCACGCTAAGACCCACGGTGCAGAGGGGAGTGAGGAGGGCCATGATGCAGCTGCCCCTGGTCACTGTCCCCAGAAGGAACGATAAACTTCTGCTTTCCACCTGGCTGCCACCTCGAACAGCTAAGCCCCCATGGTCTTCCACTGCAAAGGAGCAGTCTTGGTGGTGGGAACGTCTCCAGGAGAGCCTTGAGTCTGCCTGACTTGGCCCTTAAGGCAGGGTCGGTGCTGCCAGGTTTTCCCAACAGGCTGTTGGAGCACCAAGGGATCTGCAGGGGCCGAGCTGGGACAGGCCCCTGCGGCTCCGGGACTTGTCTGTTCCTGCCCTCTCTGCCTAGGATGCTGCTTTCAGCACAGGCTGGGGAGGCCTGCCCTGGGCATCCAGGACTGACTAGCAGGCAGCTTGCAGCTAATACCCCTGGCAGCCGGAGCTTCCAGATCCCTATGTAGCAATAGCAGAAGAAGCCTTAATGCATCCGATGCTAAAATACCAGGTGAAAGCACAACCCTCCTGTGTGCAGGCTGGGGGGGTGTGGTGGGCTGCTTCTGCCCCTCGAGCAAAATTAGCATGGGGGCACTTGGGATGGGTGGGGGGAAGGAGCTTTTAAAGCTTTCTCAGGGATCTGTTTTTTACTCCAGCTGCTGGTCCTAGCCTCTGGGCTCCCATCCACCATGGCTGATGGAAGCTTTTCCACCCATGGAGGCACTGGCTCTTCCCCCCGATGTCCCATGTGCAAAGCCATGGGAGAAGCACCGAAAAGAACCGTGGTTCTCAGCTACGGAAGCCGAAGCAGCCAGGGAACCCCTGTGTCCGGTTGAGCAATGAGGAGCTGAATGTGCAGCGGCTCTCATTCTCTTTTGTGGCTGGGCTAGGGGAAGAGAACCCTGCCATGCACACAGGAAGCACTTGGAGGATGCTTCCTGGAAAGATCTCAAGGCGCTGCAAACGCACCCCTCCTGAGCAAGCTTGATCTTACTTCTTGCAGCCACCTGACTGCATCTTGCAGCCGCCTGTGACTGACCTTGGGCTCACGCAGGGAATCGGTGGCATTGCTAGGACCAGAATCAAGACCATAGTCCTCTGTCCTAGCTGGATGAGTCTCTGCAGGATGCACAGCTGCTGAGTCCCCCCCAGAACTTCCCCTCCTCCCCCCTCAGGGCACATGGCCCTTGTTCCTCACCACCCTGACTGCTGGGTGGTCTGCCCCCTCCTTACAGACACGAGCATCAGCTACAGACCAGCCGTCAGCTCCTGCAGCCTTCTGCCTGCTCTGTTGTGCCCCCTGCACTTCTATCCTCCCCAGCCCCAGCATTTCTGTCCTCTGTGGTGGGCCCTATCACTGCTGGGCCCACCATAGAGCTCCGCCAAGGGCATTCTACCCAGCACACGTCCCACGCTCAGACTTTCAGCTGGTCAGTGCCCCAGCAGCAGGAGGGGCTGGGCTGTAGTAGCTGCTACTGGCTGTAATGCATCAAAGGGATGACTGGGGAGTAATGTCCTACCTGTTTCCCTTCCTACAGTGCCCCACACGCAGCAAGTAGGGGCATTCACAACTGCCTGGATTGGTGCCCCCCATAATTGCACGGCAGTCACAAAAACAAATGTCTTCCAGCATCCCAGCCCCACCACCAGCTCAACTCCCCAAGGGAGCTTGAAAGGTGGCTGCCCTGGAAGAGGAGGAAAAGAAAGAGCTTTAATCAAAAGAAACTTCACCTGAGACACCAAAGAAGAACCAGACCGGTGGTGAGATGGGGAATCATTGGGGTGAGCACAGGGACCCTGCCATGGTTGGAATGGGGTGCAAAGAGGGAGGGGACCCTGCTTTGGGGGCCATACAGGGCCTGGCAGAGGGGGAGTGGGTTGCACATAGTCTCTGCCATGACGGAAAGGGGGGCAGGGGGGATTCCTGTGGGCCCTAGGAGCAGAGGGGGGATAGGAGAGGGCCCACAGGGTGTTGTAGGCTGCTCACTGGAAAGCAAGTGTCGTTGCCACTGAGAATCCAGCCAGGCTCTGACTGCAGGGAGGACCTACCTGTGCTGAGGTCTCCTAAACACAGGAGCTAGAGCAGCTCGCACTGGTGCCCGCTTGTGTCTCACATCCAGGCATCACCAACCTTCTCTGGCTTGTGGGCCGGTGCCAGGTTGTCCTGGCTGCTCCACTAATGGCTGTGGGGAGACTGATTTGGGTTGTAGGCCAGCAGCGGTGTCTACAGAGGGTGTGTGTGCACGTGTGTGTGAGAGAGAGAGAATCTGTGGGTAACAGTGCCCAGCCATGATCCCTAACACAGGCGGAGTTGGATAATGGGCTCCTCGCTCTTCGAGGCTGGGGAAGCCTGAAGCCAACAGGGGCTCAGCTCGGGGGTTGCTGGGCTTGAGCAACTTGCTCAGAAGCATCCAGAATTAAAAGCCTAGGGGTGTGGACAGACAAAACACCTAGGCTGGAGCAAAGGGAGAAGCAAGGGCATGCACTTCCTGATGCAGCTCTTAGCAGGAGTGCCAGGGCTCTGCAAAGGTGCTGGCCCCTGGCTGGGGTTTAAAGCTAACTGTCCCCAACAGCACCTAGTACCTGCTTCAGGCTCCAGCTCTCATTGGAGAGGCCAAGGCCTGGGCTGTAGAAGCAGAAGTTGTCTTGCCCCAAGTGGCTCTGCAGCCAGGCTCCCCATGGTTTATGACCTCTCCGGGGCCCAAGCTGTGCCCATGCCCTGCAGATAGCAAACGCCGTGGGTTTATGTAAGAACCCGCACTGCTGGGAGAATGCCCCATGCCCACGGTGCTGCACGAGGGGCCCAGGCCGGAGCAATGCAGGCACAGACGTTCGCTGTTGGGCGCTCCCTTGCTTGCCTCTCGCCAGCACAGAATTCACCCCAGCATTTTGGATGGTGGTGCAAAGTGCCATCAAACCTGTGGGAATATTTTTCCCACCCCTCTTGTTTGGTCCCCATGTGAAAACATGGCTATTAATGGCATTTCAGGCTGTGTCTACAGGGTGCACGCCGCGCGAACACGCCTACATGATTTGTTAATGAGACACATGTGGCCGACAGCCCGCGGGCAATTAGAGATTCATTATTTTTGCATCAGAAACTGCCTTTGTGTGTTTCATGTTGCAGAATTTGTTCGCATTAGGACAAAAAGAGGCAACATTTTAATCTCCCTGATTGTCATGTTGCACTAATCCTTCCGCGCGCCGGATTAATGGAGTGTGTGCCGTCCTTGCAGCATTATCAGCACCCACAGACGTGAGCAACAGGAACCAGCGTGGACCAGGACGGATGTCTGGAGAGCTCATGGTCCCCTCACCCTGAGGCTCTGCGGGGGCACATGAAGCCTGGCTGGTTTGGGGTTGGTGGCAGCTGGGTCTTTACTGAGAAATGCCCCACCCGAGGTGTGGGTGCAATGCCAAGAGAGGCAGCTCTGCCCTGTCCCTGAGCCCCCCCTGCACCCCACTGGGCCTGCCTCCAACTGAGGAGTCCACGGCGCGGCCTTGCTGCAAGAAGGCCGAGGGCAAAGCGGGCTGCACTGGTGGTGAAGCGCTGGGACGTCACCCAGGGAGGTGGCGGACTCCCCGTCCTCGGCGTTTTTGCCACCCCGGCTAGACGAAGCCTTGGCTGGGACGATGCTGCTGGGGCTGGCCCTGAGGTCTCCTCAGGTCTCTTCCAACCTGCGGCCCTCCAGACGGGAGGAGACCCGGGCTGCGCTCAGCCAGGCCCGGGGGCACCGGGCGGGATTCGTCCCCGCGTGGCCGCAGCTTGTGTGCGACTTGGCAGCCCCGTGTCCCCAGGCCGCGCCCGCCCAGGAGCGGCGCC
>NW_017729018.1:4960082-4960902 GCF_001723915.1 Gavialis gangeticus | reverse complement strand
GCGCCATAAACGCGCCGGCGCCCGGGTGCCGCGCGTGCTGCCCTCGGCGCCCGCCATGGCCGCGCCGGACCTGTACGCGCAGGTAGGGGCCCGAGCCCTCTGGGGGCTTGCTCCCGCGGTCCCCGGCTGCCCCTGGGGCAGGTCCCCGGGACAGGTGACCCCTGCACCGCGGTGTTAGGACCTGGGCTGAGCCCGTGAAGCGTGGATGTGGTGCTGGTGCCCTGGAGGCATCTCTCGCAAAGCTCCCCGGAGTGTGGGGGGCCTAAGCATGCCTTGCTGCCCTCTGCTCCGAGGGGTTGGGGGCTGAACGGAGCCAAGTCTGGGCCCTGGGTTGCCCTCTGCAAGGCCAAAGCCGGCCAGCAGCTCAAGCGTCAGGGCGGGAAGCCGCAGCCTGCAGGAGCGGGCCCCTTGCGGGCTGATCTGGGCGTGAGACCCGCGTGCAGTCGCGTGTATCGGACTTGTGTGTGGTGTGCGGTAGCTGCTGGCTGCTCTCCTGGCAGCCTCCTTCGTTCTCCATCCTGCTGCTGGAGGGTGGGGGTGCTGGCAGGGCAGGACCGGTCTTGATCCGACCTACCCTGGGAAGCTTCTTACCGATGCCCAGAGCCGCAACCTGGTCAGCTCCCCTCTTATTCTCAGCTGCTGAAAGCTTCCCCTTACTGACTGCCTCCCCTGCCCTCTGCAAAATGCACCACAGGAGTCTTCGCAGTGACTGGAAGGTGAAAAGGCAAGATAGCAATGGATCCAGACACTTAATTCCAGTGGCCTGGATGCTAGGACCCTGGTGACTTGCCCCCAATGTGGATTTGAGGGGGAGGCTGCG
>NW_017729018.1:4953041-4955082 GCF_001723915.1 Gavialis gangeticus | reverse complement strand
ATCCAGACACTTAATTCCAGTGGCCTGGATGCTAGGACCCTGGTGACTTGCCCCCAATGTGGATTTGAGGGGGAGGCTGCGGTGGGGCCTCTGGAATGGGTTACCTGGGGGGGGGGTGTGGACTCTCCATCCTTGGAGATTTTTTTTTTTAAGGCCTGGCTTGACAAAACCTTGGCTGGGATGATCCTGTTGGGGCTGGTCCTGCCTCTGAGCAGGGGGTTAGACTAGACCTCCTGAAATCCCTTCCAGCTCTCACTTTCTGTACTTCTATGACAAGGGCATTTAGCTGCTCCTGGGCTGAAGCTGCTCAAGCACAGATTCAAAGTCTAGCCCATTGTGCTGTTTCCACCCCCTTGCTCCCCATTCCACCCCCCTTGCTTCAGGGTTGTCTTGTGCTTAGCCCCAGCCGGACAGCATGCAACCTTTGCTGTATTTACTGCAAATGTGGCTAGGTTATATTGCAGCTTCATTAGTGCAGCGCTGTCTGATGGCCTCTGCTCCTCTTGTAGAGGCACCAGGGGAACCTGGAGTCAGTTGTGCTCCACTTCTGGGTGTGGAGGCTCCTGATCTGGAAACTGGTGCACGTGCTCTGAACTTGCACTTGCTTCTCTCCTGCTGAATTGTGCTGGGGCATGCTCTACCTCTGTCGTACATACTCCCCCCTCCCTGTTTATTTCTTGCACAGACTCCTGTGTCTGCTCAGTGCTGGGCTACTCACTGTCCTTTCAGTGCATTTTACCTTGTTTAAAAGCTCTGGAGTGCTTGGGACTAGATGGACCCTTATGTCTTGGAAAATGAGCAAGCTCATTTGGCCTGATTCCTCCCTGCCCCATGCTCCTGGATCCTTTGTATGCCAAGGCCAGTTACCTTGTTGCTCAGGTGCTGGAGGTAGGGGAGGCATTGGGATGTACTTCCGGAGCACAGTGAGGCTTTTGGCAGGGGGAGGTTCCTGGCATGTGTGTTAGGTGGGCTGGCTGACTAGGTGGTGAGCCTCCAGACTACATCAAATGCTGTGCCCAATAGTATCCTGCCATGGGAGCTGTTTTTCTCAGTGGTAGGTGATCAGGTGTGGGTGTGTGCAAGGAGCCCTCCCATACTACTTGTCTGGATCCAGGCAGTTCCCTGGGACTTGGACTCAATTCCTTGATTCATCAGGCTCTGGGATGAGGGCAAGTGTCTGTCCCCACTCTGTGGCTGCAGATAATGGCACTTCCCCATGATGCTGGACAACTGTCCCAGCATCTCTGGAGGAGACCAGAACCGGCAGTGCAGGGCCCTCCTTGCCATTGGCTTCAGCTGCGTGTGTAGGTAGGCAGCAGTCTTCAGGCCCTCGTGGTGTTGGGTGTGTCTGTGGACAACAGACTGAGACTACATTTCTGTAGACTGTAAAACAAAGTGGAGTAGATGATGCCTCAAATTTATGCACTGAATTGGCAGAGGTAGCTTATGAAGTCTGGCTTGGATGGCTCCAAGTCTGAATGCTAGTGAGGCCTTTATTGGCACCACATGTTCCGGTTAAGTTACACCCTTGGCCTTTCAGCAACCCTGTGCATTGTGTAATGGGGGCTTCCAGCTCTTCTCTGATGGCATCCCCGGTTACAGATGGGCTGTGTCTGGGGGTGGGGGAGCAAGGGTTGGAGAATCAGATTTCCAGAGTCTTCCTGCCAGGTGCAGGGAGAACTGAAGATCAAACCTGCTCATCACTGCTACTGCTGGGCCTTGCATGCCATTGCCTGGTCAGGGAACAGCATCTTGTGCTTTGCTTGCAGACCCTCATGTGCTGGGTGCTGCTGCAGTGTGACAGGTGCCTAAATTCAGGCCACTTTGAGCTGCTTAAACCAAAGCTGGGAAATACTAAGCCTTCCATAGACTCCTTGCTGAGTAGGCGGTCTCTAGTTCAACAGACATCTGGAGTGCAGCCTGGCACTGCTTCAGGCTGTCTCTTATGCCCCCCCCCCCCAAAAAAAATGTCCACTTTTACAGTCGGCTCTCCCTTCTCACTGCTGCGGTGGTTCTGGCTGTGACTGAGGCTGCCTTCTCC
>NW_017729018.1:4934953-4948041 GCF_001723915.1 Gavialis gangeticus | reverse complement strand
ACTGCTTCAGGCTTTCTCTTATGCCCCCCCCCCCCAAAAAAAATGTCCACTTTTACAGTCGGCTCTCCCTTCTCACTGCTGCGGTGGTTCTGGCTGTGACTGAGGCTGCCTTCTCCCAAGTCCAAGTTCAGATGCCTGCCTGCCTTCCCCAGTCAAAACTACCACCTCATTGTATTGCAGTGATTGAACAAAACCCAAGCTGTTGTACTGGAGATGCACATCTGGGTGAACGCAAAGATCTGAATGGTTAGAACGAAAGCTTTGGCCTCAGGAGGCATGAAACAAGGGAGATGTTATATGCATTATAGCACTAAGTACAGCCTAGGGTTGCCCACTGAACAGTGGGGAGGAAACCAGTTACTGAGCAGCTGTTCAAACGCAGCCTATTTTGTGCACCAAGCTAAGGCAAGAGACAGCTGAAGGAGGAGTAAGCAGCATGCCATTGGGGTCAGAAGTGCAAAATGATGCATGTCTGGGCAGCTGGGAGTCTGTAAGAGGGGCTAACCAGAACCTTTCTTCCAAGCAGTACTTGGAGGGGAAGCCTATGGGACTTAAAGGGTATACAGAGCAGCTCAAGATGGGCTGCAAAGCCTCTATCATGCCCTACACAGCACGTGACAGCATGGGAAGGATTCTGACTGCTGTGCACAAGGACTAGTGCATTTCCCCACTTGTTTGCTGGGCTTGGTGACCTTTTAGCTAAAGCAATACCCCAGGTGTGCTGCAGGGCTGTTTTAATCCCATTCTCCTAGTTCAACTGCAGGCTTACTGGTCTGTATTTCTCTTGTTACACAGGCAATACAACATGGTTGGAGGGGGCTCTGGGGCAGGTTGTGAGCAAGCAGCTCCAGCCCCTACCCTCCACACTGGGGAGAGAAGTCGGGAATCCTACCAATGTCTTCTAACAGGACTGTGATGCAGAGTGGGTTCCCCACACCCAATGCGTTTGGGGGTGGGGCAGGGGAAAGAGTTTTTAAACCTGCCGTAGAACAAGGGCAACCTGAGAAGCACAAGCAAATGCAGCAATTTTAAACATTTGTTGCGTTTACAATCCTGACCCAGTTACCGAAAGCTCTGTCCAGTGTAAACTGTTCTTGCTATATTAAGCCTTGCATGGGTTGGCTATTTTGTGTTGCAGTTAGCCTGCCTGGAAACTGGGTCTAGGACTGCTTGCACAGAAGTGATGTTCTCAGAGTGGCTGGAGAGGAGAAACACTGTATGATGCCCATCTAGTAGGGAGGATGGCCTTCTCTGGCATGGGAATCTGTTTCCATGCACACTGAAAGGGGACTTGGTATGAGACCCAAGCCATGATTCCCAAGACAACATGCACTGATGGGAAGATCTTTAGGGTAGGAGAGGGTCTTTCTTGAAACCTGGATCCTGGCAGCTGAGTAGTAATGAAGTGAGCTCAAAGAATTTGGGTCTCTCTCAAACACTGATGTAAGTGGAAGCAGTGCTCCCTTGTTAACTTAATGGGTACTCATGGATGCTGGGAGGTCAGAGGAGCCCTGCAAGCTCACTGAATGCCAGGATACAAGGGTGCAAACGCCCAAGTTGGGACAAGCCCCCTGACCATCAGTAATGTTATTGCACTACTTGCACCCTGCTCTGAGGACAGAACTGGTGACTTCCCCCATCAGTGCTCCTGTTGTGTTCACCACTGTATCAGCGTGACTTGGACACTCAAAGTACTCTTCCCAGTCCCCTGGGAGACCAGGGGCTGCAGTCTCCAGCTTCCAAGGGAGGGAATTGGGGCACAGACTAAGGTCGGAAGTGCCCAAAGTGAGATGCCTTGGCAGTAGGTGGCACTTAATCAGAGCTGGGCTCTAAAGGCAGGCCTCATTGCAGCTGTACGTACTCAGTTTCTGCAGATCCAGCCCCAGTGCCTCTGCTTGGCCCTCCTGAATGTGGGGTGTGCACTATTTACACTGGCCTGAAAAATCTGGGTGGAGCGAGTGGCCCAGCATCCCCTGGGAACCCTGGCCTAGGGGTAGGGGTAGAGTCCCATTTTCCATGGGACTGCCTTAACCATGAAACAACAGTCTGCTTTTCCTGCAGCCCCCTTGTTCCCTGCCAGTGGGTGAAATAGGGGCCTGGCAGACCCTCACTAGACACCCCTGCTTCACCCCAGAGCAGGCCCTTGTTTAGTGACTCCCTCCAGGATCTGTCTGCTTCCACGTGCACGGTCACCTCTTTAAGGACTGTCAGCCCAGAATATCCTCAAGGCAACAGCTCTGGGAAGGGGGTGAAACACCTGCAGCAGCAGCAGCACTGGTCCCAGAGGCTGGGGCAGCTGGCCTGTGAGAAGCTCCCGAGGGATGATGGAACCAGTGCCAGAAGCTGAGGAAGGAGCCAGCTCTGCATGAGCACCATCCCCTGGATGGCACCAGTGAAGGCCAAACTTTTTGGAGAGTGGTGCCTCTTACCTGCTTTCAGGAAAGTGGCACCTCCCTCTCCACCCCCAGACCCTACCTGCCCAGCTGAGCCCTCACTGAGTTTTACCTTGCGGGTGGTGTTTGTGTGCATGGCCTGGGGGGTGGGGGTGTGCTGCAGCAGAGAATGGAGACTGATTGTGGGCCCCACACACTGGATGTGGGGAGTGGGCTTCAGTGAGCCCTGCCCCTTTCTTCTGCCCCAGCCATCCCAATGTGTCCCTTAGTGCTCTATGCAGCTTGCCTCCTGTTTCACTCCAGCTCCTTTTTCTCGGTTCCTCCCTGATTCCCTGGGTTCAGCTTTTGCCCCCTTTGTCCATCAGGCCTCCTACCATTTGCACAAAGGATCACCAGGAGGGACGGTCGGCTCTGCTTCTCATTTCTGCTCCAGGCCCCAGCAAGCAGTTACATGCTCTCAGCAGAGCTTCTCCTATCTACAGTGCTGGGCTTGGATCCTGGGTTGAATTGTGCTGTCTGGGTTGCCTAGGAAGGGAGCCTGCCTGGTATGGAGGGGGGGACTTTGGAGATATTGCTTCACATTCCCCCAGGTCTCAAATGTGTGCAGACAGCTTATTATTTGGCTGTTTCCACAGGCAGCCTCACCAGGCTAGGCAGCTGGTGCATCCCTCCCGTACAGGCCATCCTCTTTCAGCTTCAGGCCTTTGCCAGTGAAATGGCTATAAGAATATTCTTATGTGGCAAAATGCACAGCTGCCTCCTTCAGCTTCCTCTGCAAACACCAGTCGGCTGCTTGTGCTGGACCATCCCATGCCCTGCTGCTGCTTCAAGCTAAAAAATATATTTTTCCTTTTGAGAACTTGGGCTGAAACTTTTTTTTTAAATCTGAGCTACAGGCAGCTGTGGGCAGCAAGGCTACCTGGGCAGCCTCAAGCCAAGCCCAGGCAGATCTGGCATGTAGTGGTGGCTGTCCCTATCTCTCACTGTAGTCACCCAGCACTTCCTGTTGCTGCACACTTCAAGCTGTTGGCAGGCTAGCTAAATGGCTTGGGCTGAGGCTTGCCTGTGTCAGGAGCTCATCTCGGACTGAACTTGGAACGCTTCAGCTATTCCTGGGAATGAGACTGGAAAAAAATTCCTCATCTGGGTGTTTAAGGTCACTTTAACCTCCATGCGAGTCCCAGCCTGCCCCGGCTTTGGGACCCCTTGTTGCCCAAGCTGCAAGGGTCAGATACCTCTGCTTGTTCAGACCTGCCGAGCGGCTGCACTGAGCCTGCTCCAGCTTGGGGGCTCAGCAGGACTTCCTTGCACTTAATCTCTCCTGTTTGCTAAGAGCACTAATGTGGTTCCACGCGCCAAAAGTAAATGCAGGGAGTCTTGCTCCTGGGCTCTGTACCCACTGCTTTATGGGGGAGATGGTACTGCCTGCCTGAGATGCAGAAGGGGCTGTAGGACCTAGTGGGTGAGAAGAGGTGGGGGGCTGGGCAGAAGGCTTTTCTGCTTGATGATGCTCCTTCCCATGAACCCAGCAGAAGTTTGAAGCCTTTTGGGGAATTGCTGTGAAACCTACCCTGTGTCCCATCCATCCCAGTGCCCAATGATAAGGACTTGCTCCTGTTACCAGTTATTCCTTTAATTTAAGGCACGGAGGTCAGGTTGCAGGGTTTAAACAAAGTTCTGGCACTTCCTAGCTTTTGAATTCTTGACTTTTGGATTTGAAACGGTCTAACAGCCTCTAGGGTATAAGTTACACAGGCCATGTAAATTTTGGGTTATTTGTTACTTGTCTTTTTTTCCATTAAATGATCTGTTAACATACCTTCCACCCTGTAGACCTGGCTTGCAGCAAGTGCTTCCAGGTTTTGTGGACTTTGCAAAATGGGATTTGTGGCTTATTGCTAGCAACAGGCTGGTAGCAGCCCTGCAGAGTGGGAGCTAGGTGGGAGTGTGATATTACCAGCCCCTCTTGCAAATCTGAAGTAGTTCCACAGTCCATAACATGGAAATGGGGCATAGCCCTCTCCCAGACTGTGTACCTGAAAGCCTAGCTGTATCTAGTAGGAGAGTATCTGTCTCGACTTGCAGTTAATGTTCCCTTGACTGTTCTTAAAGGCTGGTATCTCCTGGCTTTTAGGTAGACCAAACTGCCTTGGTAGGAGTTGCTTATAGCAAGTGACCCAGCTTCTGATTTAAATGTCCCATTCTCTAGTTTCGGTGCTCAGAGTTGAGGGCAAGTGGGCTGCAGAGCAGGGGGCATTTCTGAATTGCTGAGTCCCACCTCTGGGTCTTGTGGACACTTAGCAGTAACCTTTGTGCAAAATGAAACTGCCTCTAGTCTGGACTTGTCATCAGACAGCTCAGGTGGCAGGCCGTGCTTTCTATGGCCAGGTCTGCAGGGCACAGCAAATGAGACTTTTTGGCCTCTGTCCCCTCTTGTGAAGGGAGGGCCTGAGGTGCTGCTGGCAGCAGTGCTGCATCTGCCCTTCCAGAGCTGTGCTGCGGGAGGGGCCACTGCACCAGGGTGCAGCTCATGGCAGGGGGTGCTACATCAGCTGGCAAAAATGGGGTAGGCTTCCTTCCAGCTCCTCCGCTTGCCCTGTCCTCCGCTGAGCTTGGACCTGGAAAGCAGCCCCAGACTGCAGTACAATGTAAAGCATGCAGTGGGTTGGTAACCAAATTATATGGAGCCTCTCGGCAGTTCAAGGCTGTGTTATTTGATCTGTGTCTGCTTTGTAGAACTGCAAACTAATGTGGGCTACATAGCAGCAACTTGGAAGAGACTGACAGCATTGAGCTAGCGTCTGTCACCGAGTTGTGGGCTGCTGACTGGAGAACTGAAGGCTTTGGACCCTGTGAAGTAACTTAAGATGTAAAGCTTCAAAGTGAAACTCTCTAGGAACAGAGGGGAATGGAGGTGTTCAGGTACGGGAAGAACTGATCTTCAGCCAAGTTAGGGTTATGTAGTAAGAGCATGACCCTGGGTTGTCTTCCTAGCTGTACCAACCATCAGGCTTAGTGTTGGTGTCAATGAGACAACTGCTGCATGGGGGAAACTGAGGCATGGAGGAACTGTAGTTATTTGAGCATGTCTCAGGCCTGGACTGCTGTAAGTGGAAGACTTTAAATGGAGTCCTGGGCCTGTACTTCTGCAATGGGGCAGTAAAGTTTCCTGACTTTACCATTACACTAGACCTTGGTATCTCTTAAGATCCTGTTGCTTAAATCCAGAAAGGCAGTACTAGATCGGATACCAGCAGGGGCCATAGCAGACACTGGCATGAAACTTTCCTCCCCATAGCATCTCTGACAGCTGCTAATGATTGTAACTATAGGGCACACCTGGCTAAGCATCTGCTGCCATTGCTATGGGGTGGAAATCTGTCTATAGGTCATCACCTCCATGGGAGCACTAGATGCCAACCCCAGTGCCTTGCTCTGGCCAGCCCCAATAACTGAGGATGACTCCACAGGAGACTGTGGGAGGCAGCAAGTGCTCAACTACAGCAGTGCAAACCCTGACATGGACACTAAGGACAGTGCTTGGCTTTGAGCTTCCTTGTGCATGTTTTCCCCCCTGCTCACCTGGGTCCCCTGAGCAGCAGCCCAGCTTATTCATCCTTCCCTGCCTGGAGCAGTTTCACTGCATTAGTCCATCACCTGCCTGGGAGAGGAGACCTGCTTCTCAGCAGGGTGAGCTCTTCCCTGCACAAGGAGGAGTCCATCCTACCCCAGCTCAGAGGTGTGACCCAAAATTTGGGGGTAACTCCACATCTAGGGGGTGGGGTTCATGGGTTCATAGATGTTGGGGCTGGAAGGGACATCAAAGATCATCAAATCCAGCCCCTGCCTTGGGCAGGAAGCTGGCTAGGGTCAAAGGACCCCAGCAAGATAAACATCCAAATGTTTCTTGAATAAGTCCAGAGTAGGTGCCTGTACCACCTCTGGAGGGTGTCTATTCCAGGTCTTGGGGGCTCAGACAGTTTAAAAAAAAAAAAAAGTTTTTCTTATGTCCAGCTTAAAATGGTCTTGTAGGGTTAAAAAGAGCTGCTGCCTTAGCTGGCTGTGAACAACCAGCATGCCCTGCACCCCTGCTCTTCAGCAGAGCTAACTCTGACTTAACTGGGTCTGAAGCTTGCTGTTGCTTTCTGGCCTGTACATAGGTTTTTTGCCACTTAAAATTCCAAGCAGAAGGGTTTGGACTACACTGGGAGTGTGCATACATGGGTGAAGAAGTATCCAATAATGCATTGATAAAAGCACGTTGGGCTCACGCCTTATGGCAGATGGAAGTATTGGACTGGGTAGCATCTGAAACATGCAGTGTGTAGGAGGGAAAACACCTTTTTATAGTCGCTCATAATCCTACATTTGCTGAAGGAGGGGCTTTAGCCCACTAAAAACTGCTGATTGCTGCTGAATAATAACATAGCTGTGCTGCTGCTGGTGGCTTATTAGGAGTGGCTGCTATTCCAGCTGGATCCCTGCCTGCAAATACTCCATCGTGGGTGGAGCACCTTCCAGCAGTGCAGCATGGACCAGTTGCTGTGAGGCTCTGATCCTCCTGGGCTGGTGGGGGATTGGACTTCATTTAGGCAGATGTAAAATCTACGTGAGCTCAGGAAGCCTGGTGGGTAGGGGAGTCCACCAGGAGTGGCTTCTGCAGTGACTTGGCTCGAGCAACCCAGTACTGGGGCTAAACTGCTCTTCTAGGTGTGCAGATTAGACTGACGGGGTGTTTTGGAACAGTCTTCAAATACCTGAAGGGCAATTACAAATGATGGAGAGAGGCTTTCCTTTGTGGCTGTAGGGGACAAGACTAGGAGCAATGGCTTCAAACTGCAGCAGGGGAAGCTCTAGTTTGGAGACTAGGAGGGTGGTCAAGCATGGGACCAGGCTGCCTAGAGAAGTTGTGGCATTTGCATCCTTGGAAACTTAAGAGCAGGTTGGATGCATACTTGGCTGGGATGGTCCTGCCTTGAGCAGGGGGCTGGACTCAATGACCTTGTGAAGTCCCTTTCCAGCCTGCTTTCTAATGATCTTGTATTTCTGCTGCAGTCCTGCCCACCTCCCTGGGCATCCATGCCTGCATGCCCCTCACTCAGTGGTCTCAGCAGGAATGAAGTGCATTTCGGGGGGGAAATCTGAAGTCTTCAGCCCAGAAGTGGGGAACCAGCAATTCTGTGAGACGCAGAGCAAGTGCAGGTATATTGAAGTCCTAGCTCTGAGCTTCACCCATGGTAAGAAGCCACCTTCATGCACAAGGGTCTGCCTTAATGCCCTGTGCAGAAGAGCTGAACTGAGGCCTACCAAACTCTTGCAGGAATTTGTCCAGTAAACTGACCAAGCATCTTGTCGTCTTGTGGATTTTAACCAGACTGGTTTTGGGAGGTGGGAGGGAGACTAGCCTCAAATCCCATCCTAGTCCTGTGGCAGCTGCCAGTGTCTGAGGGGGAATGGCAACAAGGAACAAAGGGAAGGTGCCTTGTGATGGACCCAGAACATGGGGGAGTGGGGAGTGTTGACCAGAACCTGCTGCTTGAGCAGACAAGAGCATGTGGCCTAGGAGAATGAGGCTCTGGAGGAGCCTGTTTCGTAGTGATGGTGGCACTGGTGATGGGGGACCAGCTGAGTCAAGAATGGCAGGAGCTAGATTGGCTGGAGGGCTGCTTAACGAGTTTCGGTGAGCTGTCAAGGACTGCAAGGGTAGCCCTGCCCTTTGACTGGTGCTCTTCTTGGGACTAGAACATATTTTAACTTACATTTTTTTTGTTATAAGTGATTGCGTAATAGCTCAAAATGAAGTCTGACTCCTGTGTATTGCGGGAGTATGGGTGGGTTGGTGGGGATGGGGGTTTGTGGGGAGCCCACATGTGGCTGTTTTGCAGTGCCACTGCTGCCCCGCTGGGCAGCCCAGAGGTGGGTGGGGGTGATGCTGGTGGACATGCAGAGTAGCCTGGCACACGCTCCGAGTGGCTGCCGCAGGAAGAGCCCAACAGCAGCAATGGGGAGGAGCTGCTTTTCCCCTGTGCTGAGCAACAGCTTTTGCCCAGCCGCCGCTGCTGCTGCTGCTCAGCGCAGGTGAGTCCCGAGTGGGGTGGGTTGGGGCTGTGTGCTCGGGTCATAGATTCATAGATTAAGGGTCGGAAGGGACCTAGTAGATCTTCTAGCCCGACCCCCCGCGAGGGCGGGAGAACAACAAAAAAAAAAAAACCCAAAATTTTTTTTATCGGGGCGGGGGGTCCTCACTGATACTGCAGGGCTGGGGCTGGCAGTGGTGGTGGCCAGAAGGAGCCACCATTGCTTGGTCTGTCTAGAAAGGCAGTCCAGCTGTGGAGCCACCTCAGCCCCGCTGCTTGCCCGGGGGGTGGCGGGATGTGCCACGGCTGGACAGTGCCTGGATCAGGCAGGACCGAGGGACCCACTGCAGCCTGGACGAAGACCCTCCATGGGCTGGATCTGGCCCACAGGCTGTATTTTACCAACCTGGGCACGATTGTCTCCCCAAGGCTTCAAGGGGGGGGAAGCATAGTGAACATCTCGAGCAGCCCAGGCTTGACACTTCTTGAGGAACATCACAGACTCTGATATACTGTGCCACAGACTGGTGGGGGGATCCCTGCATCAAAGCCAGCAGCAGACCATGGCTGTATGGACTTGTCCAAACCCTGCCCTTTCAAGGCTTTGTTCCTGTGCCCTGCAGGATGCTTTAGGACTGCCATGTCTATGCTGGGCTCCCCATGCATGGCTCGGCCTCAGAGCCCTGCATCCCACTCCTATTCCTGGCCAGCTTAAGGCCTGTGCTGCCCCAGGCTCAATTCCCTGTCTGAGGAGCATCTATAGCTGGAGGGAGGAGCAGGAGGTGAGGCAGTTAGGAGTGGGGGGTGGAAAAAGTCATCTGGAAGTCTGACTTGTGCCAGGACTAGAAACCTCCAGCAATGTTTGCGGAGGCAGGACTGCTCCACGCAGGCTTCCCTGGGCCCCTTGCTGGCAGGCGGGCAGGCAGCCGATGCTGCAGTGCAGTAGGTTGGGCATTGGGTTGGACCCTGTATGAATTGTGCACAGACAGGCCTCCAGGAGGAACAGAGTGGTCTTGAGCCAGCCAGGAGCCCATGCCAGGTCACCTGCCATGGCTCCTGCACATGCAGGTGCAGCAGGAGGTCCAGGGCCTGTGGTGTGGTGGGCTCAGAACAAGAGGGGCTGCCCAGGCCTTGGGGCCGGTGAGCTGCCTCTGCCTCTGCATAATGCTGTGTTCTGATGCCCCCATGCTTGGGGGTGCCTTGGGGTTGTCCCAGGTGCCTTGGGGCTGTTCCAAGTGGTTTGGTTTCAGGAAATGCCCCCTGCAAGGAGCAGAGGAACAGACTAACACCCCCTAGGAAGGTTTGCCAGGCCACCTGTACCATGGCTGATGGGGGGCCTTGTGTGACTGCAGCTCTACCAGAAGCAGCAGCTGTCTCACTTGGAGCAAGACTCTGTCCATGAGAAGCCTGTGGGGTCCATGTGCACCTGGGGGCTCTTCCATGTGCAGCTTGGCCCCTGAGGCATTGTTGCCCTCCTGCCTAGCCCTTGATGCTCCCCAGCATAGGAAAGCTGTTCCAGGTGGGCAGGGCCCATCTCTGAGCAGATGCAAAAGGTGCAGCTACTCATCCTTCACCCCTCTGGTTCATGCTGTAGTGGCTGCTTGCTGCTGGTGGGGTCACAGCTGCTGCAGCTTAGTCCTGCCAGGGCATGGCTGCATATACAGAGGGTGTCTCCTGGCTGGGGACCTGTTTCACTGGGCTCTGTATTGGCTGTGGTTTCTTCTGAGTAATACAGCATCCACAGTGTGGAATAGAGGCCATGGGGGGCTGGTGACTTTATTCAGCTGTTCATACAGCTCATCAATGAGCCGAGCCAGTGGAACAGGCTGAATAACCCATGTTTTAGTTCCCCACAGCAGAAACTTGAGTCTTGGTAACTAACTACCCTGCCCTTTATGCCCTGCACTCCAGGCCTTGCAGCACTTGGACTGCTAATGGTGGTATTCAGAAGAGCAGCACTAAATCCTGAATAACCTCTCCAATGCAGTCCAAGCTTCCTGACTGCCCCCTGCATCTTTCATGACCTTTAGTATCTGCATTTGGGTCCCAGGGCAGCTGTGCCAGGGAAGGGTCCTGGGTATCTTCTGTGGTGTCTGACACTGCTGTGTCCTGTCCCCTGTTTTCTGCAGGGGGCCCGGGTGTGGATCCCTGACTGCGTGGAGGTCTGGAAGCCTGCAGAAGTAACTAGGGGTTACAAGGAAGGAGATGGTGTCCTCTGCCTCAGACTGGAAGATGGGCAGGTGAGGCAAGCAGCCTGCAGGTGCTTCAAGCTATCCTGCCTTCATGCAATAACAGTGCTACAGGACAGCCTACTGGTGTGGGGGTGTGAGCGTGTGTTCTGTGTATGCACATGCGTACATATGGTAAGGGGCTGCTTCAAGGCCCAGACCCCAATTTCCAGCCAGTCCAATGGAGACGAGCTGGTTTTGAGAGGTTTCTAGTTCTGCTCTATGCTCTGGCATGTATGGTAGCCGTTCACCTGGCGGGTCACTGGTCAGCCCTTCCTCTTGGGCTGGGATAACAGCTGAGCAGCCAAGATGGGTGTGTGGAGTTCAGCCAGCTGCTATGCTGGGAGAGGGGATGGGGAGTAAGGGGGATAGGTTAGGTGTTGCTGCTGTAGCAGCTTTTCAGCAGGATGCAAGGGGCCTAGTCTGGTGCACAGCTGGGCTGCTCGGGTCTCCAGTGCACCCCATGCAAGGCAGCCACCAGGCCTTCTGCCAGATAAGCCCAGCCTTGCTGCAAGTCTGCTTCCTGCCTTCATTGCTCCACAACCCCAGGGCTGCATCGAGCTCTAACACTGGTTTCCAAAGTGTAACCCAGTGGTGGGATGACATGGGCTTTAAGGGTAGTGCTGACTTTGGCATTGCTTATGCTTTGCATGGGTTGCTTTTTTTTTTTTTTTTTTTTTTTTTTTTTTTTTTTGGTTTTTTTTTTTTTTTTTGGTTTTTTTTTTTTTTTTTGGTTTTTTTTTTTTTTTTTGGTTTTTTTTTTTTTTTTTGGTTTTTTTTTTTTTTTTTGGTTTTTTTTTTTTTTTTTGGTTTTTTTTTTTTTTTTTGGTTTTTTTTTTTTTTTTTGGTTTTTTTTTTTTTTTTTGGTTTTTTTTTTTTTTTTTGGTTTTTTTTTTTTTTTTTGGTTTTTTTTTTTTTTTTTTTTTTTTTTTTTCCCCCCCCCTCCCCTCACCTGGGTGCCCTGAGCAACAACCCAGCCTGTTCATCCCTGGCTGCCCTGAACTGTCTTGCTGCAATGGTCCATTGCCTGCCCCAGAAAGGACCTGCAGGGTGAACTTCTCCCAGCACAAGGAGGAGTCCATCTTTTTCCCCCAGCTCGGAGCAGTGCCCCAGAATGGGGTAACTCCACATGAAGTGGGGAAGAGCTGCTGCCTCCATCTAGCTGCAAGTAACCAGCCTACCCTGCACTCCTGTGCTTCAGTCCTGCCCTGTAGGAACCCTCCAGTGTGTAGCTGGAGCCAGGCTGGGCTGCTCAGTCTGTGACTAATAGCACAAGAATGGCCCAGACCACATCCCGGCCCAGGCCCTGCCAGCAGCACCACAGCCATTCCCGATCTTTCTGCTGGCTGGGAAGCCAGCCCAGCAGCCTGAGCCACTCGGCCCTTGGAGCGGGCACATTGCCCACACCAAGCCCTGAGTGTGACCTGGAGTCTCCTTTCTTGGACAGGAGGTGGCCTATCCCCTTGACCCATGCTGCCCCCAGCTGCCTCACCTGCGCAACCCCGACTACCTGTCGGGGGAGAACAACCTGGTGGCACTCAGCTACCTGCATGAGCCGGCTGTGCTGCACACCCTCCGGATGCGCTTCCTGGAATCCAGCACCATCTATACCTACTGTGGTGAGTGGCCTGGCTGCTGCTGGATGCAGGCCGTTCCCTTCCCACTGTGATGCCCCCAAGCTTAGTGACTACTGCCTGCCTTCCTTGGGGGTGGGGTGGGGAGCAGGACACTGGGGACCTGGGCTCCCTGTGATCTTCATCCAGAACAACTACAGTTCCTGTTCCCTGCAAACTACCCTCCCCTGCCATGCAGCTCTTCCTGGGAGTTCAGTGTGAAACCCAGAGGCCACAATGATGGCTAGGTACCAAGGTACCACTTTAACAGCTCACACCGTTCACTTCAAAGTGGGCAATTGATGTTACTCCCTCTGCCCCCATGAGCATGGCCTGAGTTGCTTGGGAGGGTTTCTGGCTTACCATCAGTCTTTGCTCCCGCAGGCATTGTTCTTGTTGCTGTTAACCCTTACAAGCAGCTGCCTATTTATGAGGAGGCGGTCATCCATGCCTACAGCGGTCAGAACATAGGTGAGATGGATCCCCATATCTTTGCTGTGGCAGAAGAAGCCTACAGGCAGATGTCTAGGTGAGTAGATCTTCCCTCCCCCATGAGCTAGGTGGTTGCTGGCGCTTCCTGCAGACCAGAAGCCCTGGATAGTGGCACTGGTAGGATATCTCTGTGTTCAAGGTCCTCTCGAGCCTCTTTTCAGGGCTCACATGTGCTGGACCACCACAGGTGGCAGAGAGGCTTGATCAGGGGTGGGCAATTATTTTGGCTGGAAAGCTGCTTTAATGAGTTGTGTTGTTTTTTTTTTTTGTTTTGTTTTTTTTTTT
>NW_017729018.1:4928495-4934694 GCF_001723915.1 Gavialis gangeticus | reverse complement strand
TTTTTTTTTTTTTTTTTTTTTTTTTGGTGAGCTGTTGAGGGCTGCAAGGGTAGCCCGCCCCTTGCCAGGTGTCCCACTTGCTGGTTGCCATCTTGGAACCCCATAATAATAATTCAGTAATGTGGACAATAAACTCATTTATATTTCTGTCTTTCTAAAAGCAAAGGTTAAGATTGCACATCTACTAACTTCTATACTATATTCATTTTAATTTTTTTTATGGTGATACAAAAAATAGATCAAATACAGATGACAGTCAAGAAAAACAGGTGGAATCTCATTTGACCCTTCTTGCTCTCTCTTCTTTAATCACCTAATGCAAATACAAATAGGAAATGTAGGGCAGGCTGCAAGTCCTTGCCCTTCAGGCAAAAGTAGGTGTTTTCATTGGATGCTGAGACCAAGCTGGTGGCACTTTGGCTGCCTTGGGCACAGAGCTGGCATCCTTGGGGAGAAACTGGCACTAGGAAGCTAGTGGGAGTTGGAGATCTGCCTCTGAAAATGCCAGCTTGGGTGCTGCAGAAAGAGTCTGGATAAATGGCTCAGCTGGGGAAAGACTCAGTGGCTCTAAACAGTACTTTTGGGATGTGCCTAGGGTGCAGGCAGAAATAACTAGCTGGAAATTATTTCCAGAATGTGATGGCAGGAGCCCTGTCCTGTACTTGAGCCAGTCTCTAGGAGGGGCTTGTTGTTGGCTTAATTCTGGAGGACAAGACATTGGGCAGCTGCAAAATTCAGATGTAAACCTGCTTCACACATGTACATGCACTGCTTGTCCCTTTCTTGTGGAGGTGAAACTTGGGATGTTGCTTAGGCCTTCCAGCAAGCTCCTGCTGGCTCTGGCTCCAAGTGTGTACTGACAAGGGTTGCAGTTGACTTCACTGGAGCTGGTCCTTGGCCTTGGGCACTGCCTGACTTTCATAGCTGTTAGTTGTTGGGGGCTGGAAAGGAAACTTGCAGATCACTGGGTCCAGCCCCCCTGCACTTGGGCAGGAAAAACTGCTGGGATCAGATGACCCTAGCAAGATGGGTGTCAAGACACTTTTTGAAGATTGATTTGTACGGCCAATCTCTGAAACAAGGGTGAGAGCCTTGGCCCTGCTAAAATCGGTGCTGAGGGCACCCATCTGTCTGCATTTGCAGTACACGCAGGGCTCTGGGAGTGTTTGCTCTCTGGCAAAGTGAGGGGGGGCAGGGTAAACGGAAGAGATGCTTGTAGCCCTGCCCACTGAGGACTTGGTGTTGGCATCAGCTCCAGGGAGCTGATGCCAAACCACCTGCTGGTAAAAGTCTTCAGCAAGGCACAATTAGGCTTGGTTGCACTGCCCCTGGCAGTTCAGCTCCTGAAACTGCAGGGAGAGGCCCAGTGCAGTTGCACCTAACAGCTGCCTGGGCTGCTCTGGGGAAAGGTAGATGTCTAATGGCTACCCTGCACACACTGAGGCTCCCCTCCCCAGCATCCGATCAGAGGCATGTACCCTGGTGGGGATGGCACATGCTGTTGTCTCGGGCTGTGCTGGAATCTGCCTTCCCCAGTTCCCCTTCTGCTAGTGTGGAGGCAGTTCGGGCTGGGGGGAGGCTGTTTCCCCAGGACAGAGCAGCAGCCTTATTAAAGATGTCTCATTGTGCCTCTTGTCAGCAGCCCTTCCCAGGTAGGGGATGAGGATCAGGGCTGAGGCCAGGTTCCTTCATGGGCCTGCTGAGTAGAGGGTGTTGATGACCAACCTGCTTGTCTGGCTCCAGTGAGGCAAAAACATGCATGGGGTTGCCTAAAAAGAGTCTTCCCAGAGGGCAGCACCCTCAATCTTGTACCTGCTTTCCCCAGTGTGCCAAGCCACAAAGCAGTCTGGCAAGGCATTTGGAAGGGGCTGGGGGCTTATGGTGGGGAGGAAGGCAGGCAAGTCTGTTCACATTGTGACTGCCTGCCTTGCATGGGTCTAGCGTTGACCCTCATGGGGGAACCAGGAGCCTGTTGCTCCTCGCAATACTGCAGTGCTTGCAAGCTGCTTTAGCCCCTCTAGTACAAAGCAGGGTTGTGTGGCCTAGTTCTGGCTCTACCCTAGGTCTCTACCTGTGCCCTGCTCTGCACTGCCCTTTGCTCTAACCCTGACCTGAAAAGGGAGGGCCTAATTAGTTCCATGGGACTAGTCTCCTGGCACATGTGCCCAGGCCCTGGTCATTGGAGCTGTCTAGGGAACTCCAGGATCAGGGGCAGCATCTTGGGTCAGGATCTCTGAGCAGGGCTTGTGCTGTCCAGTGACGGCAAGACCTGCTCCAAGTCCTTCTTGCCTCACCTCTGCTTTTTGCAGGGAGGACAAAAACCAGTCGCTGATCATAAGCGGTGAATCGGGTGCAGGGAAGACGGCCACTGCCAAGTACGCCATGAGGTACTTTGCCATAGTCGGTGGATCCTTGAGCAACTCCAGCGTGGAGGAGAAGGTGCTGGCCTCGAGCCCCATCATGGAGGTAGGGCTTTTCCTCCAAGGAGCCTGGAAGGAGGAAGGTCCCATGAATCGCTGCCCAGGGAGGGAGGTGCAGGAGCTCTGGGGCTGCACCCCATGAGCCGGCCATTGGGGAGAAGCTGGAGTCTCATAGTCCTCCAGCAAGGTGCTGCTGGAAAGGAGGGCTGGGGGCAGGAGTGCTCTTCTCTAAAACAAGAGCCAGGCTTAAGGCAGGCAGCCAGGCTACTTTGCCCCCTCCCTGTGATCTTCCCTGGCTGCGTCCCTTTGAGCTGTGTCTTGCAGAGGTCACTGGAGTGACCGTGCACTGTCCTTCAGAGCAGCAGAGGCCACAAGCTCAGAGGGTGCAGGGTCCCTTGGTCTGACCTGGCCTGAGACTCTCCTCCCTGTTGCCAATTTTAAATGTAGTGTTCAGCTGTCCTTAGCATGGCCTCTTCTCATGGGATGGGAGAGTTCATCTCCGCACAGTCTGGGCACGAGCTCTCTTCCCGGCAGCACGGCAGCTGTGCCTGGCCTTGCTGCTTCCTGTCCCCTGCCGGGCCACGGCTCAGTTCTGCTGATTGTGCATTTTCCCCGAACTTGTGCCCTGCTGCTGCTGGTCTGTCAGCACTCGGTGTGGGGAGGGAGGAAATGCCAGTCCAGTGATGCAGCACTGTGTTCCCCTCCTCCCCTGGTGCTGTGCAGCTAAGGATTATTTTTGTCTTCAAGAGAAGCTGGAGGCACCAGTCTGGCTTGGTCCCCTCCCCTCGTGCTCTTTGCTCTGTGGGAGCTGTGGTATTAAGATCCAAGGCCTGGTTCCAAGGAGCAGGGCAGTAAGTTGAAGAGTAATAAATCCTCCTATCCAGCCCCTGTCTCCCAGCATTGCATGTGGCCGGCTGGAAGGGGCTGCCCCCACAGGCTGCTGAGGCCTTGAATCCCAGGGAGAAGCAGAAATCCAGCAGCAGCACAGCTAGACTTCTTGCCAGGGAGGCAAGTGTGGCCCAAAGGGGCTCAATCCTCTGCTAAGGGTATTGGGTGTCCTGTGCAACCTGCAGGAATGAGCAGGTCTCTGTGGGAGGGGCGGAATAAGAGCAAATGGAGAACTCCAGGCAGTCGGTGCCCTTGAAGAGCTGAGCAGACCTGCCAGTCTTGGCCAATGGGGCAACTTGCTTCTAATGCTGCCTTCTTCAAGTGCCATCTGCTGCCCCTCCAGTGGTGGGTGGTGATCATAGCCATGGAGAAAGAGGGTGGGAAGGGACTGCTGGAGGTCACCTAGCTCCTCCCTGTTTGAAGTAGGATCATCCCTGTCCAAACCATCTTAGACAGATCTGTTGTCTAACTTCTTGGGAAAACTACCCTGGCGCAACACCCTAACCTGCCACAGGTAAAGCAGGGGGACCATGGCAGCTAATGTCCTCCTTTTTAAAGGTTGTTTGTGCACTCAACAGGTCCCAGGCAGTACCACCACCCCTTCTTACAGAGGAAGGCAAAATCCCCCCAGGCTGTCAAACTGACCACAGAGTAAAATTGCTTCCTGGCCCCAAACATGGCAGTTGGTCTGACCTTGAGCAGAGGGGAAAGACCCTCTATCCAGGAACCTCGAGGCTTAAGTCTCAGCTGGAGCACTGGTGCAGCTCTGTCATGGATCCCCAGCCTTGGCTGCAGCCAATACCTAATGCCTCTGGGGGATAAAAAGTAAAGCAAATTGCTGATGCTGTTCACTTGCAGCTTGTGCCCCTGCCTGAGTCTTTGCTCGCACCATCTGGCTTCCTGTGGGGGGAAGAGGGTGCTGCACTGACCTCTCCTACCATGCAGCCTTGGAGACCACATGGGGTGTCTGGCAAGAGGGATCAGTCCCACTGTAGAAGGTTCCCTAGGCTGTCTGTGGTCTGCATCTGTGCAAGCAGCTCTTCCCACAGTGAACCTGGCTGTGATGGAGCTGCAGTGCACAAGCTGCCCCTCTCTGGGACATCTCTGTACCAGGAACTCACTGCTGATGCTGTGACTAGGCAGGGAAATGCAGGCAGGCCAGTGCTGGCAGTGCAACCTAGTGGTAGGGGCCCTGGATTGGGATTAGGACCTGGAGGCCTGCTGCTGGCTTGCTAGATGACCCCTGACAGGTCACTGCTTTCCACCCCTGTGTCTGCCTCCCCACCTGGGAAGCAGGCATGTTGATGCTGACTTGAGACTGCAGGTAGGAGCTGGGTACTTTGTTTCTGACCAGGCTTTTGGAAATGCCAAGACCGCCAGGAATGACAACAGCAGCCGCTTTGGGAAGTATGTGGAAATCTGCTTCAACCATGAGTACCGCATCCTCGGGGCCACCATGAAAACCTACCTCCTAGAGAAATCCCGTGTCACCTTCCAGGTTGGTCTGCAGGCTTGGGGTAGGGGTGTGCAATGGAGGCTACGTGACAAGTGGCTGGGAGGCGTCTGTAGCCTGCTGTGACTACAAGTCCCCCCCCCGCCCCAGCCCGCCCAGGGCACTTGCTGTCCCCTGTTGCAATGATGCCAAGGCTTGGGGCAGACACAGGGTGAGGCAGCAGGACTAAGGTTTCTGACTGCGCCTCTTGGTTTTATCTGGCTCTTCCAGACAACCACTGTTTTTTCCCTCTTTTTTTCCCCTCGGAAGATGGTGTCTTCTGTCTGCTGCTCTAACTCGGCTTTGACTGAGAAGAGAGAGCAGTTCAAGGAGATGGAGGCTAAAAATGAGAGGGCCCCGTGCTGGCACTGATTTGACAGGATGAAAGGGGAAGCAGCTTGGAAAGAGAACCTGAAGTCACCCAGTTTGGACGCTTTGTGCTGTACATAGTTGTACTCTGGCTTTGACCAGCTTGTCCCAGTGACTCCTTGTAAAGCAACTTGCCCCAATCTCACAACCATGTGAGAAGCTACAGTACTGTGGGGAGGGGGCAGGGGTTGAGGCCCCACAGTCCAGCCATGGCCAGGCTCAGTTTCTTGCTACTACTTGGAGCCTTCCCGCTTTTCTCAGCCTTGGAGGAAGGGCATTTGGGAGACTCTGCTGTCCCCTCAAACCAGGGGCCTTTTATGCCTCTAGGAGAGACTCAGACCCTGGACTCTCACCCAAAGCAGGCAGCACCTGACAGACCCAGGCCCTAAGCATGGGGCAGAATGGTGCCCATCCCTCTAGCAGGATTAGCAGTGCCTGATGTGGCCGGCACCTTCCAATAGCTGTTGGGAGCAGCAGGGGGGTGAGAGGGGACCAGAGCAATGAACTTTTTGCTGCTCCACACAGGCAAAAGTGGAGAGGAACTACCACATCTTCTACCAGCTGTGTGCCTCGGCTTCCCTGCCTGAGCTCCAGGGCTTAGGTCTTGGTAAGTGCCTGGTGCCTTGTCAGTGCCAGCCTGGCAAGCCTTCCCTATGCTGCTGCTTCTGGGACTCCCTGGCTCCATGTAAAACAGATGGCTCCCATCTCCTTCCCCAGCTGCATTAGTCCCTTGGGAACCTCTGCTGTGCTCGCAGTGTTGGCTGTCTTGGCTAGTGGGAGACAGGGCTAGACTTTGCAGAGGGCAGTCTCAGCTGTGGGCTGTGCAGCTTGGATGGGAGGTGGGACTCCAGCACAGAGCAGGTGCTTGGTGCTAGTCGGTGAGCTTCTATTTTCTTGACCTGCAACAGGAGAGCAAGGGCTGGGCCCGTCCCACTAATACCAGGCAAGTGCTGTCACTGCTGAGCTGACGCTAGGCTGCTTGGGGTAGGTGCTCTTGACTTGTGGGGCTGTGCAAAAAACAGTGCTGCTT
>NW_017729018.1:4917195-4923495 GCF_001723915.1 Gavialis gangeticus | reverse complement strand
GACTCCAGCACAGAGCAGGTGCTTGGTGCTAGTCGGTGAGCTTCTATTTTCTTGACCTGCAACAGGAGAGCAAGGGCTGGGCCCGTCCCACTAATACCAGGCAAGTGCTGTCACTGCTGAGCTGACGCTAGGCTGCTTGGGGTAGGTGCTCTTGACTTGTGGGGCTGTGCAAAAAACAGTGCTGCTTAACATGGAGTTTCAGCTGCCAGCATCATCAGGGCCTGGCTCCCAGTTAGGTGAGGAAAGGGTTGAGGCAAACACTGCTGCTGGCTCACCTGTCTTAGGGGGGCCGGGGGTCAGACTTGCTCATGCTCACTAATGGCAGAAGAAAGCTGTGGAGAGCTGGTGTCTGAACTGCCTGTGTGTGGCCCTGCAGGGGGGTTGGAGTCCTTCCACTACACCAACCAGGGGCAGTGCATGCGCATCGGTGGCACAGATGATGCTGCTGACCTGGACAGGACACGAAACGCCTTCTCCCTGCTGGGTACGTCTCCACTCGTTTACTCTCGTGCTGGGCAGTCCCTGGCTTTGTCCTTACTTTGTTGGTAGTACCCTGCTTGGTACCCACTTGCTGTGTGGAGGTGATGCACATGCTTCATAGCTGTCCAGTCTGCTTTGACTTGGGTGGGGGGGCTCCATCCTTCTGCCCATTTGAGCCTCAGTCTTTCCAAGGTTAAACAAGGTGGTGGCAGGTTGCTATAACTCCAGGCTACCAGCTCCACTTGCCTGCTTTCAGCCCTGTAGCACTGCAGCAAAGCGAGAGCTTGTGGAACTGAAGTTAAGGACCTAGCACAGACCTAGACCCCCAGTTGTACCCGGGCGGGGGAGTGCTTGTACCTAATTTGGGTTCAGTCACTTGGCCAAAGTCTCATAACAGGCTTGTCTGGAAACTTTGGCTAACTGCCTGCCAGGACTGTGCTCACCTGTCAGTGCTTTGCTAACAGCACGCAGAAGCTGGCTAGCTCATGCCCATTTCAAGGTTGATATTGGAGGCTGGACACCTGAGGCTGAGCAAAGGGCAGCCCACTGTAACAGTGCAGTGAGCAAGGTGTGAGAATTAGCCCATATAATTCCTGCACAGAGCAGCTGGGCTTAAATTGGGTTTGGTATCTCTATTAGCAAAGTCAATGAGACTCAACCAATTGCTAGAGCTGTTAGCCTGGTGTAAATAGCTGCCTGCATTACCTGGGGTGGGTCTTATTTGTCTTATGCTGGGCCTGCAGACTGGACTAAAGTCCATAAACTGTCAGATCCTATGCACCCAGTTCATTAGGGTTCCTACCTTCAGGCACCCAAGTGTGATTAGACTTTGACCTCCTTTGTACAACTCCTCCTCCTGGTACATCCCAGGCTATGCCCGAGAAGGGCTGCATGGCAGTGACCTGAGGCTTGGAGATGCTTTCCTGCCTGCTAGGGGTGTGACTGCAGCAGTGAAATGTATGCTTGGTAGTTATGGAGCTTGCAGGGGTCTGCAGTTGTGGTAGAGAACACGTTTGACCCCAGACTTACACAGTAAAACACCCTGTCTGTGCTCCTCAGGGGTCTCTGAAGCTGACCAGCTGGAGCTGTTCAGCATCCTGGCTGCCATCCTGCACCTGGGCAACATCAGACTGAAAAAGAAGTCCCGGCATGCTGAGAGCTGCTTCATTGAGGTGAGCAGGAGCCTCCCCCATCCTGGACTGTTTGCACGCGTGTGTGTGTGTGGGGGGGGGACACCTGTTTTTACCCCTGGATGGGGGAGGTGGCATCATTGTGGGCTGCCATTTGGTACTCTGTATACAGAGTTGGTTGCAGCAACTGCTGGGTAGGGGGCTCTTTGAAGGAAAGGTGGGGGCTGTGCACTTCCTTTGACAAGAGTGGCTGTCTGGTGATAGAGCTTGGGTGCACCAGATCCCCTGATGCTCTCCTAGTGCTAGCTGGGAGAAGAGGATATGCACTGAATGGGCCCTCATGCCCCAGACATCCTCCAACCTGCAGTGAAACCCACCCATGCAGAGGGTGATGCAAGACCTCCCTGTCTCCCTATAGCCAGAGGACAAAGCCCTGGAGCTGTTCTGCATGCTGTTGGGGCTGGAGACATCGCAGGTGTCACGCTGGCTATGCTACCACAAGCTTGTCACAGCTAGTGAGACCTTTGTGAAGCCCATGTCCTGGCAGCAGGTGCTGGACTCCCGTGACGCCCTTGCCAAACACATCTACGGGCAGCTCTTCCATTGGGTTGTGAGTCGCATCAACAGGTCTCTGTGGGCATCTGAGAAGCCTCGTGCCTCCATCGGCATCCTGGACATCTACGGGTAGGGATGAGGCTGGTGGGGCAGGCTACCTCCTAGGCTCTAGCTCCTGTGTGAAGTGGGGTGCAGCCAAGCCCCTGGGTGCAGGAGCAAGGCAGGTGCTTTTGGGTAGCCCTTGCTGATTTCTAAACAAGGATGGGGTCTAATTCAAGGGGCTCTGGCCACTGCCTCACAGCAGTGCACTAGGCTGAAGCTGCAGTCTGAGCTGGGGAGGAGGAAGACTTGGCCAGTGGGAAGCCATTCCTAAATCCCACCTCACTCAAGCTGGTGCCTGTGGTGAGCACTTGGCTGCCCTGGGCTGGGAAGGCAGCAGTGCTGGCATGCATAGCCTCCTCTGGATAGCAACCCCCCAGGGGTCATGGGGGCACTACTGAGGCTATGGGGTAGGGGACAGGTCTTGGGGTCTTGCCCTGTGCTCCTCCACCCATCCTTCTGCTCTAGCCCCTGAAGCCAGTCCCTCACTGCACCTCCCCTGCCACTTCCTTCTCAGGTTTGAGACTTTCAAGGTCAACAGCTTTGAGCAGTTCTGCATCAACTATGCCAACGAGAAGCTCCAGCAGCACTTCAACCTGGTGAGTGTCACCCCACGGCCTTGGGCATCCGGGCCTTTCCAGGACATCCTCTTCACCCTGGGTACTGTCCTGCCTTGCTGTCCTGCTCCAAATAAAGTCCCTGCAGTCCTACTGGGGGGAAGCATTACCTGAAGGCCAGACAGCTGTCAGCCTACTACTTGCTGGGTCCACAGCTGTAATGCCCCCAGTCCCACTCCTGGATTTTTACGGCTGTAGTGTTGAGGCAGCCTCCATTGTAAAATGCTCTTAAGTGGTCTCCCTTGGACCGGTCTCTTGAGCATGCTTTGGCTCATGAGGCCCCTGCTTATTTAGGGGGCAGAGATGAATAGCACTAGGGGAGGAGGGGTCTGCATCCATGTCACAGGGTCTTGCCGTGCTCTTCCTAGCCCTGGGGGTCTCTGCCTTTTGGAACATGGGCAATGAGATTTTTCTGCATCGTCTCCTGGTGGAAGGTGGCCTGCAGCTGGTCCAGTAGGACAGGTGCTGGCTGGCTGTGAAGGCGGGGAGTTGCCAAAGCGCAGTGCACAGGGGATGCGGAAGGCTTTAGAAGCACTCTTTGCTGTGCAAGAAGGACTGATCCCCAACTTTTGGACCAAAGCAGTGTCTACCTGGAACATGGGGCCAAATCTCTTGCGTGGGTATAACCACAGCTCCCTGAATCCTGGTCTTGCAATGGTATCGGGCCACAGGGCAGAGAGGCTCCTTATCCTGTGTGGCTTGCCTCTCCCAGCTGAGCCTGGCAGCACAACCTCTTGGGGCTAAGCACTGGCCACCTGGCTGGTCGGATCTATAAAGGCTGAGGTGGCCAGTGCTTCCTTCTGGCACTTAACGCAGGTGGCCTCAGGAGAGGGGTGCTGCAGGCATGTCCCTGCCTTCATACAAGTGATCACCCCCTTCCTTCCTTCCTGCAGCATGTCTTTAAGCTGGAGCAGGAGGAGTATGTGGAGGAAGGGATCCCTTGGACCTTCATCGACTTCTGTGACAACCAGCCGTGTCTTGACCTCATTGAGGCCAAGCTCGGCATCCTGGACCTGCTGAATGAGGAGTGCAAGGTGAGTTGCAGCCCTGCCCCTCCCTAAGGAACCCCTTCCTGCCTATTTTGGAGACTGCTCAAGTTGGCAACAGATCCCTTGCAGCAAAGGGGCCCTCTAGTCCTAGGCCCACAGGTGGCTTTAGGCAAAGCAGCTTGAAGCAGATGCTCCTCAGGCAAGCCATGGTGTCCATGTTCTCCCCCTGTGCTGTGGGAGGGGGCCTGGGGCATGGCTCTTGGCTAGTAGGGCCAGCCCTGCCTTGGCTGCTGGGGGCCCTCTGATGAGCTTGGCTCAAGTTTAGCTGCTTGTGCCCACTACTTTTGGTGTCCAGCTGGGCAGAACCAGAGCTGAGGGCTCTTCCAGGATAGTCTAGAGGCTGCCTTCAGCTTGCTAGGAGGATGGGGATAGGAAGGGGAAGCTGCCCTCTTCTCTCTGCTGTGCCAGGCTTCTGCTCAGCCTGGGCCAGGGCCTGACCAACCTGCAACACCAAGCTTCTGGTCAGCTGCCCTGGTGCAAGACTCAGTCTGCCCTGCCTCCTGGCGAGGGGTGCTACAGGGATTGGAGTGGGCATCTGCTGACATAGGCAGTGGGTGGGGTGAGGGGCCAGACTGGCTGCCTTTTTGCAAGGGCATTGCCAACAGGGAATTCCCAATTATTTTTCTCCCCACTGGAGAGTTACTTGATGCTAGGTGCCAGGTGGCCATAAAAATAGGACCAAGACATGGCAGGGGGTGGGGCTCAGCTGGCAGAGTCCCCAGGCTGCTTGCTGTCTGACCCCTGCCCCACCACCTCTCACAGATGCCCAATGGCAGCGATGGGAGCTGGGCTCAGAAACTCTATGACCAGCACTTCCACCACAGCCTGCACTTTGAGAAGCCCAAGATGCATGCAGATGCCTTCATCATACAACACTTTGCTGGCAAGGTAGAAAGGGTTCTTGGGGCCGCTGGGTGGTGGTAAAAGGCAGTGTGATGCCCTGCCCTCTCTAGCCAGTGTTGCCATAAAATGTCTTAGTCCTTCCTGAAAGGTCTTACTTCTGAACAGCAGCTGGTGTCAAAGCAGGGCCCTATGGCTGTCTGCACAGCCAGTGCTGCCAGCCACACAGTGTTGGTCTGGTTGGGTATCTGCTCTGTGGCAGGGCAGCAGGGAGTCCAGCTGCCCCTGGAGCACCCTTTTTCCCCCTTTGCTGTTTCTGAGTAGAAGTGGAGCTGCCCAAATGCCTGGAGGCTGCTGGGAGCAAGCAGGGCCCCTCTGCATTGTTCCCTGCAGGTGGAGTATCAGTGCAAAGGGTTTCTGGAGAAGAACAGAGATGCTGTCCATGCAGAGCTGATCGGGCTGCTTCGAGCCAGCAAGGTGCCTCCTTGGACTCCTACGGGGAGGGGGGTGGTAGTGCAGTCCCTGCGTGGAGAGAGGTGGTGCAGAACGGTAACAGGTTTCATAAGGGTCACTGGGGGGCAGTGCTGGAAACAATGTGCCCTGGCAGGCTCTGCAACAGCCCTCCCACCCCTTGCTGGGTAACCTTAGCTGTGGGGCATGCTACTCCAAGGCATCTGCCAACAGTGCTGATCCCTTCCTTGAGTGCCCGTGACAAGGCAGACCCAAGGGTTTTGGGGTTTGGCAGGGGCACTTGGTGGCATGCAGTGGGTCACCCTCTCCAGGCAAGGGCTGCCCCCACCCCTCTGCTGGGGATGGGGTTGGAGCTCAGGTGCAAATGCCACAGGCTGAGAACTGGTGTCTGAGGGAGGCTGACTTGCCTCCCCTCATCCTGCCCATATCCTCCGTGTCCTGAGTCGCGGCCCACTTGATGCTGCTGCAAGCTGGCAGGGCAGAGCTGCAGGCGCCTCTTGGACATGGAGCGAAGCCGGGCCAGGTCATGAACTGCAGGCTGTGCTCCACCAGGGGGCGCCAGGCCCCCACTTTTTTTTTCCCCCTGCATGATCCATGCTTGGCGCTACCTATAGAAACTGCCCAGCCCAAAGGCGCCAGAGCGAGTCGTGCTGCCCTCAGCTACAGCCAGAGGCTCCAGGGCTGGTGAGGATGCTGTTCTGTCTGGAAGCCATCTCAGTGCTCTCCGAATCCATCTGCCCTCCTTGGGGCCGTGGTGCTGGGGGCACTGGCAGCAGGGGCCCTGCTGAGAGGTGAACGATGCTGTTCTTTACTCCCCCCTCCCCTTCTCACCACTGGCTGGAAGCTGTGGCATGTCAGTGGTGCTGGGGGAAGGGGTTCATGTGGCCCCTTCTGGGCCCAGGCCTCATGGGGAGGAGGGGATGGCTTTTGGGGGTAACTCATAGTGCTTTGTGTGCACTCCTACCCTCTGCTTTTTCAGTGCCCATGGGCTCTGAATGCTGCTGTTCCTAGTGGGGCTCAGTTGCTGCCTTGCTGGTTTTTTTTTTTTTTTTTTTTTTT
>NW_017729018.1:4910973-4917010 GCF_001723915.1 Gavialis gangeticus | reverse complement strand
TCTGGTTTTTTTTTTTTTTTTTTTTTTTTTCTGGTGGGGGCAGGGAGTGGTGCCTGGCCAGGACTATAGCTGTCACCCACAACCTCCTTCCCTGGATCCCTGGGATAGCCAGCCCCTATGGGACAGCTTGCTAGAAGCAGACTTTGACTGTACTGGTGTTATTCCAAGGCACTTGCTCAAGTGCAGTCTGCATCCTGCTCGGGAGCCTTTGAAGCTGTGTGCAGCTCCGTGGCTGTAGCTGGGGCTTTGACATGCTGCCAAGTGGGAGTCCCTGGCTGACCAGATGGGTGCCCCTGCTTGCTGGGAGGTGTCACCTGATGCTCACTGCTGGGCTTAGCCTCATCATTCTGCTAATTTCTCTGGCCCCAGTCACAGCTGCTAGCAGAGCTATTCCCTGAGGACTGCGATGGCACCATCTCCCTGCGTAGGTCGAATGGGACCCGACTGACCATCCGTCCCAGCAGGAAGTCCCTGCCAGGCACCAACAAGGAGCACAGGAAGCCCATCTCCATTCAGGTACAGAACAAGGAGCCCCTGAATCTGCTTGTCCTAGAGCCAGGGCAGTCGGCTGCCAAAGCAGCATCAGGCTGGCATCTCTAGCACATGAAGAGGGCCTTAAATGCCTCAGTTCTTCAGTTCCCCCCAGTCCTGCTTGCTTCTAGGAGCTGTCAGTGCCCAGCCCTTTTGGGAATCATCAAAGTGAACTTCTAGTCCAGGTCTCTGGCTGTCTGCACATGGGTCCAGGCCCTTTCCTCTGGCTGTGCTGGAGATGAGACCCATCTCCAAAGCTTTGGCTTGGAGGGTCCTAGTCTTCCACACAGACTGGGTCTGAGCTGCTATGCCTTGCTGCATGGCTGAGGTACTGGTACTTGCCTCCAGTCTGCTTCCAGCCTGGCTGGGTGGCATCAGAAACCTAACAAGATGTCTCCTCAGCATGGAGGGGCAATGGGGTGTCTGGGAGCCCACGCTCTGTCACTTGAACCAGCCTTTGGCCTGGGTCCGGGGGTATCTTCTGGCTTCCATGCTGCCTGCCTGTCTATTCCCTTGCCTTTTGGCTTTGAGTAGAACTGTGGCTCTGCCAGGATCAGTCCTCTGGAGTCAGCGTGGTCCTTGGCAGGGCCCAGAAGCTGCCCCCAACCTGGCTGGCCCCCCTGCAGCAGCATGTGCCTGACCTGTCTTGCTCTGTTCCCATCCTCTGCAGTTCAAGGCTTCACTGCACAAGCTGATGGAGATGCTGGGCTGTACCACGCCGCACTACATCCGCTGCATCAAGCCCAATGACTTCAAGCAACCCTTTGAGTAAGCATGCCAATCACCTGGCATGCTGGGAGTGAGGGGGTGGACACCGCAGGCAGGCCTTTCCCACTGGAGTTGGCTGGGTTTGTTTTAAAACTGGAGGGAACATGCTTGGTCCCCACAGTGGAGCTGATGTGACGGCACACCTGTTGTCCCCTCAGCTGAAGGCAGGGCCCTGACTCTGGCCTGGCAGCGCTCCTACTCCATTCCTGCCCCAAGAGCTAGGTGCCCAGCTCCTTCTCCAGCACCTCCTGCTGCAACGGGACTTGCTAATAAGCTGACCTGAGCTGGGCCTGTGTGTGGCTCGTGCCTGAGCATGTCTGTAACTGGTGGATGGGCAGGGCCAGGGTTTCTGGCAGGGGACCGACTCCAGTCTCTCCTAGGTTTGACTCAAAGCGAGCCATTGAGCAGCTGCGGGCCTGTGGCATCCTGGAAACCATCCAGATCAGTGCCTCAGGGTACCCATCCAGGTATGACTGACCCAGTTCCCTGCTTCACTCCAGGCAGTGCCTCTCTTGCTTGCCAGAACTCTGATCATGGCCATGGCTTTCCTATCTCTGCAGGTGGACATATGAGGACTTCTTCAGCCGGTACAGGGTGCTGATGAGCTGCGTGGAGCTGTCTGGGGACGATGAGAAAAAGATCTGCAGGCTAGTCCTTGAGAGACTGCTCAGAGTAAGCCCTGGGTCTTGGGATGGGAGGGGCAGGGATCTTCTCTGAGCATCGTGGATTTGGGAGCAGCTAACACTTGATTCGGAGTGCTCTCTAGCACAGCCCAGCTCCTTGCCCCATGCTGTGCCAGTGGTGGTACCTTAGTGTGCCCCGTATGGGCATGATGGAGGCAGCAGCTGCCTGTCCAGGAGGCTTGGTTGGAGAAGCTGCCAGCTTTTGTTCCAGCCTGAGTACAGAGTGGGCAGGGGTGGCCTCTAGACCCAGACTTTCTACTGGCAGGGGATGCTGGATCCCCACCTCCCATCTGTCCTGTTGTTCTGATCCCACCAAATGTGCTGAACAGCCTCTGCCGGGCCTCTTCCACCCCCTCCACATAAGCTACACTTCTTGGATCTCAAACTTCAGTTGACTTAAACTCTCTGGGGGTGTTGTTCAAGTGCCTCCTGTTCTTAGCAGGCTGCGGCTCTCTGGCCAGGCCCTGTGTGCCGCAGTTTTCCCCCTCCAAAATAAAGACGGCTCATAATTGGGGCTCCTGTGGTGGTGCCTTGGGAAGGTGCAGTCTGCCTGGGGTTTGAGGCCCCACAGCACTGCTGTACAGAAACTGCCTGCCAGGATCCCGTGCTCCGAGGTACCCTGGGTTGCTGTGAGTTGTGCAAACAAAAAAAATCCATCTACTAATGGGAGGAGCCATTAGCTCCTCATCAGTGGGGGACAGCACTGAGCTTGCCCTCCATCCCTCTGGGTTTACTTGACCTTGCTGTGGGCTGGAGGGGTGGCAGATGAAGACTTTGTGTCTGTGCCTGTGGGGCTGGTGCAGTCTGCACAGTGGGAGAAGGCTCTCCAGGCCTGGCTAGTGCAGAGCTTGTTCAAGGTGTGACCCTGCCTGGGCGAGTCCCAGAGGCTGTGGAGCCCATGTGCATTGTAGTGCAAGTAGGTTGGTCCAGAGGGAGTAATGGATGAGCTGAACCAGGTTGGGTCCAGATCCCCTGGGCCTAGCAGACCTTGCCCTGTCTGTGGAGGCAGCCCTTCTTACCCCTCCGGGGACTCTTGCTTCAGGATCCCAGCAAGTACCAGTGTGGGAGGAGGAAGGTGTTCCTGCGCGCTGGCCAGGTGGCCTTCCTGGAGGAGCTGCGAGCCAAGAAGCTGCGTGCAGCCTGCATCATTCTCCAGAGCAGCCTCCGGGGCTGGCTGGGCAGGAGGCGCTTCCTTCTTGTGCGTGCAGCTGCCGTCTGTATCCAGCGCTTTGCCCGGGGCCTTCTGGCCAGGAGGTGAGGCCTGGCCCTGCCAGCCAGCAGGGAAGTAGGGCCACAGGCTGGACTTGCCAGCAGCTGGTCTCAACAGGGCTCTCCCTGTCCAGCTAGAGCACCAGCTTCAACTGGGAGGGGCCTGGGTGCGGTGGCAGTGGCTGGAACAGTGCTACAGCTGCAAGCTAAGGGAGGAGGGGTGTGTGGCTTGGCCCATGGTCCTGCTTGGCAGCCCTGGGTTCCTGCAGAGGCTCATGCACTGGAGAGAAGCCCTGTCTGGGGGCGGGTGGGGGGAGCAGGCCCTGGCTGCTGTGCCTGGCATGCTGTTCCTTCTGGGCAGGCTGGCTGGGGACCTGCGGAGGGCCAAGGCCGCTGTGATCCTGCAGAAGAACATCAAGATGGCACTAGCCAGGCGGTCTTACCTGCGCATCCATGTGGCTGTCATCACCATCCAGGCCTTCACCCGTGGCATGTTTGCCAGGCACCTGTACAAAGTGGTATGAGTCCAGTCTGGACCTGGGGGGTGGGAAGTGGGACTTGCTCTCTGGGGTAGGGGGTGAAGTCTCTTTTGCTTGGTGCCCAAGGGTGCTGCTCTTGGATCTGGACACCAAGAGGTGACCAGAGCCTAAGGTAGCAGGCAACTGGGTGGGGTGAGGCCTGGGCCTATGGTGTGCTGGGATGCCCCAGGCTCTCTGCTGCTCACTTCTGAGGCTGAGCAGGGAGCCCACTTGGCAACTTCTAGGGGCAGGTACCAATCCTGGGTTGTGGGCACTTGGGGGTGGGGGGGGGTGCACAGCTCCATGCCATGCCTGCAAATCCCTCATGGCTCATCCCTCCCACCCAGATGGTACTGCACCAGAAGGCCATGGTGATCCAGGCAGCTGTGAGGGGCTGGCTGGCTCGCTCCCACTATGCCCGCCTCCGCTGTGCTGCCGTCTACCTGCAGTGCTGTTTCCGGCGTTCTCGGGCGCGCAGGTTGCTGAAGCAGCTCCGCATCGAAGCACGGTCAGTCGAACACTACAAACAGCTCCACAAGGGCATGGAGATCAAAGTGATGCAGCTCCAGTGCAAGCTGGATGAGCAGGTGGGTGCATTGGCATCTTGCTTGGCCCTACCCTTGCTTGGGGATGGTGCTGGAGTTGGGCAGGCTCACCTGGTCCTCTGGCAGGGTAGTGGGTCTTGGAGCAGAGTGCATACTTGCCGGCTTCCTGTGGTGCAGCTCTGGCTACCTGGGACATTTTGTTCTGGCCTCTGTAAATTCCTTCCCTCCCTCACATTAAGGCTTCAGGAGTCTGTCCCTTCTGTCAACACTGCTGCTTGCCCATCAACCAGAACTACTTTGTCACCCCAGAGGGGGCTACATTCCCATCCATTTGGTGAAATCTTCCACCTGCCTCTGCTCTTAGGATATGACCTATTGAATGTACCTGGTGAGGAGGGAGCCTCCTCCCTGCCTCACATCTGCACAGCAGAGCTAAAGAAGCTTGGCTCCTTGTTCCAGCTGTACTGACTGCTGGTTTAGAAGCAGAGACGGAGGCTTGATGTCTTGGCAGAGGTGAAACTTAGTCTAGACCTAGCCATGCAGTGTTTCATCTGCATGAGCTGGTGTTAAGAGTTTGCATCTTCTTGCAGTCAAAGTGGCTGGAAGCTGCTTTCCGTACTTAACTCTGCTTGGGTGGCTAATGAGCCCCAGGACCTAAAAGGGGAATTAGAAGCCTGCAGCCTGGGTAGATGGGACAACCACCCTCCCTCTTCTCCCTGAAATGAGAGGGGGTTGTCTCTCAAGCTGGCCCCAGCAGGCAGCATGCTGCTTCTGGAACTGGCCTGGATCTGCTGGTTCCCAGGGGAGCCACGGGCAGGATGCGTTCCTGGCTTGACTCACTCCTGCGCACCACGTTCAGTCATTTGAGTGTTTCCCGGAGTTGCCATCTGTCAGCACCTGGCTAATGGCTTGTTTGGTCTCAGGGAGGGGAGAGGCTTCTGTTAAAGTTCCCCTAGTTCATTTTATGACCCTTTTCAGAGGCCTTCAGGGGTGCAGAAAGTCAGGATATGGGATGGAGTGGGGTTATGGCCCCCCCTACCATGTGTTATACTAGTGGGGTACCATCTCTATGCCAGGAATGCCACAAACTCATCCTGCCCCCTCTGAGTGGGCTGCACTCAAAGCTGTCTGGGCTGGCACCTGATGCTGTCATGGTGTAGCCATATTCAACAGACGGGTGCCTCCAAGAAGGTCAGGGCAGGCAGGTAGGGCCCTCCAAAAAGCCCTTGGGTTAAGGTTGGTCCATTCCCCTCGAGACCTGGTGTCTAGCAGAGCAACTACGACATGTCTGGGTGAAGACTGGGCTGTGCCAGTCTAGCACATGGGCTCAGCAAGGTCCTGGGGAGCATCCTGACCTTGGTGGCAAACACTGGGTGCAGGGGAGTGCTGAGCCCTGATCTGGGCAGGATGCTCCTCTAGGGGCTCCCAGGGAAGTGTTGCTGTACTGCCCTCACCTGCATGGATGTGATGTGGCCGTGCTGGGCTGCATGGTCCCCACAGGTCTTGTCTGGCAAGTTGGACCTGTAGCCACTGCATACCCCAGTGCTTGCAGCATGGGGACTGGGTGGCTGGGGAGGGAGGGAGTTGGTGACCACTGAGAGAACATGGCCAGCTGCTTGCGAGCTCCCCCATAGCCTGTGCTGTATGAGGGCCTTGTACAGAAACTCGCTCGTGAGGGAACCGTAGATGTATGTTCAGCCTCTATACGTGGGGCACCTGGGACCTGCGGCAGGCTGGGTGCGAAGGGGCCAATGGTTCTGGCCTGGCACCTCAAGCCTGCAGC
>NW_017729018.1:4894907-4905973 GCF_001723915.1 Gavialis gangeticus | reverse complement strand
CTTCCAGAGCTTATAAAGGAAAAGCTAAGTGTCCATCTCAGTTAAGAATGTTGGAAATGAGGGCAAATGTAGCATTTGCCTTATATACACAATTTCCCATGCAGGTTGCATACTTCTACTTACCCTCAACTCCTGTAGGTTTTGTGGAATGGGAGGCTGGGACCATGCACTGCAGTGTTGGGGGAAGTAGGAAACAGCAGCCAGGTTCCTGGGTCCCAGTCTTGGCTAGGACTCTGACTTGTCATGGGTGTGGCCAGTTGCATCCTTTCTGTGCCTCAGTCTTCCCAGCTGCCAAGGGTCTGTCACCACCTGGGTTGTGGCAAGGTGCTGGGGAGTCATAGGGCTTGAGGTTGGCTTGTCTGGCCCAAACTACACTTGGGCATGAGGGCACTCAGACCCTGAAATTGGTCACTGCTTCCTGCTGCCTCCCCCAAGGCCCGGGAGAACCGGAGCCTCTTGGAGCAGCTCTCGGTGCTGAGTACCTCCCATGCCGAGGAGGTGGAGCGGCTGTGTGGTGAGATGCAGCAACTGCGTGAGGACAAGGCACAGGACCAGCACATCCAGGGCCTGCAGGAACAGCTACAGCGCATGGAGCTGGAGAAGAGGAGCTTGGAGAGGAGGCTGTGCCAGGAGCTCGAGCAGCTGAAACAGGTGCCTATGGGGGACTGGCTTCTGGCTCTGGGCAGCTCTTCCTGCAGAGCCCTGTTGGAGGAAGGGGACAGGGCTCCTAAGTGCAAAGGAACCAAAGCTACCCCCACCCTGGCCCAGTGCCACCCTCCCTGCTGTAGGGGAGATGGCAGTCTGTGCCCCAGAAACCAACCTGCTGAGCTCATGGGCATCCCATGTCCTGGCAGCTGCAGTGAGCTGGTACAAGGTAGTGCAGCAGGTCCCTGCCTAGCCAGTGTCCAGTACTCCGACCAGCTCTTCCCCTCTGTTCATCATCTGGCTGCTCCCATAGCGTTTCTGACCCTGGTCAGGGCTGGTGGGGTGGGGTTTGGCAGCCTGTAACATTTCTACACCTGCAGCATGGTGCTGTGCTCCCATTGGTGCCACCCTGCCAACCCCTTGTCTCCCTTCCCCAGCATATGACAGAGTTGGAAGTTGCCAAGTCCAGTCTGAAGGAAGAGAATGACGTTCTGAACCGGCGCATCCTGGAGCAGTCCAAGGATGTGGAAGGTCAGTTCTGCCCTAGCCCTGCCAGCCTGGTGGCTGCTGCCTGTCCTGTGGGGAGGGAGCCAGTGTTTGGGTTTGGGGCTACCTGGTAAGTGGATTTGACTCCCCCATTGAGGGGCACAGAGGAGGCTGGTGGCTGGCAGCGACTTGCACTTCTGCACCCAGGGCCGACTTTTAGCTTCTGCTCTTCCAGGAGGGAGAGATCCCAGTGGCTGTATGGCGAGCCAGCCTCCTGGTCACTTAGCCCAAACTAACCTGGTGGCAGGGAGTCCCTTGAATCTCGGGGCTCTGCCGCCTCAGTCCAAACTTGCTGCACTACTTCCTTGGGGCTCATCGGGTTCTGCTCAGGCTGTTCCCATGTAGGCCCCCCCCTTTTTTTCCCCTGGTAGCTCTGGACTTATTGTTATATGAGCATGTCCAGACACCTCACTTCTCAGCCTCCTTGAAGGCTGAGATCAAGTGTAGTCATTGTATCTCCTGTAACCTAGTTGCATTCCCCTCCGCACCCCCATCCCTCCACTGTTAGTCCCTCAGTCGGGCGATCTGCATTTCCCTACTGGCCTTGTCGTCATTTCTTGGATTTTCAATCCTAAACATTTTACTAATAAGTCATAGAATCCTAGAAGTTGGGTCGAAGGGACCTTGTAGATTGTCAAGTCCAACCCCCTGGCCTGGGCAGGAGAAAAACTGGGCTCAGATGACTCCAGCCAGGTAGGCATCAAGCCTCTTCTTAAAGACCCCCCTGGGTAGGAGCCAGCACCACTTCCCTTGGAAGCTGGTTCCAGATCCTAGCCGCCCTGACTGAAGTAGTTCTTACGGATGTCTAATCTAAACCTCCTCTTCAACAACTTGTGGCTGTTATTCCTTGTTATGCCAGAGGGTGCTAGGGGAAATGAGGTCTCCCCTGAGCCCTTCTTGTCCCCCTAGTGAGTTTATAGATGGTTACCAGGTCCCCCCTCAGCTTTCTCTTGTGAAAGCTGAACAGGTTCAGGTCCCGCAGTCTCTCCATTGTAGGGCAGACCTTTACAATGTGCTTGCATAAGTCAGTGTGCTTTCCTGGCAAGGAAAACACTGTGACCATGGAGGCGGTCTTCCTAGCCACACTGGGGAAGGCTGCTGTCCTGGCACAGGGATAGTACCTGTGGTGAGCCAGTAGGGGGCGCTCCTGCATTGAGCCACCCACCTTCCTGCACCCGACCACCTTCCCGGCTCCGAGTGCCTCCCTGGGGGTGCCTCGCATCTGGCTGACCCCCTTCCTGGAGCACACTCGCTAGCCTGGGAGTAACGTAGCTGCCACCACCCTGAGATGGGACTCTCTCGGCCCTGTGTCCTCAGGGAAACACAGGCCTAATAGTCCAATGGGTACTTGACCCAGTACAAGTACTTGGGGCACTTCCCCAAGTCGGGGGCCAAAAAAGAAAGTCCCTCTTAGTCCGCAGACCTAAAGGGTCTCTTAGGCATAATTTAGACCCACCCCTCAACAAGTCTCCTACACTGGTCACAAAGGAGAACTTTATTGATTACAGGGGTCGGGTGAAAATAGGGTACAAGATAGAGCAATATCGTGGAAATCCCATTGAGCAAAACAGTCTGGCTGAGGTAGCCTTTTGACCACACATCTGAGTTACTGCTAGCTAGATATCTAACCAGACCACAAGCATCATCCCGAGGCTGTTGGAGATCCCCTCTGGAGGCAGGCCGTTATGGGGGAGAGAGCCAGTTTCAGATGGTCAAGCTCCTCTCTAAGTCTGAGTCCCCTGCATGGCTGCTGCCCCCTCCTCCTGGGCAGTCTTAACTTATATAGCTCCTGTGACCTCGTTTCCCTGGTCCAATGGAGGCCAGCACCTGTTGGCTGTTGGCCAACCAACCTGAACTACGTCACTAGTTGCCGGGCAGACTAGCCCACCAGGTAGATGCTCCTCACCCAGGTAGCTGATACCAGTCACGTAGGCAGAAGGAGCAGGTTTCCCCCCTCCCTCAGGACTGTAGCCAGCTCAGGTTACCTAAAGAGACAGGGTAAAGGTGCATCTCCTCTGCTGGGTCCATCCTGACCAAATTGTCACAGGGCAGAGATTTTTGGGGAGAAACAAAGGTGGCTTCCTGCCACAGTACCTGCTAAGGTAATGTATAGTAACCTTCCCACTCCGGGCAGCTCTTGGCTTTAAGCCCACTTTATGGAAAGGAGAGACTTTTTCCCTGGGGCCTTATGGCTGAGGGCAAGCAAAACTCTGAGGCATCTAAACTCCAAGCCTCTGGGCTTGGGCCTGCACATAAGATGCCTGCCAAAGGTTTTGGAAACATCTGAAGCCCCAGATGGGGGTGGAGGATGTTTGCTGGTAGTAAGGCCACTCACGATTCTGGAGACTTGGATTTGGAACTTGTTTTGGCTAATTTGGCTTGGAATATAGAAAATTTTAAGCAAAGAAGAAAATCTCCAGACACAAGGTGAGGGGCAGGGACCTTGTGCCTGAGGCTGTGGGCCATGCCACCTGTCTTTGCCTCCTTTCTTGCACTAAGACAGAGCCAAGTGCCTTGTTGGCACTTTACAAATACAGGCTGCCTACAACCTAGTACCCTGGGAGCTCAGCCTGGCTGATCCCAGAAACCAGTGTGGTCCCTTTCCATCCAGAACAGGGAGAGGCCAAGCCTTCTGCCCAGTCTCATCCTAGGGGTCAGACATTGAGGGAGGGGTGGGGGGCTTACAAACCAAAGCCATAAGGACCAGCCCACAGTCTCCTGGGCTGTCTGGGTTCCCTACAAGAACAGTGTGGCAGCTCTGCCCTGTAAGATATAGTTGCTGGGCTTCTGGGGTCAGCCCTGGTCCTGACCCCACTGGGTGGGGTGAGCAAGTCTTGCATCCCCTTGGTAGGCCCACCCTGGACTCAGTCCTGCAGATGGGTGCTGCCTTCTCCACTTGGGTCTTCCACCCTGCTCCAGAAAAAATGTGCCAGCGCCTGTCGGTGGAGAGCAGAGAGCTGCAGTGTGAGCTGGAGGAGGAGAGGTCTCGCTACCAGAGCCTGGTGAAGGAGTATGCCCGCCTGGAGCAAGGCTATGAGAACCTGCGGGAGGAGGTGGCCTTCCACAAGGTGAGAGCATGAGGACCAGGCTGGGGCAGGACTGGTGCTGCCTAGGGGGTACCATGGAGAGGGGCTCATAACAAGGTGCAAGATGAAAGGATGCAGCTGAATGTAGGTGAAGCAGGGAGCGGGGGTTGTGGGGGACATGGGGTAGCTGCTCACCCACAGGTGGTGCTTGCATCAGTGGAAGAGCTGTGCCCTCATGGCTGGGGCTCTGGCAGCAGCAGTCTCCAGGCCCCCTTGGAGGATGGCTCTGTGCACATGCCAGGTGGGTTTTTATAAGGTGTTGAGGGAGGTGCCCAGAACCCTGTTCCCTTGACTGGGGCCAGGTGCCAAATGGCCTTGGACTATGACTTTGGGTCAAGGCTTCTAGGAGTTGCAAGGTGGCCAGCTTTGGCCATGCTCCCTAAAAAGGGAAGAGGCAAGTATCTCTCTGGCCCTATGGGAAGATGTCCAGCCCATATGCAGGGGTGGGTATCCTGCCTCATGTACTTAGTCATGGCTGCAGCTGGGCTGGACTGTCCAGGCCACAACAGCGCAGGTGTGTTCAGAGTCCCCTGCTCTGCTCTGCTGCCCCCAGCCTGTTGCACTCCTGATGTAATGCCCACTGGGTTCCTGACCTTGTTGTAATGCAGCCCTGTACCTTTTCTTCCAAATCAGCACACCACAGGCTTCAGGAGGTCCCCATCTTCTGACAGTATTCTGGACTCAGAGAGCAGCTACCAGTCTGGGTCTACAGCCCTATCCCGGGATGAACCCATCCAGCAGATAGAGGTGAGATGGCGCTCTGCTCCTGCCCACTTCCCCTTAAGGAGCAGGGCATGGTTTGACCCCCCGGATGTAGACGATGGCCAACCCCATTCTCTTGGCTGGCTGCAAGCAGGAGTGCAGAAGGTATGTGGCTAGGATCCCAGCTGCCAGACTGTCATATCCTCCCCTTCCATCCTGTCCCATCATGTGCACAGGTGTCAGGGGAAAAAAATGGGGCCTGATCAGTCCTGTTGGCTAGAAATGACCATCTGTATGTACAGCCTTCCCTTGTCTGCACTGGCAGAGCACAAACTGCTTTCCAGCCCCTGCTATCGGGAGTGGTGGTGGGGCTGGCATCGGGCTCACCTGCTAGGCTCTTTTTCACTGAGCTCAGGTTGCCTGGCCGTTGCTTCTTTTGCAGGTAGCTGTGGGGCTGGACCAAAGAATGTGTCCAAAATGTGCTGGCCAAGGTGCTCAGTGCTCCACATACACTGGGAACTACATCTCCCAATGCTGAAGGCCTCCCACAAACAGGAAAGTTTATGCCTGAAGGACATGGGTGACAGAGCCAGGCTTGCTTTGATTTTGGACAGTCCTCCTTGTACCCACCCTCTTGCTAGGGAACACTGGCAGACATGATCCAGAGTCCTGTGCTCATCTTGTGCTTGCACAGGGGTCACCTGCCAGCAACCCTGCAGGCTATGGCCCAGCCAGCTTCCTGTACACAGTTCTCCAGCCCTGTCAAAGGTGGTCCCCACCCCTGGCATCCAGGAAGTGGCTGTTACAATTGCTTTCTTAAGCAGTTGGCTCCCTCTCTTCTGGCACTCAGGCCAATTGCTTATTATCTGTTTTTTGAGGCCTTCCCCACAAATGTGAGGGTCCTGTCTCCTGCTGGCCTATGGTGCCCCTCATTAAACTTTACAAGCCTCTGTCCCACATGGCCCCTTGTGCTTCAGAGCTGTCCATCAACATCCCCAGCAGAGGTGGGTTGTCTTGGGCTCTCGTTGAGTGGGGGTGGCTACAGATACCGAGGTGTTTGAGTAAAAACATCCTCCCCAAGCCACACTCTCTTCCTTCTGCCCAGTCCCCATCCCAGCCTCTGACCCAGGAGAAGGATCCCTGGAGGCTGATACCTGAGCAGTACAGGGCCAGGTCAGACAGCACCACATCTTCCTTGAGCAGCGATGGTGAGCAGGACCCCTCAAAGGCTTACATCCTCCTGGGGCAGCTCAATGCTGTCAGAAAGGAGCTGGCCAGGACCCAGGAGGAGCTACACAAGGCAAAGGCACAGCTGGCTCATGAGGACAAGAAGCTCCTCAGGCCCTGGGTAAGGCACCTGCCTCCATCCCCTTCCCCTGGCTCAGGCAGCAGGTCTTGGGACATGCACTTCCACCTGAAGACCTGACTTTCAGTAGCTGCCTTCTCCCCATCAGTACATTGCTGAGCTCTTTGGACTGAACAGGAGCCCTGAGAAAATGGTGGAGGAGGACTTGAAGCATGCATATGATGCTGTCCAGGTTACCAACAGGTGAGTGTCCACATGCTGCTCCTTCCCCCTTGGCAGGTCTGGAGCATGGTGGGGTGTTCATAATCCCTGCCCCACCTCCTGCTACCCTGGTGGAGCAGAGGTATGGTGCAGAGCCAGGTCAGAGCTGTCTGCATAGGGTTATGATTTGGTGTTTGGCGCTCAATCTGTGTGAAAGATGCAAACACCAATCAAGCTTCCAGCTGTCATCGAGCAGCTAATGCATACAGTGATCCTGGCTCAGACTCCAGCTCCTGTCCATTCAGGTGTGTGCACAGATGCTCTGGGACAGCTGAACTGGCTACTTGAAAAATGGCTTTTTCCCCCACAGAAAACTCTTCAGATATTCAAAAAAAAAACAAAACAAAAAAAAAAACTCCAAACACCTTGCTAGGATGCCATTGCCTTTTTGCCACTGAAGTGCTGTGGTGCCATGTACACATGTTTGTGCTTCCACTCCTCTTCCTCCTGGGCTGGGCTGCTTGGCAGCCTTGCCTCTTGGTGAAAGAACCATGCATTGTAGGAAACTAGGGGGAAGCGAAGCCCACAGGAGAGGGGATGTGAAGCTCTGGGGAGGCCCCAGCACACCCAGCTTGCTTGGGGGGGAGAGGGGGACAGCTGCCATAATCCTGTGCAGCAGCAGCAGCTGAGTATGCCAGGCTTCAGTCTTGCCAAGTGAGCCTCCCCTCAAATCCTTTAAGCAGAAAGCAGAATGCCCGCTTTTGTGCAAGGTGCAGGTGCCAAATCTTATTTTATTTTTAAACAAGTCTTTTGAAAGCAGGGGTTCACTTCTATGTACCAACCTGTGGTTTAAATTAGAGTGAGCCTTCAACTGCATGAAAACAAAGGGCATTTGAGCAAAGCATTGCCACATAAGACATGATGGTGGCATTTCCTCCCTGGCTGCATGCACAGCCCCCTGTCTCAGCAGGTTGGGATCTCGTGCCGCATTTCCAGCATAGGTAGGTGATGCCTCTTGGCTACAGCCGTCTTCCTGGAGTTGGCAGAACTTCAAGTGACAGCTTTCAGGGGCTAGAGTTCAAGCTGGGTCTGTCCCTTGCTCTGTGTGAACTGGCTGGCAGCTTTGGCTGCTCAGCTTCCCTGAGAATTAGAGGAGAAGTCTGTCCCATTCTCTCAATAGAGTATCTGTGGAGCCCAGTGCAGTCTGCACTGGCATTTGGGGAGGGGTTGCTGGGATAGTGTAGCATTTCCCACCCCAGCAGGCTCACTACTGGACCAAGGTAGAGCCTGGCTGTACCTGGCCTGGGCAGAAGCCCTATCATGGCATACTCAACTGTTGCCCAGCAGCTAGGGAAGCCCTTCTGCTTCAGCACCTAAAAACAAACCACTCAGAAGATAGTGTGCAGCAGCCAGCTGGTACCTAGCAAGCCTGTCCTAGGAGCTGAGGGCTAGAAACCAGGACTTCCGGGTTTTAGACAAGTCTCTGCCTTGGGTTTAAAGAAGCCAGGGAGGCTAAGAAGCATTCTTCCCCACCTGGCAAATGGGGTTCACTGCTTATTTCCCCCTTGGAGGGGCAAAGGGAGTGCTTCATGAAGCTTCATCCACCTTCTGGTTGCCTTTTTGCCTAAAAGGTTGGTAGGGATTTTCATGGCCATGTAATCTAACCTCTGCACAGATGCAGGCTCCCCTAGTCCTAAACCATCCCAGGCAAGTGCCTTTCAGCCTCTGGAAAGCCTTGAGAGGAGGAGACTTGCACTTCCTGGTGGCTTGCTCCAGTGCCTCCCTTGACACTGTCCTTCCACAGGCTGCTGGAGGAGCAGCTGGAAGAGCAGCAGCAGCAGCACGAGCAGGAACGGGAAGGCCTCCACCAGGACATCCGCTCACTGAAGCGGCTCACCTGGCAGCAGCAGAGCCTGATCCAGGACCTGCAGCACCAGCAGAGCGGGGATGGGCTTCAGCACCAGATCGTGCAGCTGAAGGAGGAGAACTTGGTAAAGGGGCCTGGGCTTTGGGGTCACTGCCCACTGCCCAGCTGTATGTGCTGTGGGGCCAGCTTGGGCCTTGTGCACTGGCCAGTTGGCATGCTGGGCAATAGCATCCCTCCTGCCTTGGGAGCACTGCATGCTGAGAACCCCACCCCCAAGTCTGCTCACCTGGCCAGAGCCTGCCTCTTGGCCAGGCCTGGCCCTAGCACAAGGTGGTCTGACTGGACAGGTGCACCTGAGAGCAAGCAGCTCCTGTCCCAGTGCTGGGGGTGGCTGAAAAGGGCTCTCTGATCCTTGGCCCTTGTGGCCCCTCAGGAGATGTCAGAGCAGCTGCAGAGGCAGGAAAGGAGCAAGCTCAAGCTCCAGAAGCAGCTGAAGAACTACATGAAGCAGATCCAGGACCCTGCAGGCAAGTGTCTTTGTAGCAATGAAGCAGTAGAGGCTGGTCTTCCCCCTAGCAGGACCCTACCCTGTCTCCCCATGTCTAGGTAAAAAGTGCAGGGCTTAAGCACTGCAGGAGCCATGGGGGCTGGTGGGTGTCTGGGCTGCAGCTTGGATCATGGGAAGCCTCAGGAAGGTTCTGCAGCCCTCCTGGTAGCGACTCTGCTGAGCCTCTGCCTAACCCCCTTGCAAATGGCTACAGCTTTTTGGGGGTGACTGACCCTTTTCCCAGCATCCTCGCATGCTGTGCCAGATGCTCAGTGGCAACCATGTCCCTTCTTCTGCATCCCTTGAGCAGCAGAGAGCTGTGGTGCCAGTGCTGCCCGTCTGCTCAGACCTCTGCAGATGGGCAGTGAAGCTTCTCATTAACAGATCTGCTCCCAGGAAACATCCCTCTAGCTGCTATTCTGGGCTCGCCTTCTGCTGCTGCTTGTCCCATAATGGGAAAGCACCCACACAGCCTTCATGTAAACCTAGAGTGCAGCACCTGGGGTGGGGCGGGGCTGGGCTGGCTGAGAAGCCCTGTCCTGAGCACTACAGACCCCGGAGCAGTGGGGAGGCATGGGGACTGCATGGCTTAGTGGTGGTCTTGCTTCTGAGGCACTATGTGCTTCTCTGTACCCAGAAGCCTGGATCTGCCCTGCAAGAACCCTAGATTCCCCTTAGTGGAAGGCCCAGGGTGCCTTTGCTGCCCTTCCTGGCTGGTGCTCAGGGCGGTAGGGGAGGGGAGCTGCTGGCTGAGTTTGCGGCATCTGGCTAGTCGGGGATCTACATGGGAGTGAGAACAGGAAGTTTGCAACTTGCCTGGCGCTGCCAGGCAGTGACTGCTCTGCATGGCAATCTGGCAGCCTCCAGTCCAGCACGTGGCATGCAGAAGCATCTGGCAATTGCTCTCTGTCCCATGGTGCTGTTTAACTCGGCCTGGCTGATCTCCCAAACAAGCCCAGCTCTGCCTCGCCCTGAGCAGCATCTGGTTCTGCCTGGAGCCTGGCATTCCTGGCACGAGGTCTGCAGGAAAGACCTGCATGGGTACCACCAGTGGCACCCTGAGTGCCTCGACCAGCCAGTTCAGGAAAGCTGGGTCCATGGCCCCAAAGCCAGGAGATGCCTTGGTTTTAACACTCTTCCCTCAGCAGCAACAAGAGAGGCCAGCGGGGGACAGAGGGCAACACCTGCAGAGCAGGAGAGGCCCCTGGAGGTCCCATCCCCAAGTGGGCCCTTCCAGGGCATGCTGAGATGCAGAGGAGAGGATGAAGAGCGCCTGGTCAGGACCATCATCACTGGTAAGGGGTTGTGCCGTGCTGTGGGGGCTGGGCAGCTCCCTCTGCTCCAGGGCAGCACGAGGATGAAGCATTGTCCAAGTCCTTGGAGCAGATCCTGCACTAGAGCAGCAGGAGGCCTGGGGAGTCCACAGCAGCATGAGGCATCATCCATGCTCCAGGGAGCATCCAGGACAACGCTCACTGGAAGGCGCTTTGGGCAGTGGCAGGGCTCCTTGCAGGCTGCCAGGCCTGATGAGGGGGTGAGACCTGGACAACCTGGTGGATGACAGTTGTGGGGGTGGGAAGCTGTATGAGGAGCATCTGTGCTCTGGCTGAGCATGGGGATAAGCTGAACAGCTCTGGAGCTGGGAAAGGAGCAGAGGGAGCAAACATCACCCTTCTTGACTTGCTGCAGGTGATGTGTCCAAGCCCAAGGTTTCCCTGTGCTGTGAGCTTCCCTTGGGGCCAGGCCTGTGCCCAGGACTTCCGTGCTTGATAGGTTTTTTGAGGTTCCTCTGTCACTTCAAAACTTTGGGGATTTGTCTCCGAAAGGGAAGTCAAGGGACAGCAAAGCAGCAGTGCTAAGTCCCATTTGTGCCCCTCTCCTCTCATGCTAGGCAGGGGCAAGATGCTCTGGGGGGCACCTCCTCAGCCTAGTGAAATGCCAGATAAGCTGCCTACAGCAGGCTGTGAGCTGGGCTCTGGCCAGGATGCTGGGGCTGATGCATTGCCTCTTGTGCTGTGGTGGCGGGTCTGCCATGGCCATGTGTCGAGACCGTGGTGACAAGCTTCCTCAAGAGGAGGGGTGGGCAGCATTGCCAGCTCTGAGGGGAAGCAGAAGGCCTAGGGCTGAGACTGCCAGGAAGTGGGGACCTGAGCCTGTTCAAACTCC
>NW_017729018.1:4886564-4894752 GCF_001723915.1 Gavialis gangeticus | reverse complement strand
AAGTGGGGACCTGAGCCTGTTCAAACTCCTGACACTGCACAGATATTGCAGGAGGGCCCTGACAGTGCCCATGTGGCCACTAAAGTGGTGGTCAAGGCTGCCCCAACCCTGCTGAAGCAAAGCACCATCTCTGCCATAAAACTATCAGCTCAGGAAGAGGTGCCAGGATGAGCTCTAATGATGCTCTGCGCATGGAGAGCAGCCCTCTGCCAGCAGTATGCCTGCTGAAGAAGAGGGTGTCTAAACACCTTGTTCTTCTGAGGCGGCAGCTTGGACTGGCCCTTGAGGCTGGCAGTCTGGGCGTCGTGCAGCTTGGCCTCCCAGGTTACCCCAGCAGGGACAAAGTCTGGCTAGTGCCTTGTCAGAGTCAAGTCATTGAAGGCAGCTCAAGGCTTTCTTCCCAAATACTGTAAAGAATTAAGATGCCAGCAGATGAGTGCAGCAGCTGCCAGGAGGGGCAGACTGGCACATCCTGGCTGGGGTAGGGGAGAGAGAGATGCCCCATGGGGCTTCAGCCAGCTGTGTATAGCAGCACTGTGCCCAGCACTGGGTGCTGCTCATCTAGGGCTGGGCTAAACCCAAAGCTGCTCTGGTTAAACTTTTTCAAGCCAGCCCAGCCTATCTATATGGATGGGGACTTGGTCTGAGAATTCATGGAAGCCCATAGGAGTAGCATTATGGTGGGTGGGGAGACTGGGTCTGCATTTTGCTGTTCCTCCTGCCCGAGTTTTTTTGCACCCAGGGACTTTCTTCCAATAGACCCTGTATGCAGGAAGGTGATGTTGTGGGCTCACTGTCCCACAGGGTCAGGTGAGATGCAGCCTGACTTCAGGAAGGAGCAACTTGGTGCCATGACATAATGCTCCCTTCCATCTAGGGAAGGGCCTGTTGCAGACTGAGTTTTTTTTCTGTTCCTCCCATTCCAGATTTCCAGCCTCAGCACATCCCTGGTACCCTTCCAACACTGCCAGGCTACATCCTCTTCATGTGCCTGCGGCATGCGGACTACTGCCAGGACGAGCACAGGATCCGCTCACTCCTTGCTGCTGCCATCAGTGGCATCAAGAGAGTCATGAAGGTAGAGAGAGCTGCAAGACATGGGCTGCCCAGCTTGGGAAGGCAAAAAGCGTGGCTGTGGCCCTGCTGTGTGTCCCCACCAGTGCTTCTCCATGTGTGGCTTTCTCCCTAGCTGCCCAGAAGCTCCTTTCTAGACCTGAGATGTGCCCTTCCTGCCTGCCTGCCTGGGGTGGAGGGTGTGCTGGCCCCTGTGTACTCCTACTGATCCTGTATCCATGAAGCTGCTCCATCTTCAGGCTCAGCTGCTCATGGTGCTGGAGCAATCTCCCCTGTCAGGAACATGGTTCACTAGCTGGTCTCTGCCAGCAGCAGCCCAGTGGTGCTTGTGCTGGCTGAGGGTCTTCTGGGAACTTTTGCAGCTTTCCTGGGGCAGTGAATGCCACTGGACCCCAGCCCCAAGCACTGGGAGCCAGGACTCCTGGCTTAAGGCACCAGGCTGCCACCACTGCTGCTGTAGCACTGAGTGGTGAATGCTGGGGTCCAGACTGGGCAGCAGCTGGCTTGAACTGGCCAGCTCAGTGCTCTTTGCACTTGCTACAGTGAGGTGACCTGTCTTCCCAGTCTGCTGTAAGTAGGCATGGAAGGGCTGAGGCAAAAGCTGTGTCCCTCCACACGGCCCTGCTCTAACGGGCCCTGGCTGGAAGAAGCCTGATCAGGCTGTGTTCTCTGGAGCTGGAGCACACGCCCATGCTGCTTCAAATGCATGCAGCCACATGGCTGTCATGGCACTGCTAGAGCCAGTTCTGGGGACATGGGATGGATCCCCTCCTGGGTGACCAGAAGGCTGTAGTGTAGTCCAGGGGCAGCACTGAGCCAGGACACCCAAGTTCTCTTGGCCGTGCTGTAGGCTTCCTGTGACTTTCTGGGGGTGTGATTAATTCTCTGCCTTGCTTTCCTCACTTCTGTGGAGCTGATTTTGGCCTGTGATGCGTTGCATGGACGGTCTGCAGTGACTTGGGGGGGTGGAGGTGGTTTTGGCGTGGCAGGAGACATGGCTTCTACTTCCATGCCAATCTGTCTCAAATGTTGCTAGCTGCAACCCCCTTAAAGCTGACTGGGGCAGGGGATCAGCTGGGGGTGGGGAGGGGTGGGCATGTCCATGCCCATACGTGGTCAGACTCCAAGCACCAGGCCAGGCTGTGGCTACAAGGAGAAGGAGCACTGCTACTTCAGTAGCCCTGAAGGAAAGGAGGAACAGCAAATCCCATTGACAGGGTGGGGAGGGCCCTGGGGGCCAGTCTTTGGGGCTGAAAGGGGAGGGAGGTTCAGCTGAGGGGGAAGAATATGACCGCCCACAGGTGCTTCTTCTGGGGCATTGAACTGGAGTGTCCTCCCAGATGCCCCTGGCAGAGCTGCAGGCTCCTTAAGCCTCGGTCTGTGCTGGTGAAGGAGGGCAGGCTGGCTTGGTGCTATCTGAACAGGCTGCCAGCAGAGACCCAGTGCCTAAGCACCCCAGTCCAGATGGAGCTGGCAACTCTTCTCTAAAAGTAGTCCAAGGCCCCTGGCTAAGGTTTCCCTGGTGCTTTTTCCTGGAGGATTCCAGGTCAGACAGATGCCCTTTTCCCCTTCCCTTCTTGCCCTTTGTTGCCTGTGGGCTCTGCCTCCTACCTTGTGCAGTCCTAGTGCAGGAGGTGTTGGGGTCTAGCACATGTCTGAATCCCCTGCCCCTGGGGACATTTGGCTGCCTTGAACTGAGGGAGGTGCTGGGCTCCTTGCTTCAGGCTCTCTACTTCTGGGCTGGAAGCAGCACTCCCTTCTGGCCCCGGGGCTGAAGGAGGGCTGAGCTGGGAGCAGGCATGCCGAGGGCCGTCACCATGTCTTCTAACAGCTGCCCCACCACCAGTTGCCTGAGGATCCCTTGCATGTGCTCTGACCCCTTGCTTCCTTCCCTCCTGCCTCTAGAAGCACAGCGAGGACTTCGATGTGGTGACGTTCTGGCTCGCCAACACCTGCTGCCTCCTCAACTGCCTGAGGCAGTATGGCAGGGATGAGGTGAGCAGGCCTGGCCCAGCCTAGGCAGCCTGGACCTGGCCTGTGGGTGGGTTCGGGTGCATTGTGGTGGAGGCAGAGCCAGAGCTCAGTACCCCCAAGGGCTGCAGGTTCTCTTTTATCTCATCCCTGTGATGGGTCCCCAGTGCTGGCTGCCATCAGATGCAGGCCCCTGAGCTGCAGCAGAGTTGTGGGCAGCCCTTGCACAGCACAGGGCACCAGCCTCTCCTGAAAGGGCCTGCTGTAGGCTGCTGTATCCAGAGCTGCTCTCTGTAGGCGAGATGCATCTCACCGAGGCCGGAGAAGGGGACTTTATGGTTGTCAGTAGTTCTGGGGAAAGGCTCCTAACCCCAGAACTTCCACCACCACCTGCACTGTGCAGACATTGGGAGCTGCTGGGTGCCTTGGAGGGAGTCAAGATCAGAAGGTGTCACTAGTCTGGAAGAGTAAAGACTCCCAGCTGTCGGGGCCATGGGTGGCAGCTGGGCCAGGTTTTGGGCCTGCAGGGAGGCCATTGCTGTGGAGAGCAGGGGCTGGCTCGGTGTCGCACTTGTCTCTGGATTCCAGCCCCTCTTGCCGTCTCCGCAGAGCTACCGGCAGGTGAACACCCCCAAGCAGAACCAGCACTGCCTGCAGCACTGCAACCCTGCCAGCCACTGCCAGAGCCTGGGTGACTTGGCCATCCAGATCTACCAGCAGCTCATTGGCACGGCAGAAAAGAAACTGAAGCCCATGATTGGTATGTTCTGTGTTCCCTGTGGAGACGGGACCTAGCATGGGCTGCAGGGCAGCACTAGGGCATTGGTACCATAGCACAGCCACCCTGGGGAGGGGAGGAGACATCCCAGCAGATCTGAGGGGCCTTCCTGCCATGGCTAGCAGCTGTTCCCAAGGGCTCTTCCCTGCTACCTAATATCATCAGGGGCTGGGACTTCAGCCCCACATCTCTGCCAGGCTGGGCACAGACTCCAACCCTGTCTCTGTGTCCATGCCCTGCTAGTTGCTGCCATGCTGGAGAGCGAAACCATCCCGGGCTTGTCCTTGGCCAGGCCATCGGGCAGCCGCAGGCCACAGGGGGCCCCTGCCTACACGCTCGACTCCCTGCTCCTGCAGCTCGGTGCCTTCCACAAGGTGCTCAAGAGCCATGACCTGGAGCCTGCGATAGTGCAGCAGGCTGTGCGGCAGCTCCTCTTTCTCATTAGTGGCACAGCCCTCAACTACCTGCTCCTGCGGAGGGACGCGTGCTCGTGGAGCCAGGGTGTCCAGCTCAGGTCAGTCTGTACCTCGGTCCTGGTGAACTCTAGATCTGTGGCTGTTGTGCCTGGGGTAGAGGGAAGCCCTAGTCCTGCCCAACCTACTCTTCACCACCATGGCTTCTCCTGGCCCAGGAGAACCACAGCTGTGTCCCACCTAGGAGTCCCTAACCCAGGCCTTTGCAAAGGCAGGTTTGGTACCTCCAAGTTAAGCCAAGGGGTTGTGGCCTGACCTGGGTATGCCCCTTGTAGCTAAAGTGGTGACCAGGGCACTGTTAGGATCTTGGGTCTCAAATCTGGGCTGTGACTCTCTTGCCCAGCTTTGCCACTGCTACTTAAGCAGCACCCCCAGCAGGTTATTAGTTTAGTGTGGAGGGGAGGGCTCTGAGCAGGAACCTGGTCAAGGCCCTAGCCCCCTGGGCAGCATGGGTTAGGCACTGATTGCCAAGCATCCACAGGCCAGACATGCTGGCATGGCCACTGCTGCTGCCCACCATGTGGGGCTGGGTTGGGGGCTGCAGCACCTCCTTCCCTCAGCACTGTAGCCCCATTCCAGGTACAATGTGAGCCAGCTGGAGGAGTGGCTGCGGGCAGAAGGCCTCCAGCAGAGCGGGGCCACAGCTATCCTGGAGCCCCTCATCCAGGCTGCCCAGCTGCTGCAGGTGAAGAAGATGAGTGAGGAGGATGCTGAAGCCATCTGCTGCCTGTGCACGGCATTGTCTCCCCAGCAGGTACAGCGGGCCACCCTGTGTCTGGCAGGTAGACCTGGCTGGGAAGTCCTAGGGGCTCTGCCCCCTGCAGAGCTCTAGCCTGCCCTGGTGAGGGGGCTCCATGCTGATTAGTAAAGCCCTGGTGGGGAGGGCATCACTAGTGATGGTGCATCAGGTATTGGACATGCCACAGGGAATGCTCCTCTGAGCTCCTAGGCTAGCCTCTGCCTGGCAGAGATGCTGGCTAGTAGTCGCTGGACCCTTGTCTGCCTTGGAGAGCAGCAAAGGTCAGAGGAATGAGCGGTGGTCTTCCTGCACTGGCTCATGCTGTGGCAGGCTGCGGCTTAATGTTGTCCCCAGAACTCCTCATGCGTCTTGCCTTGAAGCAGGACTGCAGCCATCACTCTTGAGATCTCCCAAGAGGTTTGGGAGAGGCTGGAGTAGAGCAAGCTGCAGCTGCTGCCTCCTTAGCCCAGCATCTGGGCTTGAGATGCAGAGAAAGGTCCATAGACTTGCTCTGGCCTAGGTCTAGGGCCTTGCCCCCTGGGGCTGCTTTGTGGTGGAGGTGGATGGGCAGCAACTGCAGTCATAGTCCATCTCCTTATGCAGGTGGTGAAGCTCCTGCGGGCTTACACCCCTGCCCCTGGGCTGGAGGAGCGCGTGAGCCCCCGCTTCATCAGTAGTGTGGAGGTGAGTAACCAGCTGTCTGCAGCAGGCCCTAGCATGAGTACGTGGGGAAAGCTGGGGGTGCCCAGCAGTGTGACTCATGGGAGGGCTGTCTCCACAGAAACACCTGGCAGAGCAAAACCGGAGTGGCCCCTGCCAGCTGCTGGTGGACACGGCTCAGCTCTTCCCTGTACCTCTGCCGTTCTCCCACTCGCCTGTGCACATGGATGAGATCTGCCTTCCTGATGGCCTCAACCTGACATTCCTGTCGCATGTGTGAGCCACGCTGCCAGGGAGGGATCAGTCACGCAATGGCCTGCTGTGTGGACAGGCCAAGCCTTGTGGAGAAGGAGCCAGCTGCTCTGGGACTCACGGGACTGACAATTGAGGCACTAGAAGGCAGGGTCTGGGCACTGCACCCTTCCAAAGGCAGGTCTGTGGGCTCCCAGATGCCCGTATTTTCATGCACTGAGTGCATGCAGCCCCTCTGTACTAATGCTAGATGGGCACTGGAATAGCAAGAGACTCATCTACAGCCTAATGGCCATGGATGCATCTTGGGTAGCTTTGGTTTTTTAGCAATGGGACTGGGAAAATGCTGTGCACAAAGGGGGAAGGAGCCTCGCTCTCTGGCACCTTGTCAGAGCCATGCTGGACTCGGAGGAGAGCCAGGCTTACTCTGGACTGAGTACATGTGGCATCACCGTGTTGCTTCCCAGTGGGCTGGGCCAGGGGGGTGAGCAGAGGGGCCAGGGCTGCAGTGAGCAGCAACTGAGCACAGATGACTCATTTTAGTCAGTTATTTATTTAAAAACCGGTCTGGAATGGTAGGGAGGGCTGGTCCTGGGCACGATGGTGCTGCCCGGCTGGGAGGAGTAGGGAGTCCTTGCTGCTCCCAAGGGAGGGAAGCGGGTGTACCCTTGCAGATGACTCCCTGGGCACTGTGGTCTCCCAGGCTCCAGCAGCTGGTGCCTGCATGAGAGCTGGGACCTCATCCAGTCCCACACGTGTTCGGTGAAATGCCTCTGTGTTTTTTAGAACTGGTCTGAAGTTGTTTATTAATAAAGTCTGATGCTGTGGAGTCTGCCCACCCGTCGGTGCATCATGGCACTTGTGGGCTGAGGTTGGGCATAGGAGCAAGCTGCCTGGCCTCTGGTCTGCGCTAGTGTGGGGCTGGGGGTGATCAACATGGGGTAGTGGGGCCTGTCTACTGCCTAAGCTGAGAGGCCCCTCAACAGGAACATGGCTCGTTGGGGGCCACAGGGGCATGGAGGCCTTGATGCAGAATGCATGGCCCTCTCTGTGCCCTGACCTCCAACCCAGCACCCCTTGGCAGGCAAACGTCCTGCTCTCACTTCTGCAATGGGGTAGAACAGAGGTGGCAGAGCTGGGAACAAACCCAGGTGTCCTGACTCCTCTTGAAGGATTTAGGACAGCATGAGACTTGGGATGATTACCTAGCAAACCTCAGTTTGGGAGGAGCATGCAAGACTCTGGCCCAGGGCTGTGTGCCCTCCAGGGGCACATCTTCCCATCTAGGGATATGCTGTTAAAAGTGTGTGTATTGGCATAAAACTGTTTTGCAGAGTGTGCCCCTAGCCTGGCTGCCCCTAGGAAGGCCTGGGGCACTGAAATGGCTGTGACTAGAAGGGGATTCCAGCAGGGATAGTATTGGCCTTTTTTTAAAGGAAGCCCTGAGCTTGGGGCAGGCAGCCTGGATGAGACAATCCAGTCTTGCTCTTCAGAGAACAGGGCTGAAAAGCTGCAGCCCTAAAGTTTCTGTGGTGGTGTGCATTCCTCCCCCCCACCCCAGCTTCCTTGAGCACCTAAAAGTTCAGGTCTTGGCTGCAGCTAGAGCCAGGGCTGACCACAGGGACTGGGTGTATGGGGCTGCACCCGATTCCCAGCGTCTGTCTGGGCAGAATGCTGTTTCCTGAGGCAGGTTGGGGAAGGGTGCACTCCCTTCATTGTTCATTGGTTTGTTTGGTTTTTTTAATGTCAGTTATAATAATAAAATATTTTTACAGAGCCCAAAAAAGTCAAAATAGTGCAAAACATCTCACTGTCATGCATCCAGGTGTCACCACGGTTTGCTCCAGGTCAGGTATGTACAGACACGGGGCGTGATGGAGGTGCTACGCGAGCAGAAGTGACTTGGTCTGGTTGGTTTCACTCGCATGCCAAACTGTTCTTGGAGGTGGGGGGAGCCACGGGCTGGTCATTCCCGGGGCTGCCTGCCTCGCCGGAGGGCTGAGCTCGTGGCATGGCATGGCGTGCTGCATTTGGTTGAGGTCAGTCTGTGCGTGGCAGATTGGCTCGTGCTGCAGCCCTCTGCATTTGGGGAGGGGAGGGGGTCTGCACGGTGCGGATCAGTGCCCTCAATGTAAACATTGAACTGAAACAGGTGTGAGCGGCAAACACTTTTGGTCCCAGGCAACTACTATAGAAAAAGGAATGGGGGCTGGTGGGGGGGGGGGGGCGTTTGGGTTCACG
>NW_017729018.1:4876115-4886536 GCF_001723915.1 Gavialis gangeticus | reverse complement strand
GGGGGGGGGGGGGGGGGCTGTTCGGTTCCAGTGTCTGTGGGAGGGAGGGTGATGCCAGGATGGGGATGGCTTCTGTATGGAAGGACTTAAGGGGGGTGCTCCTGCAAGGGCACAGAAGGGTACATCAAGCAGGGTCGCTCCCTCTTGCCCTGCCTCATGGCACGAGATCATGGGCTGGTCAGGACTGGAGAGCAGCAATGGCCTTGCCAGCTGAGGCACCATGACCCAGCAAGACTCGTGGCCACTGGGTCCTACCTGTGAAGCCATGTGTTGTGCCTGGATTCCCACCCTGGAGGCCCTCATGGATGGGAACAGCCATAGTTGTAGGAGATGGGGATAGCAACAGCTGGGAGGAAGCTGAGCTGAGCCTCCCCCCCTGGGCCAGCCTCCCTCGGTGTTGAGCACCAATGTTTCCCCTCCCTTGGCTGCAGGGATTTGTGAGATTTTTTTTATTTTATTTTATTTTATTTATTTATTTTTTGGCCTGGCCCCAGCATGGCAATTTTTGGGTCCTGCTTGTACTGGCATGGGCCTGGTGGGGGGGCTTCTCACTCTTTTTCCTTGAGCCAAATCAAATCCCCCTCATCCTCTTCCCCTCCCCCTCCCTGCAGAGGGTGCACAAGCTCTGCTCTGCACAGTACATGTCTCCTTCCAGCTTCTGCCTCTGGCTGGGGCTTGGCCCATTACCCACCTCGCCCTTTTCCCTTGGGGGGGCTTGTATTTGCTTCCCCAGCAGCCCTAGGCAGGCTCCCACCCTTGCATTTCATTTTGCAGCTGTCCTGGATGTAGCTGCAGCTGTTAGAAAGGAGTGCTGGGAGCATGGAGGTGACCTCTGGCTTAGCCAGCAGGACCCAGATGCAGGAGCTGGCACTGTGCACCCCAGGAGTGTGGGGGTGGAGATCTGCTGGAGAAATGAGCTGTGAGCAATCGCTTGCAGTTTAGCTGCAGACTAGTGTGTTCTGGCTCCACCTCTGAGCCATCCAGCCCTGTCTGGAAAGGGCAGCGCAGGTGTCTGCATTTGGCCACCACTGCAGCCTGCCCAAGCCTATGGCTACATGCCTCAGCTGCTGGCAGGGCCCTATTCACTGAAATAATAGCCTCTGCTGACAGTACATGGCCCCATGGCTCCAGCCCAGAGGGCCTCTGGCTGGTGTGCTCATGGGCTCTTGAGGCATGCGTGCTGAAGGGCTGGGCAGGGCCTCTTGTGGAAGACTTTTGTCCTTTTGGGGCCTGAAGCCAATTTCTTGCAGGCCTGGGGACAGATTGGGTGCTACAGGGCCAGGTCCTTCAACTTGCCAAGGCATCTACTCCTGGCTCCTGTGCCTCTGTCCCCTGGGGCACCCTGTCTAGGGAGGGTACAGGCTGGCACTGGGCAAAAGCCTGACTTCCTCTGGGGTGGGTTGAATAGGCTGGGAGTAGGGATGGAGGGTCTCTGCCAGGCAGGGGTGAGTGCTGGGCCCAGGCTGTCCAGGGGCAGAGGGGAGGTCAGGCCCTGTCTGGGCACTGGATTGTGCAGAAGTGCCCTAAGATCCTGTGCAGACTGCCAGCCTGTTGTGCAGGAGCATGCTGCAGGGCTGGGAGCAGGTGCCCCTGGCTGAAAGTGCCATGCCTCGGTCATGCGCGGCACCAGTGGTCTGGCGCTGACCCAATAGCCCTTCGGTGCGAGAACATGTCACACAATCTATGTACATGTATTTACATATGTATAGAGCTGGCTGGGGCAGATGGCCTGGTACCAGGCTGTGCTGAAGCAACTTCCTGTGATTCCAGTCCTACAGCTGGCCATGGAGGGGTGGGGGGGGGGTCTCTCCCTTCCCTCTGCCCACCCAGAGGTACAGCGCTACATGGGGATGGGAGGTGGGCTGTGGATGGAGGATTCCCCTGTCCCCCTCGCCCTGGTGCCTGGGTGCTGCTATGGCTACAATGCATGGTCTGGAGTGGACCACAAGGCTCTAACCCGCACCAAAGCCAGAGCAGCGGCTGAGCTCTCCCTGCTCCTGGGTCAGCTGCTGGTGGGACCATGGCTACCTACCCGTGGGGAGGGCAAGGGGAGGACTGGGCTGTCACTGAAGTAGAGGTGCTGCTGGGCCCTGCCAGGGCTCTGAGCAGTGGCCCACTGCCTGGATGCTGCTGTGGAAGGGGAGGAGGTCTGGCTCTTGCACCCTGCCCTGCTCAGACCTTTACTCCTGCCTCCAGCCAGGGCGTGGCAGGGCCTTGAGTGATGGTGTAGTGTGGAGGCTATAGCAGCTGCCCAGGGTCCAAGGCTTCTAGACGCTGCTCAGCAGGCTGGGCCTGTGCATCCTGCACATGGCTGCTGGGTTTCTAAGTGCTGTTCAGGCAGCCATATCCCCACAGCAACAGCCCCCACTGCTCCTAGGCTCAGATCAAGGCAATGGCAGTGGTACCGGGGCAGGACACTAGGTCATGAGCTTAGTTTTCCCCACTCAAAAAATCCACTCGACTGAGTGGTGGGGAAAGGAGAGGGGGTAGTGAGGACCCAGTCCTCTTCTAGGTACCTCACCCAGCTGGATGTGGCAACAGGAGGGGTAGGGGATTGATCCCCTCTGGAAGCCCAGTAGTCATCACTGTCCTTTGAAGCAGGGACCATCTTTACATGCTGCCTGCTGGCTGTGGCAGGTGCCAGACTGCCACTGCGGGGTGAGTGTCCTCTCCCTTGGTGTGGCAGCAGTTTTTTCTTTCTTGCTCTTTCCTAAAAGGAGACCTCAGCCTCCTCTTCCCTCTGCACTTGCCAATGGGGCTGTAAGCAGTGCTGTGTGCCCTGTCAGCCTGGGGACTGGCCTTGTGGCCACTTGTGCTCTCAGGCACAGCCCACAAGGGCTCAAAGCCAAGCCCTGGTATCCCCCTCTCCCAACAGGTCTCTGCTCCAGGACCACAGCAATGGCTTAATGCTGCTGCTATGAGGATTAATAGGCATCTTGGCACAGGGGCTGCCAGCAGCAATCCCCACCCCCATTGTAGGGGCTGGCGGGAAGGAAGCTGGCCCTAGGGTCAGCCAGAATCGTTCTCCCTGGCCCAGTGCTCGTGTGCCTTGCAGTGGAGGATGCTCAGACAGCCCTTGCCTCCTCTGCCTGCTGCCACTGCCTGAGCCCATCTCCCTTCAGCCACGGCTGGTGCCAGCACTCTTGCCCTGCCCTCTTACCTGGCCTTAGTCTATGCTGCCCTGAGCCTCATGCACAGCAGTTTGCTGAGCTTCCCAGGCAGGGGTTGCAGCCTGAGCCTCTGGCTTGAGTGTGCCTCATCGGCTCTTTTCAGCAGCTGCTAAGGACGCCCCAGAGCCCTTGCACAGCTTGTCCCTTCCTGGCTCCTAGCCAGTGCTAGGGAAGGAGCTTCCACGGGTGCAGAGGCTTGGACAAGTGCTGCTGCGCCCCTGCTGCTTGTACCAGAACCCCTTTACTGCTGCTGCGAAGGGAGAGTCTCATTTGGCTCGGTCCCTGGCAGCTCCTGGGATCTTTCCTGCCGAGTCGGACAGCCTGCTACAAGGCCACAGCACCCTCTGACTTCACAGTTGGGTACCCCATGTTCCTGGTGTCTGTTGCAGTTGAAACAGGCTGGGGAGAGGCACTCCAGCCCCTGCCACAGGAGAGGCTAATATTTCCTCCAGCAGGGAAGCTTCCCCCTTACCCTGCCCCTGCTCTAGATCAGCCAGTGCCGTCGCTACAGCCTGTGGGCAGGGGTGGGGGGGCACTGGAGTGTGTCTGGATCCTTGGTTCTGGGCAATGACTGTCCTGGGTAGGGCTCTGTTCCCTAACCTGGGGACAGGGGCGGTTGGTCAGATGATCTGTATGGCTTTTACATGGCTGGAGCATGCTGTATAAGGAACATGGAGGTGGGGGGGAGGCTCTACTATGGGGAGGGGGCCTTAACTGCTGCCTTCTTCCGCTGAGCGCGTGTCTGACTTGAGCTTGACGAATTCCTTGGCCACCTCGTCGTTGTTGCGCTGCGAGAGGATACGCAGGACTGTGAGGCCCGTGTCGTCCATGTGGATGCGCCGGCCCAGGGGCAGCCAGCAGGCACAGCTGCCACGCTGCATGATGTCCTTGAGCTGCATCACGGCAATGCCCACGGTGCGGTCCTCACGGGCGAAGCAGTAGTCCTTCACGCACACCTGCAGCTCGTAGCACTCTGGGCCTGTCTCGCTGCCTAGGGTGCTGCATTGGGAAAAGAGTACAGGCACCCTGTTAACCCCCTACCGCCCAGGGACCTCCTGTTTACTCTGCCTGGGGCAGAAGGGAACGTAGTTGGCCAGTAGCCCCAGGCCAGTACCTGAGTCGGTGAACCTCCCCTTTTTCCTGCTCAAAACAGAGACCTGTCAGCCTCTGTCAAATTGTCCTGCCTCCTTCCCTGTAGCTGCGAGTGAAGGGGGGTGCTTTCCACCTTGGGTGAGTGTATGGCTACCATACAGACTGGATCCCAGAAGTGCCAAGTACTGTCCTTGCCTCAGCTACCCCCCCAGCGCATGTACCGAGGGCTGCGGTCAGCCACACTGACTCCCTTACTCTGCTACGGGCTGACCAGGGAATGGGCTGAGGCTGCACGCTTCAGGTGCATGGTTCTCATGGGCGATTTTCAACTACCTGGCCATCTTGTGGGAAGAGTAGTTGGCCAAATCTGATCAGCCTCAAAGCTTCCTTACACACGTGGATGAGCTCTACCTTTCTCGAAGTTTATGGGCTGACAAGAGGTAAGGTGCTGCTGGACCTGGTACTGGCCAAAGGGGATGATCTAATCGGCAACCTGAGCACTGAAGGGAAGCTGGGAAATGGTGACTACGCTTTCACTATCCATTGCAAAGCTGGCAGGTCAGCCAGCAATGCAGTAGTCCGCGACTTTAGGAAAGCTGATGTTTTCATAAGCTCAGGAGGCTTGTTCTTGAGGCCCTGAAAGGACACGATTTCACAGGGAGGGGAGTTCAGGGTGAGTGGTTGCTCCTTAAGGCAGCGATCCTAGAAGCACAAAGGGAGTCCTTTCCTGCGGGTTGGGATGGTGGTTAAAAAGGCTTAACAACCCCCTTGGCCCAACAAGGAAACTGCTGTGTCTAAAAAGAGAGGTTTCTAAAGGATGGAAGATGGGGAATGCCATGAAAGAGGAGGGTTCTGCACTAGGGAGCGAACTAGGAAAGCCAAGGCTGCAACTCGGCTCCAACTGGCTATGTGAATTGAGGACAATAAATCCTTCAGATACGTGGGGAGTTGAAAGAAAAACAAGGGCAACACTGGACCCCTGCTAAACCAGCTGGGGCACCTAACTACCGCCACCCAGGAAGAAGCCAATCTGCTTAATGATTACTTTGCATTGGTTTTTCACCAGCCCAAAGGGACCACCCTGCCTGACATGATGTGGGATGACCAGGGTGGGGATGGACCTTGTGAGGGAGCATCTTGAGAGGCTGGACCCCTACAAATCAGCTGGTTTTGATAGATTGCACCCAAGAGTGCTAAAGGAACTGGCAGACATCATAGCACAGCCAGGGGCAAGGATATTTGAGAACTTGCGGTACTTGGGGGAAGTACCTGAAGATTGGAAGAAGGCCAAGGTGGTGCCCATCTTCAAGAAGGGTAGGAACGACGACCTGGGAAACTACAGGCTAATCAGTTTGACCTCAATCCCTGGGCAGATTTTGAAGAAAATTATCAAATTTTGACATTCTTGATAGAGTAACAGAAGGCAATATTCTGAGGGATACCCAGCATGGGTTTGGTGCGGGTAGGTCTTGCCTGACCAACCTCATTCCCTTCTATGACCAGGTGATGTATCACCTGAACAAAAGGGAAGAGGCTGATGTCATATATTTGACTTTAAAAAAGCCTTTGACCTGGTGTCCCATGATGTTCTTATGGAAATACTGGGCAACTACTCTCCAGTCCAATGGCTGGGGAATTGGCTCTGAGGCTGGACCCAGAAAGTGGTAGTTGACGGAACTGAATCAACATGGCACTTGGTGCCCCCCAAGGCTCAGGTTTTCAGACCTGTACTTTCTTTAATGTAGTCTGACACCTGTGTTCGGGTCACTTAAGAAGTGGACTGGCTAAGTTTGCTGATGACACCAAACTTTGGGGAAGAGTGTCCACCAGGATAGGCTGGTGATCCAGGCCAGCCTTGATAGGCTTGCAAGCTGGGCAGATGAAAACCTGGTGGCATTCAATACAGAGAAATGCAAAGTGCTCCACCTTGGGTGGGGGTGGGAGGGGAGCTCAGGAAAGCTACATCACACTTACAAGGCTCGGCAATGCTACACTCGCTAGCACCACAACCAGAAGAGGCTTGGGGGTCATGACTGACCACAAGATGAACATGAGGCACCCATGTGATACCGCAGCTGGCAAAGCAAACAAAACTCTGGCTTGCATCTTCTGATGCATCTCGATCAAGGTCCAGGATGTCATCCTCCCACTGTACTCGGCCTTGGTGAGGCCACAGCTGGAGTCCTGCATCTAATTCTGGGCTCCACAATTCAGGAAGGACGTGAAGAAGCTTGAAAGAGTCCAGAGGAGAGCCCTGTGCATGATCAGAGGGCAAGAGAACTGGTCTTATGAAGACTGGCTATGAGCTATGGGACTCTTCAGCCTGGAGAAGTGCAGGCTTAGGGGAGACAGGCTGCCACCAGAAGTACATAAGGGGTGTGCATCAGGATCTGGGGGACACCTGTTCACCAGGGCACCCCAAGGGATGGTGAGATCCAACGGTCACAAACTCCTGCAAGACCGTTTTTAGGATACACATAAGGAAAAACTTCTTTACGGTCTGAGCCCCCAAAGCCTGGATCAGACTCCCCCCCCCAGAGGTGGTGCCAAGCACCTACTCTGGGCACTTTTTAAAGAAACATTTGAATGCTTATCTTGCTGGGATCCTCTGACCCTAGCTGACTTCCCCCTTGGGCAGGGGGCTGGACCCGATGATCTTACAAGGTCCCTTCCAGCCCTAATGTCTATGAAACCAGAGGCTCTGCTCCATCGGTGCTCCCCCTATGTAATGCCACCTCCTGGCAGGCAGGCAGACTGCAATGCCCCCCCCCCCCCAGCGAGGAAAGGCAGCTGCACATAGGCAGTCAGATTGGCTTGAGTGGTTTGCCTGATGTGGGGCCAGGGAGCCTGTGGGAGGGGGGGCAAGGCATTATCCAACTCAGATTCCAGGTCTTGTAGTCATCTTTGTTCATTCTTTGCCCACCCTAAAAACCTAGTTCTGTAAGCTCTTCAGCTGAGGTGGTGACAGATTGAATAATTGCTTATGAGCGACAGTTTTTACTAGGAAGGGGGTGTCAATCAAAGGCTTCTTCATGAGCATTGGTCTGCACCATCATATTTGCTCTAATGATGGCTGACATGGTTGTTGGTGTGAATTGCAAAACTAAAGTACCAGCTGCAGACTGTTTCTGTTGGCCCTGAGCTGGGCTCTGCCAGGGACCAGAGCCTGGGGCTTAAGGCCTAGCCTGAAGCTGGCACTTGAAAGGTGGCAGCAGTCAGAAAAAATAGAGAAGTTGGTTGCTGCTAAATTTTTATCCTGAAAAATTCAAGCTGGCCAAAGTTTCAAGGCTGAGGCTTGAAAAGAAGCTGTGTGACAGACGGATGGCCTTGTCGCATGGAAACTGTCTCAAGGCTGTTGTGGTTCAGCTGTTTTGTGCTCCCATTCTCCTCCGTAAACCTGGCTTGGTGCTTGGATTGCATCTCCCACAATGTACCTGGTCTCCCTGCTGATGAGTGACACATGATGAGCAGCCCATGGTACATGGAGGGAGATGCTGTCCAGCCCTTTGCTCTGGGAAGCAGGTGGGCACCTTTTGCAGAATGCAAATGCTTCAGTCCTCAGGGAAAACTAGTTCTAGAGGGAGTGAGGCGGGGGGGGGAAATGGGCCAGTTCTGCGTCCTGGGTGGTGGCAGCACAGGGGTGCAAAAGCAGCAGCTGGCGGTTCACTGCTGGGCTGAGGGTGGCAGAATGGCACCTCTGCTTTTGGCACTGACATGCAAGTCGAGTGGCTGTTTAAACACTGATATTTCAGTCTAAAAGGGTGACATCTGCTCCCTGCAGCAGCAAACTTCCAGCCACTGCTCCTGCACTGAGCAGTGCAGCCACTGAGGGCTCTGCTTGTACCTACTGCGGGAGCTGCAGCTGCTCAGCTCTGTGCCAGCCACCCTCCTTCCCCTGACGCAGCTCCTGGGGCTTGTGCCCTCTTGCTCACCTGACATGGTACTACTGGAAAAACATTTGAGCAGCCCTGGCAGGCACCCTGAGTGCCACTGCACCTCCCTAGCTGAGCTCTAGCATCAGCTAACAGGCAGGGAAGGGAGGCAGTGGTGGCCTTACTGACTCCAGCCCACTTGCAACTCTTGGCCCTGTTCAGCTCAGCTGGTTGGAGGCAGGGAAATTGGGGAGAGGAAGGAAACGTGCATTAGCATCACTCACAACTGGAAGCTCTCGTTGTATTTGGGTGCCCAGCTGTTGTTCTTGGACTTGGTGGCGAATTTCCTCTTCTTGTCGCTGAGACTAGGCCCAATGATGTTGACCTCGATGAAGGGCCGGAAGATGCCGGATGTCTGCCACTTCAGGTCATTAGCAGCCACCACTGCCAGAAAAAGAGCCATGTCAGAGCAGCGTGGGGGCTGCAGGCTCTGGGCCGGGGAGTTGTGTGCGGTCGGCCGGGTCTGTCTGGCTGCTCCGACTGCTCTTAGCTTTTGGCAGCTCAATTGCTGAAGGTTTCAAATCCCTGCAAGTGCTTGTACTAGCCCCTCTGCAGGGGTGTGGGCATGAGCTGTCGAGGGGGCAGAGTTGAGGGTGGGGGCTCCCTGCATTTCCCTGGCACGTGCTCCATGTGTTGCCCTGGAGGACGTACAAGCACTCGTCCCACTTTCATACAGCACTATGCAGCAGATGCCGCAGCTCAGGCCCAGAGCCAGAGGCCAAGGCCAGGCATCCACTGCCAGCCTTGTGCTCAGCTCTTGGCCCTGCCTTCACGTGGGACCTACCTTTGACGGTGACCTTGTGCTCCCCAGTGCCAGGGTGTGTGAAGAGCTCCACATGGATGGACACTTCCCCAACTGGGTCATCCACGCCGGATCCTGCTCCACAAGGGGAAGGGAAGGAGTGAGTGCCTGGCCCTGGAATGAGGACCTTGGGCGAAGCTGTGCCCTGGCCCTGCCCAGCTGGAGGACTCAGATCACCTGCTTGCTCCAAGCAGCTCAGATGCACTACGTTCTCAGAATTTTTCTATCCCCATCCCTTGCTTTCCCCAAAGCAGCCGTGGGAGATGGATGTGGGGTGAAGGGTAGCCCCAGCCTCCCCATGCTTGAGCAAAGCCTAGGTGAAAGGTGCATGGTGCTGCTAGTCCAGTCTCCTATTACCCTTCCCTTGGGGCCGGCAATCACTGTGGCAATTTTCAACATGCAGTCCTGGAGCAACTGTATGGGAGTCAGCAGAATGACCCCAGCTGGCTACCAGCTTCACAGGACCAGGACCTGAGCCATGCTCCTCTGGGCCCTCATCTCCCTGCTGTGTAAGGGAGATGCAGCATCACCCAATGGAGAGCATGATGGACCCGGAGCCCCTGGGTTCTAGCTTATTTCCAGTTCTACCACTGACTGTGAGCAAGACGTTCTCCCTTCCCCCTGCCTCTTAGCACCGCTTGCTTTTGTGCATCTTTTCCTTTTGCTCCAGGAGCTCTGCAGTCGCAGTTTTTGGTGCTACAGCCATGCATGTGTCATGACCAAGGCCCAGCTGCATAGTCTGTGGCAGAGCCAAGAACCCGGGGGTCTGGACTCCTGGCTGTCCTAACCTCACCTCTAGAAGCTTGGGCTGAGCCCTGGGGCTCCTGGAACAGCATTTCTGCTCGCTGCAGAGCTGCATAGTATCACCTTTGTCATGCACTAGAAATGAAATATGGGCACGAGATGCTGAGGAGGTATTGGGGGGCACGCAGGCCTCATCTTTTCATAGTGAAGGGGGAAGTGCAGGGCCAAGGCTAATTGCAGCAATGATCTTCCTCTGTTTATTGGGCCGTAAGTCATAGGCAGTGGCTGTGACAGGACCTGGTCACGGGGGCTCTGTAATTCATTTGGGAGCTATGTTGAACATGCAGGAGGGGGGAGCTTGGTGGAGGTAGGGTTTAGCTGAGGAAATTTCTGATCCTTTCTATTAGTGCCTTGGAGGAGAGAGGACTGACTGTGGGCTGGGTTCAGAAAGAGGCTTTCACTGCTCCTGTGCCCATGCCTGCACACTGAGCTGGGCACCCTGGGCAGAGCCACTAGCACAGCTGGGGGGCAAGGGGGTGCTGGCGGTCCTGCTCAGGCACCACAACAAGCTCCCTCCTCACCCCTCACTACTGCTCCTTGGGGCAGCCACTGACTACTCCAATTGGCGGGAGCATCCCCTAATGGGCCTAGCAGGGTCTACTGTGTGTCACGGCTCAGATG
>NW_017729018.1:4874749-4875992 GCF_001723915.1 Gavialis gangeticus | reverse complement strand
CCCCCCCCGCCCCAAGATCCCCACTCCTGGCCCACGCGCCCTGCAGTTTCCCCAAAGGCAAATCTCAATCTGCTGGCTGGTTCAGCTGCCGAAACAGGCTGGCTCGGGACACCACATGCAGCATGGGGCGGAGGGCAGGGAGAGTGAAGGGGCCACACGCACGGCACGGCACGTTGGACGGGATTGCAGCAATTCCATCCAACTGAGGGGTCCAAAAGTCCAGTGAGGGTGCGGGAGACTCTTCCAAACCATCGTGGGGAAAACAGGGCTGAGAGAGGCAGGCTGGCGACTGCAGGGAGCCATCCTGTTCTGCAAGGCTCAGAGACTATGGATCCTGAAGCAGGAATTTGGGGTGGGAAAGTGCCCCAGGGCTGGGGTTAGCTGGTCCCTGCTGCATGGACAGACCCTCTTCCACGTGCAGCTCTCAAGCCCACCCTGGGCCCAGGATAAACTCCTTGCTGCAAAGCAAAGGACGTTGCCTTGCACTAGGTTTGTGGAGTTGGAGGCGTTGGTGTGGGGGTGGGACACTGAGTCTGTCTGTCCAGACAGGGCCTGCAAGTCTGGCCAGCACCAGGCCTGCAAGAGCCCTGCAGTGGTGGTATAACCCGCTGGGCCCAGCCGTAGCCCCCCGGGGCTGTCGGTACAAAGCGGAGCAGTGATACAGCTTTCTCCCTTTATGCTGGGGGCTTTGGGACTGCGTTCCTCCAGGAGCTATGCTACCAGCAGTGCCATGTTACCACTGTGCAGCACACCAGCACCGTGGGAATCCAGCTGGGGGCCTGGCCACCAGACAGGAGAGAAGGGAGCCACTGAGTGCTGATCGGCACAGGCCTACTCTGGCTGTGGTTTGGGGGCTCCGGGCAGAGCACAGCAGTAAGCATCCCCTTGGAGGCAGAGTGGGGGTGCAGGTGGGATCCTGAAGGAAACCCCTGCCGAGAGACGATAGAAGCATCTTGGCTTGTCTGGGCTGATCACCTTACTCATATGCACAGCACATGCCCTTGGACGTGTGCCTGTGTGACCTTATGGCAAAAGGGTGTGCAGTGATTGCGGATAACAGCCTACTGCTGCTGGCACCTAATGGAGCTACTCCCTCAGCTCAGACAGCTGAGACTAGGGCTGCCGTAGTGCAATCTTGTGACCCATGGGGCCAGGGGGTGGTTTCTGCACACACTGGCTCCAGCTGCGTCTGAAAAGTGGAGGTGAGGGGTGCAGCAGATGCTCTGGTGGGGGGGAGGGCGGG
>NW_017729018.1:4865790-4874609 GCF_001723915.1 Gavialis gangeticus | reverse complement strand
CCCACGGATATTTTTCTTGCCCTCCAGATCTGCGCTGAACCAAAGCGAGACCCGCCCCTCCCCACCCCGGAGTCACATGCTGAGACTCATTCAATCCAAAGACCAAGGGCAGGAGGAGAGATCATCTCAGTGCTCAACGCAAGCATGGAACAAACAAACCGCCGTGCCGCTCCGCAGGCCAACATGGAGCTGACACCGGCAGCTGGAAGGCGAGTGCCAGTGCCAAGCCATGTGCGGGGGTGGCAGCCCCCCGCCCCATCCTGATGCAGTCATTCCACTTGCTTAAGGGGGGGAGCGGGGCAGGGCTTGATGTGTGCACCTGGAGCAAGGCTAGTAAGAGTCTCCCTGAGGCTGGTGAGCTGCTGGCCACAGCTTGGCTATCCTAGGATCCCCTGGGCTCTTCAAGGCCGAGGCCAGGTGGGCATCCCAGCACATCCCATGCCATGCCTTCACAGCAAAGCTCTGGGAGACTTGGTGATGACAGGCTGCCTGTGCCTGGCTCAGCAGAGCAGAGGTTCGGGCCCTCTCAGCCGTCTGGACCTTGCTCCCAGCTGGGCTCTGGAGCCCAGCAGCACCTTCACATCCCACCCGCTGCAGAGCAGGCTAAACCAAGGTGCTTGGGGTACCGAGGCTAAGAGATTTTTAAGGCCAGAATGGACCCATCTGATCCTCTGCTTCTACCCATGCAGCAATGCCCACACCTGCCATCTCGAAAGGAGGAAGAAGACGGCCTCTTTCAGACAGACGCCCAGTCTCGATGGACAGACACCGTCCCAACCCACCCGCTGCCGGGACCGTTGCCTGTAAATTTTGCCTGCAGGGGACTGACTCGGAGAACCAGAGCCATGGACGCGGCCCAGGCACGGATGGAGGCAAGCCCTCCGACTTCTCAACCAGCCCCGAATGAACAGGCTCTGAAGACCCCTCCCTGCAGGGGTGCGGGCAGCCTGCTCTGGGTGCTGGGACTGTTACTAGCCCTGACCGGTGGGTGGGGTGGGGTGCTCGGGACAGGTGCATCAGGGGTTGAGAATGGCAGACGTACCCTTCTCTGGATAAATTTCTTCACTAAGGGTAAACCTAATACCTTTTCCACCATGGACTAGTAAAGAGGCAAAAGGGAGAGAGACGGGGAAGAGACAGAGAAAGAGCAAGAGAAAGAGAATGTGTGTCAGGGAGGGAAACAGGGGAAAACGTTAAAAGATAGGGAAGAAAAAAACAGAGAGAGATCAGATATCGCAGACAGAAGAGCCAGCTGAGAATCCAAAACAAGACATCACAGCAACACAGAGTCAAAAGGCCCGGGCGCGGGGTGTGCTGGGAGCGGGACCCCTGCTGGGGATGCGGGCCTGAAGAGGGATGGCACCAGGGAGGGGGTTTCCTGCATGGTTGGGGCAGTTTCTTTCCAGCGCTTTAGCTCTGCTGGTGGTGCAGGTGGTTCCTGCCAGCCCAGGGTCCAGCTGGCACATGGGCCTGGTGCCGCAGCACCGGTTCCCCTGTGACACAAGGCATCAGCAGTGAGCAGCCCCCGACCCCTCGTGGGTGTAGGTGGGGAAGAAGGGTGGAGTTACATCTCCCAGCACAGCCCGTCCATAGGCCTGGCTACCCATGCACAATGTGGCCTGCGGCCACCAGACAAAAGGCACGGACAGGACAGGTTCCCCACTCAGAGACACAGAGAGAAGTCAAAGACTCCCACCCCTGCTGGGTCCTCCTACGTCCTGCAGTGCCTGGGGCTGGCACCCACCTGGATGGAGCCCTGGCCATGCAGACCTGCCTGCCTGCACCTGCCTCCTCGGCACGCTCGTTCCTTCTGCCTGTGGCACGCTGTCTGCACACACAGCCACCCCTCCCCTTGGCCAGGGCATGGGCTGCACCTTATGGTGACATGAGGAAGATGGTGCTGGGGGCCTGATGGCGAGGGTAATAGTGGCCTGAACATCCTGAGGCGACCTGTGTGCAGCTCATAGTGACAGCAGGGCTGGAGACTCACCCACTGTCCCCATGCTGGGCTCATACCCCTCCCCTAAGTGCCCCTGGGGACTCAGCTGGAGATCCCTGGGGCCAGACTGACAAGGATGCTGACTGCCCCTGACCTGCTGGGGGTTGAGAGTGCTCCATGCCTCTGCCAGTCAGGTCCCCAGTGTCAGTCTGGGCTCCCCAGAGCTACAGCAGCCACAACCCGTCACCTTGGCATAGGCTGAGGGCCAACTTCTGCCTCAAGTGTAGCTACTCCCCAGCCAGAGCCTTCTTGGGGTGTGTGGAGTGCAGGCTGCACGGCCCCCATCCTGGAGTCAAGCAGGATGCCATGGGAGTCGGGGCATTACCCCCAGCATGGGGTGGGAGAAGGGGCCAGGCTGCTTGAGGCTTCTTCTTGCCCAGCAGGTGGCACAGGCAGTATCAGGGGCAAATCCCCAGTCCCTGACCACCGGGATTCCTGCCCCACGACATCTGAAACCCCCCACCCATGGGAAAGTGTGTCAGGGGGTGGGGTGGGAAGAGGGGCACACAGCCTTTTTATCCCTTTGGATGCTAGTCCCTCGCTGTGGCTCTAGTCATATGTCACTGTACCCTGAGAAGTGGGACAGGCCAGAGAGCACCACGGACGCCCTCCCCACAGATAGGCCGTGTGCACTGGGTGGCACTGCTGTGCTGGGCAGCAGGGGCAGACACACCTGGTGCACTAAGCCCCAGATAAGAGCAGGGTGCCTCAGCTGTGGCAGCACAGGCCAGCAGCTGCAGGTGGAGGGGGGCAGGTGCTAACAGTGCTTACCCTGAGATGACTGTGTCTGCACAAAGGTTTTGATGAGCAGATCAGTGGCCTGTGTGTACAGGGAGAGGGCGTAGCGCAGAGACTGCAGGTCGGGGCTCTTCTCCAGGAAGGTTTTCTTCAGCCCAACTCCTCCTGCATGGAAATATTGCTGTGGGGGAGAGAGGAGTTAGGATGGAAGTGGGGGTCCCTGGGCAGGGTGGGCACGGCTACAAGACAAAGCAGCACAGCAGCCAGTGTGCCAGGAAGGTGTCGTGCCTCCTGCACAGCCCGGCTGTACCGGACAAGGCCCCAGCATGGAGGTCTCGGCACCACCCTATGCCCCAGTGCTGTCACATCAACTCACACTTCCCCTGCTGCATCTTTGGGTAGGTGGCTCCTCAGTGCAGCCCTTGCAGTCCCTAGCACCTCCATTGCCAGCCACCCCTCGCCCCACCAACCTGTCAAGCCTGGGATGCTGACAGGGAAGGGCAGCAGGCAGACAGGGATGCGGTGGCTCCTGTCACGCAGTCTGTATCCATCCCCAGCCTTTTGACTCAGAGTCTTAAGTTCCCTGAGGCAGAGACTGCCTTTGTTCTGTGCCCGTCCCAGGGCTCTCAGGCACTGCAGCAATGGGCAGAGCAATGGATGGAGACTTACCTTGATGGTGTCCAGTGCCAGCTCCACCACCGCACACTGCTTGGGGGTCAGGCTTTTGGCCTCCTCACGCACCATGTGGTCCTGAAAGGATGAGCCCATCTGTGAGACCCAGTTCTGCACCACCCACTTCCCCAAGCCCTGGGGCACAGAGTGCGAACTTGGTGCCTGGCTCCCTTCCCTGGCTCCGAGGCACCATACCTGGGCACAGCCCGTGCACCGGCGCATTAGGAATGACGCTACACAAGGGCATTTTAGTGATGTCTCACTAGCCAGCTTCACACCTCCCATTAACAACCGCTGGCAATCCAAGCAGATTTCCAGGTATGGACAGTTGCCTGTGCCACATGCAGCCACTGACTGACTGAGCCTGGTGGTTCGGTAGCCCCTGCCTTGAATGCAATGGAGCTATCCCGATGCAAACAGTCCCTCGCCTGAGCTGAAGCCTCTTTCCCTTTTACCTTCAGTTTTGACAGCTGTCCCAGCTCCTTGGCTGCATTGAAGATCATCTGGGTGCCCTGCAGTGCACAAGAGAGACAACAAAAAACAAAAGGCCATGTGAGCAGGCTGCTACGCTGGCTGGTCTCAGCCCCTGACATGGTGCTAGAAGTTCCCCCAAGGGGGGACGTGGATCACAGGACAGCAGAGGGGGCTGGCATCAGTATACGTGCATGTGTGTGTGCGTGTCCATCCAGAATGCAATGTAGTGGCAAGAAAACCTTTGTACTCATTTGCCTACCTGTCCCCCCATGTGTCTGCCCCCCGCATGCACAGTTGTTTGTGTCTTTAGCAGCAGTGAGCTGGTATTTTTGGGCAGGCTGGGGACATACAGTGCCTGGAACCAGGAGCACTGCCACAGGGACATTTGGGGAGCAGAAAGGACAAGAGTGAGGGATCCAAACAAATGTTCCTCCCCTCCCTCGTGCCTGCAGGACCCCTGGGCTTGGACAGTGGACCCTGTAGGAAGGAGGCTAAGGTCTGTAGGGGTTACTCCCTGTTTTGCTGGACACCTGCAATGATGTCTTGCCTGGAGGACTGTGGAGCTGACATGTCTGAACTGCAGCCAGTGCTCTGCCCACGCCTTATGCTGTATCAAGCTCTCTTTGCCTCAAGTGACAAGCCAGCCATCAAATTCGGCCCTTCCTGGAGTCCCTCTGGGCCAGGCCTGAAGCTTGCCCTCTGGCATAAGGCCCTTCTCCAGGAGGGAGAGGTCAATATTCAGGAAATGAGGGGCTCCCCACCAATCCCCTGCCCTGGAGCTTGGCCCAGGATGTGAGGCATGGGCTTTGCAGCCTACAGGCAGGGGCCTCCAGGGTGTAAATCTGGGATCAGACTGGAGCCAGGCTGCTCACTCTCCCTCTGGGCCAGACAACTCCAGCAAGCAGCCTGTCCTGGAGGTGCTTTCAGCTTCTCCTTCCAGACCTGAGGCCCTGCCACGCCTTCCCTGGCCCCCCCATCCTGACAGGGGGCTCAGCTGAGGACAGGGGCTAGGAGATCAGAGACAGAGCCTAAAACTCAGCTATGCTCCCCCCCCACCGCCGATCAGAGCCAAACAAGCCAGGGAGCGTAAAAGAAAAGAGAAGGCTAAACAGGGTGTGAGGGGGCTCGAGTGCGACAGGCCACAGAGAGGGACAGGAGGATACAGAGGAGCTGGGGTGACATGGAGACGGCAGCCCTGGACCCCGGGTGGAGAGTCCAGCTTGCTCTCTGATCCCTCAGCAGCCACCCTGCAGCCACGGGTGAACTTCCCTGCGGTGACGCCTGTGCATGTGCTGGATGCTGACCCCTCGTGCTTCCTGCCTTCCCACCCCGCTCCTCTCTGCTCTGTCCCAAGGTTGCCTGAGCTCCCCAGCCACCCTCTTCCCACTCCTGAAGGAAGGGCTTTGAGCCCAGCCCCGCTATCCCCCATCAGAGGCTGGGAGAGGCCGTTGCGGCGCAGGGCTTTTGGCCCCCACACAGGGAGGCGGTGGCAGCAGAGCAAGGCAGGTGGCTGTCCTGCTGCTGGCTGGAAGGGGGCACAGAGGGAGGGGCGTGTGCAAAGCTGCCACCCCCGGGGGGTTTCTTCTCTTGGGGCTGGATGCGTCTCTCTCCAATGCCCATTTACAAAGGCTGTGCCCTATGCCCCTCAGCCCTGACCAAGCTGCTGCCACAGAGAGGGAAAGGACTCAGCCAGGCACACCTCAGGCTAATCAGGCCCTAACCCAAGGGTCAGTGACATTTTTGGGCAGAGCGCCAAAAACACCAGCACCCTCGACTTGTCAGATGTTGGCGAGCGGGACAGCCGCAAGGGGCCTGAGCCTTGTTGGGGCAGCACAGCCCTAGCCCCCTCCCTGCCGTCCACCCCAAGGCGTGCATGCCAAGTGACATGCCTTCACGTGCTACGCTCTGGCACCTGTGCTGGAGGTTGCCTACCCCTGCCCTAACTTATAAGTGTCAGGGCTGGGGGTGGGAATGAGCCCTGTGTCACCCGGGTCAGCTCCAGCAGCTGAATCAGCTCCTCCAGCCCTGCACCGTCCTTCAACACAATGGCAGGGGACCTCAGCTGCCCTTGCCGCTTGTGGGGGGACTGTCCCCCTTGCTGGCTGGGGTGTGGGGGGAAGAGCTCCCCAGTGAGGCTGAGCCAGGAGTGACTCCTTATTCCCAGACTCTGGCACCAGCCACTAGGCACAGCTCCTCCCAAAGCCAGGAGGGACCCCAAGTGCCCTGACTCCCAGCCTCTCCCACTAATCACTAGCCCTTGCTCCCTCCTGCAGGGCTGGGACTGCCAGCAGGGCAGGACCAGTCCCTACGCACCTCCATGTCTCCTGGCAGCAGCAGCTCCAGTCTCTTTGCTATGACATGACCTCCCCTTAGTCCTTCACTGGCTGGCCCTGAGCCCCCACCCCCGGCTGCCCCCCGCATGCAAGCAGGTAAGCAAGAAGAGACACAGTCAGGAAGAAAGGCTTTCAGTACAACAGAGACCAGCGAGACAAGTGACAGGCCTGCCCCCAAACCACCCCCAAATGCACAGGACGACAACTCCGAGAACAAAGGCAAGAGGCACAGAGGAAGGGGGGCACCAAGCAAGGTTAGAAGTAAACACAGCATCCTTACATCTGTGTGACTGGGCAGCTTCACCCTGCTCTGGAAAGAGAACAGCATTGGATATGGTTATTGGCTTCAGCAGCAGCGAACACACAAGCCCTCCAGTGCCCGCACCCCCTCCCCGTGCACCAGCCCTGGGTGCTGCGGAGGCAGGGCCGTGCATGCTCTCTCCTCCAGCTAGTGGTGGTGAGGCCTGGACTTTCTGGGCCTGGGTCCTTGGTAGTGTAAGCTGGCACATCTCTCTTGGCACCTGTTTATACCAGGGGAGGATCTGGCCCCTTGCCTCAGAAAGGTACCTGTGAGGAGTCTGTCAGGTCTCACCCTTATTTCACAAGTTGCTCACTTTGCTAGATGGCAATCTGCATGGCCAGCCACTTCCTTTTCCATTTCCCTGCCCTTACAGGATCTCAGGGTCTGCTACAAGCTCCTGCTGACTGACCCCCAAGCTCCCTGGGAGCAGGTCACTACTCTTTTAGAGTCATTTTTGGAAACTCAGGCGTGCTGGGAGAAGGTGGGTGGTGCATGCTCAAAAAGCAAATCAGTGGCCAAACAGAGAGCCCAGGAGCCAGGGCTCCCAGCCCCACACTCCAGCTCTCACATGCACACTTCCTGCTGCAGCCTGGCTGAACGTTTTCAGATGATAAACTGGACAGCTGCTCTGGCTCTTGGTGTATTGCCTTGGGCTCCAGGGCTACTCTTTAACTGCCCCACATCCAGTGCCATTTGAACTCAAAATGTTAAAAAAGACCATTTCAGATGGACATGATGACCAGGCCAGGCTACCAGCCAAGTCTGCCAGGTACTGCCTCACCCCTGGGCTGTGAGATGGCAGAAGCCTAATAAGAGTTTTGTTTGGCAGGGGGAGCCAGTGTCATTCCCCTCCAGCACACACTGACCCCCAAGAGTCACTCCTCCCTCACCCTCGCTGCCCTGAGCACTGCTCTCAGTATTCCTGCCAGGAGCAGCTACTGGCTGACCGTTTCCAGGAGACGTGGCTTCCTACTCACCTCCATACAGCTCACACCTTGTGTACGTGCACACATGTATGTGCACACACACACAGAAGTACATACACACCTAATGTCTCCCAAACCAATATACACTGCTATGCTCTGGGCCACCTGGCAGCTCACTCTGCTACCTCCTTGTCCCCAGCCCTGCAGCAAATCTGCCTGCTGTGTTTCCCACTGGGCACTTTCCTGGGGATGTGCCTGGCACACTGCAGTGGGCTGGGGAGGGTATTGTGCTCCTGCTTCCCTCTACAAGGTGCCAGGCTGCTGCCCTGCTCCTCATGCTGTTCTTTTGGGGCAGATCTTTTGGGGCACCACAGGAACCAGAACATTAACCCCATGGAAGGGCAGGGCTAGGTGATGACAGGCCAGCTGGGTGTCCCACTGCTCCTCCAGGAAACCAACCCTGTGGCCCTGCCTTTGCTATAGCTGGGAGCTCCTTCCTGCACCCATCTGATCTCCAGTCACAGCCAGCGATCTCAAGGATAGCTGGCTCACCCCCTGCAGCAGGTGTGCCCCTGCCCTGCTGGGCCCTGTCTCTCACACGTCTACCCAACTATGCCTGCTAACAAGGTAACACACACCCATTGGCACATGCATTGATACCCACCACACACATGGACCCCAGACCACCCTTTTTCCTCCACTCCCATTAACACTAGACCAGGGAAAGCAAAGCCTCTCCCATTCTGGTCCTACAGTTAGGCAAAGGCATCGTAATAAATGGCTGGCTTCCTGGTCGTGCCTCGGAACTGCTCCAGCTTCAGCCCCACACGGAGAAGAACTGCCTCGTCCCACCACTTTGCCATGACCTGCAAGAGGGAGATGCCATCAGTCAGTCACCATGTGTAGGGCCTTCAAGCACTGTTAGGCACAGAGGGCAGGGCTTCTCCAGCTGGAACAGCCCAGACCTGACCAAGGCTATGTGGGGTCTAGCAAATGCCTACTTGGCACTCTGAGACAGAATTGTGGAAGCCACTAGGACTGTGGGGAGAAGCAGGGGTGCTAGGGAAATCCACTAGTGTAGAAAGGGGCATAAAAAAAAAATCCTCTAATACAACAGCTGGTTATCCTCTGCTGGGTCCAGCTGGCTCCAGGGGCCAGCTAAGAAAGCCCTGGAGAAGAGAGAGTGGGTTTGTGGGAGCAGGCCTGACCCCAAGCACTGCAGATTTGCATTGGAGGGCCCCCATCCACAGCCTGGCTCTGCTCTCAGCACCATTCCCTGTGGGCTGGATTCTGAGGCCTCTGATTCAGGAAGCAGAGAGGACCTTGCTAGGAAGGGAGCAGGAAAGACAGCCTGTGCTTGAATCGGGGGGGGGGGG
>NW_017729018.1:4863129-4865779 GCF_001723915.1 Gavialis gangeticus | reverse complement strand
TGGCACATGCATTGATACCCACCACACACATGGACCCCAGACCACACACCACGATCACAGCACGAGAGGCACCGACACACCTGAAACACAACACAACACGCTGCACCAGGCAACACACACACATACACGTGTCACTGCACCCCCAGCTGGCACATCCCTCCCCCAGGAAGACATAGTCAAACAGCACAACACAGCACACACCCAGACAACACGACACAGGAGTCATGACACCCAAAGTCCACCTGCCCAGAGGTGCTCAGCAGAGCCAGTGAGTGGTTTGACCTGGGCTGGTTGTACATTGCTATCACAGACAGTCAAAGAAGCCAGAGGGCTGATTACCTTCTCTGTCCCCTTGCCATGTTTTCTCAAGAGCGTTCCCTGTAGAAACAATGTCAGAATTGATCAATGGTCCAGAGAGGGGGCGAGCGGATGAGGGCAAGCACACAAGTGACTGTGCATGTTTGCTGGAGGGAGAGGAGACGGCAGCAGATGTCCCCCCTGCCTCCCCATCCTCCTATCCTTGGGGTCACAGGACTCCAGCGGCTGAGGATGGTGAACGCAGTCAGGACTGCAAAGGGCAATGGGCACCTGCACTCTTATACCTTCCATTGGTGGGAGACGATGTGGGGGAGGTATGTGTGTGGGGGTGTATTTGCTGGCAGATGGGGGAGGCTGTGAGCAGAGAAACCACATTGTTATATTAGTAAAGAATAATCCAAACAGAGGGAAAGGGATCGCAGAGTCACAGCAAATAAGGCTGGAAAGGGCCTTGGGAAGCCAGCTGGTTCATCCATCCCCCACCCCAAGGCAAACTCTGCATGGGAGCCCAAGCCCCCATATGAATAATCCCGGGCGCACATGCGCTGCAGGGCACTGGCGACACGCAAGCACATGAGTATCACCAAACGCCCGGATGGACCACGCCTTGCCCTGGGGGTCCTGCTGGTTTGGGACCAACAAGGCTGTCTCCCATTGGGATAATGTCCTGCCCTTCCTCTAGTGCCTCTCCCCTGAAGGTCTCAGCCAAACGCCAATGCCCCATATGCCATGCTTTGCCACAGGGTGTTGGGGCAGGGGTGTTGTTAGCTAATGGGGGGGGCTCTGCCCCAACTACAACCCACAGCACCCTGATCCAAGACAAATCCCTTGCACAACCAGATCCCGTGACAGGGAAAACTGCTTCGAGATGCCTTTCCCAGCACCCAACACTGGGGGTTCCTGAAGGATCAGCCCATACTGGCCTTGACACTGCTTGAGGAGGTGAGCAACAGGGGCCATGGGACAGAGCCTGTCCACGAGGAGGGGCCATTCCCGTTCTTGTGGCAAGCAGGAGCTGCCGGGCTCTGCTCAATGGGGACACACCCTCTGCAAGAGACTGGCAGAAAGACCAGGGCCATGCAAGGCACCAGACTGAGCTAGGGGAGCAGGAGAAAGGAAACTTGGGCTGACAGACAGCCTGCAGGAGGGATGGGACACCAGGACCCCATCAGTGCAGAGACAGCAGAGGAAGCCAAGCAGCGGAGGCAGCATTGTCCTCCCCGAAGGTCCCCCAGGAGCACAGTCTTATAGGGGACAAGCCCAGAAGGTGGGAACACAAGCTTAGGGCTGCTGGTCCTAGGGAAAGAGGAGCTGTTTTCATGTCATGGCTGGGCATCTCTGGCCTAGTTTCTGCTAGCAATTAGCCTCCCCATGCTAGCCATCTTCTTGGACAAAGCTCGCCACTTATTCCTAATGAAGACAACCTCATGATGGGTGACACTAAGTCCTTTGGGCCCATGATATGCCACCTAGAGTGCTGCCTGTCACCAGGACTTAATCCCCTAAATACAGGTTGGGAGGATTCACCACCCCATACAAGTAACCCTTTTTCTGGGCCCCAAGTGGCACCCTGGCTGGCTGTGCCGAGGAAGACCGAGCTGTTTCCAAAGCTGGGTTGCACCATGCACAGCTGGGACAAAACCCAAGAAAAATAGTTATGCTCCATTAGAAGCAAAGGGTGGGAGGGGACCAAAATGGCCAAGGTTTAGCTTGAGGCTCCCCACAGGCTCTGAAGGAAGCTTAAATGTCCAGTACTTAGCGAATAAGATGCTGCCTTGCCTTCTGCAGCAGGATATCTCGGGAAAGAATGATCTTGGCACATTTAGTCCTATTATCATGATACCTCCCTATTGTTTCCATTTTACAGATCTGGAAAAACTGAGGCAGTAGCTTCACCATAGCCAGGCAATGAGCCAGTGGCAGAGCTGGGACGGGAACCCAGGAATCCGGGTTCATAGTTCCCCACTGCATCCATGAGAAGGGACTTGCCTTTCTACTGGAGGAGCTGACTGTCCTCTGAGCACTCAATGACTGGAAAAAAACACCCAACTCAAACACACAACCCAAAGGAATTTCGCCTTGTGACACTGCGCTCACAGTCCAGATGTGTCTGGGATTCTCCCTGCTAGGGAAATGTCCCCATCATCACACTCACAACCGGGTCTGGCCTTTCCAAAGCACTGCATTAGCACTGCTAAGTCTTAACACCATTTGTACCAGGAAGCTGCACAGAGAGAGGCAGTGGCTCTGCCAAGGTACCAGGGCTGGTAGCAGAAGCTCAGAGGTCCTGGGTTGCAAGGTAGCTAGTGTGACTGAGTGAAGCTGGCCTGCT
>NW_017729018.1:4855983-4858129 GCF_001723915.1 Gavialis gangeticus | reverse complement strand
GTCCCCATCATCACACTCACAACCGGGTCTGGCCTTTCCAAAGCACTGCATTAGCACTGCTAAGTCTTAACACCATTTGTACCAGGAAGCTGCACAGAGAGAGGCAGTGGCTCTGCCAAGGTACCAGGGCTGGTAGCAGAAGCTCAGAGGTCCTGGGTTGCAAGGTAGCTAGTGTGACTGAGTGAAGCTGGCCTGCTAAGTCAAGGCATTGGCTCCTTCTCTGCCTTGTCACTTCCCGCAGCAGCTTACATTCGCCAGGCATCTTCCAATGGAGCAAACCGATTTCAGACAGGCTGCTCCTCCCCACAACCCAGCCTGCCAGCCCTTGCCCCCTCAGTCCATCCCTGTACATGTGTTCAGCACTGTCCAGTGTGCTCCACAGCACTGTCCAGCCCCACTGGGAAACCCCATCACTGCCCAGAGCTGAGCCCAGAAGCCTGACAAGGGAGAGGGCTCTTCACTAAAAGTCAAAGTCGGTGCCAAGCAGCTCAGCGACAGGGGGTAACAGAGGTGAAGGCACTTGGGGAAGGGAAGGAAAGGGGACGGGACAGGGCGCGGGCAGCCACACAAGACAATAACTGGCCGAGATTGAAACCAACACACAGCGGACAGACAGACAGACAGACAGGGAGCTGCCGTACTTACAATCATCTGCCATTGTGAAGGGAGCAGAACAATTGGAGAGAACAACCGTCACATGAGCATGTCACACCCAGCTGTGTGCCTCCCCCACCCTGCACAGCCAGGCCTCCCCACAGCCAAATGCCAGCCCCCTCCACCCTGCCCCACGCCAGCATCGCCCCGGGAGCTCCACCCCAGGCCTACTACACGCTACAGGCTTCTCTCTGCTTTGAGGGGGCAGGAGGTGCTGGGATCCAGAGCACTGTGTGCCACAGCACAGCCCCAAGCCACCGCAGGAGCCCGGGAGCTTCCAGCTGGTCCTAGGAGCTCGGGGCTGCTCACTCCCTGCCTGTGCTTGGGCGATCAGGATCTGCCTGCTCCCCCTGAGTGCAGCGGGGGCCTTGCAAATGAGGGTTGTGTCTGGGGGCAGCAGGATGGTTTGGGCCCCTATAGGAAGGCTGCACTGCCAAGGTGTTTGCAGCTCTAGAGAGAGGCATGTCAGTGAAGTCAACAGCCAGGCACTGGATGTCCTTATAATAAACCCTGGCGTGTTTTGCTCAAGTAAAGACTGTGTCTCTAGCAGTGCCAATGGCACAACGCAGCTCTCCTGGAGATTAACTTGTTGACAGGGGCACTGTCCTACTCCACTGTTCAGTCCTCCTGAGCAAAGCAACTCGGTGCTTCAACCCTGTCTTCTGTCCTGACAACAACCTGCCACACGCTAGCAGGCCTTGTCTCACCTCACTGCAGGAATGCAGCTGCGTCTGGAGTGTAGCACGGCAGCTGTTAGCAGCGCATAGCAAGGCTATGTAGGGGGTGGGGGTCAGGAAGCAGGAGGTTTCAGACCCAAATGGAAGTGCATCAGGGAATTACCCCCAAGGAAATGAAGCTAACACCCCTTCCCTTCCCAGGTGTGCCAGAGGGATCATCAGAGAAGGCAGCACGCCCCTAGCTCCCCACTGGAGCACTGGCTTGGTCCTGGCATGGAGCTAATGTCCACCAGCACTACTCCCAGCAGACGCTGGGGTTTGCCCGAGAGGTCTCCCAGTCACAAGCCAGGCTCATGTTCCCAGAGACAGAGCTTGTGAAATGCAAGCAGGTAACAGGGCTATAGGTTGTACAGGAGGGACAGGGCAGGGAGGAAAGCTGGGGCGGGGGGTGGTGCTCTACATTAAGGAGGAATACACATCCTCACCATGTAGCACAGGGTCAGAGGAGGGCACACGGAAGTGCTCTGGGTTAGGATGCAAGGCAGTCGAGGGGAAAGACACTTAATGGTGGGGTCTACTACAGACCTCCCAACCAAGGGGAAGAGCTGGACCAGAAATGCTTAAGTCGGCTCACAGAGGTAGTTAGGTCAAAGGACATGGTCATCATGGGGGACCTGAACTTTCCAGACATCTGCTGGGAAGAGCAGTCAGCCAGGTCTGACCGCTCACATCGGTTCCTAGCCCAAATGCAGGACCTCCATCTAACCCAGGGGGTGCACAGCCCCACCAGGGGAGACGCCTTGCTGGACCTGGTG
>NW_017729018.1:4850140-4855872 GCF_001723915.1 Gavialis gangeticus | reverse complement strand
GCTACTTCACGGTCAGGGTGGCTAGGACCTGGAACCAACTTCCAAGAGAAGTGGTGCTGGCTCCTACCCTGGGGGTCTTTAAGAGGAGGCTGGATGAACACCTTGCTGGGGTCGTTTGACCCCAGTGCTCTTTCCTGCCATGGCAGGGGGTTGGACTCAATGATCTGTTCAGATCCCTTCTGACCCTAGAAACTATGAAACTATGAAACAGTTGAGCTGTGAAAGCAGCAGCCTGCCCATGTCCAGGGGATGGAGGCAAATGCCTCTGATGGGAGTAACAGCCTGAAATAAATGCATGAGGGGATGACTCACGGCTGGGCCAGTGTCATCTGAACGCCCTCAACTACCGTGTGAAGGAAGATCCTAGGGAATTCTGCACCAGGACATCAGATCCCTCAAAATACTGCATCCCGAGCTGCTGTCTGAGAGGCTCCTGGCAGGGGGTGCTGGCAGTTGGGCCCTATTAAGAGCCACTGCAGTGCCAGAGCATGGTGATGGGGGGTGGAGGGGAGGGTTTGCTAACAGGACAGAGCCTATGTGTCTTTGCTTGTGCAGGTGCTTGCTTCTGGGTGGAAGGTGTGAACGGGCCTCCTTAGCTGGCCATGGCTGCTTGATTGGGAAAAATGCTAGGAGGGTCCCTTGCAAGAACCCTCGTTCATGGTGGATGGACAGGCCCGTTGCCTTGGGGCAGCCAAAGGGAAGGAGGGTTTCATTTAAGGAAATCCCCCTGGAAAGTCAAAGAGAAAGAAGAACAGTCTCCTGAGAGAGCATGCCCAGGCCAAGAGTGGGCTGGGGCTGGGGTGTGGGGCAGCCTCTGGGGTCTATTGACCTCGTTCTCAGTGCCTGCCCTTGGAGAGGGCATTCAGGGGACTAAGCCATTGTCCTGTTTGGGGGCCATCCAGGGGCCAGCTGAGCCCCTGGAGTATATAAAAGCAGGCTTCACGTTACTCTTACTAACACTGTTTCCCACACCTGCCGTGTGGGGTCTGGTGAGGCAAGAGGAGCTGGAGGGCAATGCCCCAGCTGGGGACTTACCAGTGTGCCCATTTGAGGCCCTGTGTCCAATGAGTGGAGAACCTCAGCGCTCCCAAATGTCCCCCCACCATCCCCACCCATACAACATGGTTACCCCAGAGAAGCAATGGAGCCCAGCTCAGGCCACACAATACCTTTCCCACATGCCTGTGCCCACAGGGAGCCATGACCCAGGAGCCAGAATGGATTTGAAGATAAGCCTCATCTTTTTTCAGCCATGTGGGGATGGATAAAGCCCTGCCCTGGGCAGGGAGTTATGCTTCAGCTTTGCACCAAAGCTGGAGTAAGGGGGCTGCTGCCAGGGACCTCATACTCAAAGGGAGGGGATGCCATAAGCCATGCTCCAGGGTTTGTCCCCAAAGGGCAAGGGATCAGGTCCCTCTAGCCAGGCTGTTATACCAGGAGGCTGTTTGGTTACATGGAGAACCACCTGCCAGGGTGATTTGGAAATGCCTTGGAAGCTACAGTCTGAGGTGGGGAGGGCTGGGAGGTGGGGCTAGCTCCTCCTCATCTTGTTGGCCTCCGGCACTAGCAACCTCCTGCATGTTCTGGCTGAAGCACCCCGCTCTGACTGCAGCAGGGGCTCAGCCTCATGCACCTGGCACTGCAGGGCAGGAGTCTGCACCAGCCTTCTCCAGCTGGAGCTTCCACTAGGTGGACATCCCTATGCCAGGCTCACCCCAGAGCCAAGCGTCTGGGCCTGAGCTCCCAGAACAGGGTGCCACTCGGTCCTTCCCCTCCTGCCCTTCGTGCCCTGGCCCTGTGGAGCTCACCGTCTGGTCTGTAAGCGGTGGGAGGACAATGGTCTTCTCCATGGTGTTCATCACCAGCTTCCACAGCTCCTTCAGCACCCGCTTCAGGACCGTCTTCTCACAGATCTTGGCAAAGAGGGTCAGGCTGAGGAAAGATGCAGAGAGAGGATGGAGGTGGGCCGTGGAGTGGAGCTGCTGCCCCTCCTGCTCCCCAGGGCTCCAGGGAAGAGGCTACACTCATGTGGGCCGGTCCTGGCCTCAAAGGAAGCAGCTAATTCACATCAGCAGGTCCCTTGGGGCAGGCAGGGCTGGGCTTGCTCTGAGGCACCAGCCCTACCCCAGCTGAGCTCCTGAGCTCTGCATCCTGGCAGCAAGACTGGCAGTTGCAGGGCTGCATGTCCAGGGCCGGAGCAGCCCATGAGGTGGGCACAGATCCTCATGGTTTCAGGTTGTGGGGGTCAAAGCAAGGCCCCGCTTAGACCCAGCCATCTGCAAGGGTCCCGCTGTTCAGATAGGAGGATGGGAAGACTATTGGACCGAGGATGGGGCAGGCTGAGAATCCCAGGGGGCACAGGATGAGCAGGAGACAGGGTGGGTGGGGTGTGTTCAGTCTGTGCATGCAGGGGCAGGTGGGGGGCAGGCAGAGGTCTCCCCCAAGCCTGCAAGAGGAGCTCCTTTGTCACTCAGCACAATCATCTCTGGGCCCACAGCAGCATACTTGCGTTGCCTGACCAGGTTCTCTCCCATCCCTGTGGAGGTCTTGCAGCCCTGCCCTCCCCTATTCAGAGGGCTCTTCCTGCCCCTCTCCCATCCCCATGCCCCCTGCACCCCTACACTCACTTGCTGTCCAGAAGGTCCATGATGGGCTGAAGGACGTTGTCGGCGTCCTGTGCAACGCTGCTGCAGGCGCTGGCAGGGACATTCCCGGTGCCCTTCACCTGGCTCAGGATGTCCCCCATCTGCTTCACGCAGTCCTCAATGTGGGGCTGGAAGCTGCCGGCCACGAGATGCAGGCAGCTCAGTGACCGCAGGGATGCTGACCCCATGCCCCCAGCACACACTGGCAGCAGACAGATGCCCTGACCCTCTGCACTCACTCCCAGCATCACCACATGTGGGGCCTTCCCCTGGAGAGCAGCAGAGCCACCCCCCCACCCCGCCATGCTTTCAGTGAGAGGGAAAGTCTCCTGCCTGCCTGCCCCAGCATGCCTGCCAGTGGATCCCATCCTCTCAGCCAGGCTTACCTTGTTGCAAAAACTCTGCTCAGTTCATCCAGGACATTATTGAGCTTCACTTGCAGCTCCTTGAGGATGTCACTGGCCTCTGCATCCAGCTGGAGGGTGGACATGTGTGGTTAGGTGAGCGCAGTCATAGCTCAGTGGGTGATACCAAAGCGAGGGTGCCAGCACTGGCTCAGGCTAAGCATGGCAGTCTCTGGGCCTCCATGACAGCCCATGCTCTATAAATGCATCCAAGCATGGGGCCAAGCACATCCCTAGGGCAAGCCACCAGCACTGGTAGCATCCCGCTGGTCTACAAGCAGGGGGCAGAAGACTCAGGCCATGCATTGCCTTCAGTGGGCTGGGCCCCTCACTGAGAGCAATGGGATGATGTTCCTACTAAGGGCCATGAGGGTGCCCCAAGATATGGCCCTGGACTGGGCTCTGGCTGCATGACAATGAGGCAGGTGAACCACATGGATGCACTGTCCGGCTGGGACAGGCTCCTGTGGAGCTTCACCTGGGGCTGTGATCACAGAAGCTTTGCTTTCATGTGGGGAAAGCAAAAAGCCTCCCCCGTGATGCCAGCTGGGAGAGCAGGGAGCCCCAACACTGACCTCCTTTCCCCCCATGGCCTCAAACATCTTCTCCAGCTGGACACGAAGCTGCTGGATGTTGTTCATCAGGATGCAGGGCTGGAGGAGGACACAACAGAGAGGGGGTGAGCATGAGCACAGGCCGGCAGGAGCAGACCTGAGGGCCAGGATCCTGTCTCTGGCAGTGGCCAGCACTGCCAGAGGAGGTAGAGGACCCCCACAGCGGGGGGCGGTGGGAGGACCTGGCACAACATGGGACTTCTGGTAGTCAGTGGGTGGCTGATGCCTCAAATGGGAGCCTTTGACTTCATTAAAGTCTGCCCTGGGAGCCAAACCTGCATGGTGAATCCAGGCACCCTTGCAACTCGGGCAGGGAGGGCCTTCGCCAGGCCAGGCTCTCACGGCATTGACCAGCACTGTGGGATTGCATCTGCCCACAGGCTAGGGAGGTGGGTGCCCCTATCCCATGTCACAGACAGGGAAGCCAAGGGGCTGCCTGCCCTGCCCCTCGTGCTGCAGTGCAGAGATACCCGGGTGAACCCTACGTGAGCCAGAAGCAGCCCAGACACAACCGCCCCAAGTTTCATGTGAGATAATTACTCTGCTGCTGTGCTGAGTCCCAAGCTGCTGTCACAGCTCAGAGCTCACTCCAGTACCCTGGCAGCATGCTGCCTACCTACATGCCTGCACAGAGGTCAAGGCTCTGGTGCCAACCCAAGACCTAGGTCCCTACCAGGCCGCTTGAAGTGTTCAAGGTTCTCACAGATTCACTAGTATTTTTGGGGGGGCACCAGCATCTCTGGGATCCAGCACACAGCATGTTAGGATCTAGGTCCCAGCAGCAAGTCAGGCTGGGGTGAAACCCTGGGACTCCTCAAGTCAGTGGCAGGGAAGGGGAAGACTGGCATCCCCTGACACCCAGTGCCGCAGTTCTGCTTCTGTTTCTAGGGGATAGCCCTGGATTCCTGGAAATGAGCCAACTGCGCCCTCGTTGCAAGGAAGGCTTATAGTACACCAGGCTGCATTAGGAGCAGTGTTGCTAGCAGATCGAGGGAAGTGATTATTCCCCTCTATTCAACACTGAAACATGGTGTCCAGTTTTGGGCCCCCCACTACAGAAAGGATGTAGACAAATTGGACACAGTGCCATTTTAATTGCATCACCTCGGTCAGGGTATTTCCCCTGCCTAGATGACCTCCTAAGGCCCCTTCCAACACTCATTTTCTATGATTCTACCACTCCTGACAGTGTACGTGCACACAGGTGTGGGGAGGGCAGGGAAATACATGCAGTTCATTTCCAAGTGGTGGGCAAGATTGCGCAGCCTGCAGGGATCTCCACAGTGGGACGTGGGTAGCTCTGGGCCCAATGAGCCGCTCCATTCATGGGGACCTGGTGCAACTTGGTCCACATTCTCCAGGAGTTCCTGAACTCTGCGCCTGGCCTCCATCCTGCTCCCCTGCCTCACTGTGTGTGGTGTGGGGCATACCCTGGGTATGACAGACAGGAAGGGGCCAGGCACTGCCTGTTCTGAGAGCAGGGCACCAGGGACTGGCTCTTCCAGGCAGCCAGGTCTGTGTTGGGAGCTGAATATTTTAGGGAACTTAGCTCCACATGTGGGTATTGAACACTTGACAGCCTGGCCCTTGGAGGTTGTCATTTTAAACAGTGGGCTAAATCTATCGCTGACATAAAGCATCAGGAGGCCAATGGTGAAGTCCATACGTGTCATAGTGGGCCAAACAGGAGAGCTGTCACTGCTGGATGGCCTGGTGTCAAGGAAAGGGAGGCCTGCTAGTCATATCCAAGTCTATGGGGTGACTCCAGATTTCTACCATTTCACTTTACACCAGACCTTGGCTCAGGGACATCCTGCAGTTCAAGGGACTCTGCTCTCCATTAGCCCAGCTTTGAACCACCATCGCTCCATGGACCTTGGGGGGGTTACTTCTGACTGACGCTTGCTTCAATAAGAACATCAGGCCTCTTCTGCAGCAGGAAGAGGAGAGTCTCACTGGTCCATATCCTGCCTAGGCCTTACACAACTATGCTCAGGAGTGAGTGCATGATTTGTGTGGCATGGTTTGTGTGCCTGGGCAAGCCAGGCTGTTTCTAAAGGATCGAGCTG
>NW_017729018.1:4831451-4845140 GCF_001723915.1 Gavialis gangeticus | reverse complement strand
TGATTTGTGTGGCATGGTTTGTGTGCCTGGGCAAGCCAGGCTGTTTCTAAAGGATGGAGCTGGTGCCCAAGAATGAATGTCAATGAATGTGTGCATATTCCAGGGGCAATGTACACCATCTCCCTGGCTGGTTGCTGCCAAGTGGGAGCCCAGGCCTGGTGCAGATCCAAAGCTCCTTGAAGTCTTGGGGTGAGTAACTGTGGGAACTGAAGTTCAGCCCCCTGGAAAGAGAGGGGACCAGCTGCCAAGTCCAGAAACCAGCACAGCTCCAAGGTCCCCTGCATCTCAGCTGTTTGGTCCAGGTCTGGAGCTGGATCCTGTTCTAAGGCAAGGGGCACTGCAGGGATTTGCAGTGGGGTGAGGTGCCCTAGAGTCCCAGAGGACCTGGGAGCAGCTCCCCAGTGGCAGAGATTTATCCTGCTCTCAAGAAATGGAGAAACTAGAGCAGGGGGTGTAGGTAGGGCCTGAGGCACTGCAGAGAGGGGCTCTCCTTGATTCCTGGAGGGATCTAATGGTGGTGCCGGCTAGCAGTGTGGAGACAGCAAGCCAGGAGCTGGCCCCACCAGGCAGGGCCAATCAGAGGGTAAGAGAGAAGGGAGACGCAGCAGGAGGAGGAGGATACATCACCACTTTCTCTTTCTCCTTGGAGCAGTGCAAGGCGAAATCTTTAGAGATGATCTCAGCGTACTGCAGCAACACGTTGCTGATGGTCTGTAGGCAGGTGGCATGGGCAGAGAGGAATGAAGGAGCAGCGAGAGCAGGAAGAGGAGACAGGACAGGACAGCAAGGGAAGAGAAGCAGAAGGAAGCAAGACTGTGACAGCTGGATTCGTTTAGTCTGAAATCCTGTCTCCATGTTGGCCTCAGCCCAGGCAGCCTCAGACAGTCACATGGGACAGAGGTCCTGGAGCAGAGCAAATCTGTCTCTGTTCATGTTGCTCATGATGCTCCAGAGCTTCTGGTGGATACATCATCCCCCACTTCCCACTCATGGTCCCCCACAACTCTGGTAGACATGACATGGATCTCCCCTTCTGCACCTCCCGTGCTGCTGCAGAGGCAGAGCTGAGACCCTGGGCAGGAGGCCCTCTGGCGCAGCCACCCCCAGCTAGCCCGGGACACTGGTTGTCCTAATTGGCACCTTCTGCTGCCCACTCCTCCTGTCCTCCCCGCCACCCCAGCATGATGCGCTCACTCCACAGCTGCTTAGCCCTGGCTGGGACACAGGGAGCTGAGCTGGCTTCACTAGACCATACAAGCAAGGCTCGACCTTCCACACTGGGGTGAGTCCATGGAAGTCAGTGGAGGGACTCCCAATTTAGGAGTCACCTAGGAGCTAGACAGCTGAGAGGAGCCCCCAGGCCTATCTGGGCTCAGCAGCCTCAGCTGAATGTCATCTTTGCAGACGTTACAGCTCAGTCCTCTCTCTTCTCTACATGGGGACACTGCCATCCCAAGTGCCCTGCATCTGTGGCAGAGAGGTTAAGGTGAGGGGCACCTACAACCATGCAGCCGCAGAGCATGGGTGGTTGAGTGGGAAGCTGGTCTAACCAAGGCCTTTGCTCCTGTTGTTCTATAAGATTGGGGATCTCTGCTCCTCGGGACGCAGGGACAGTCACAACAAGGACTGCGCCGGACCAGGACTAACCTACCCCACCCCTTCCCTTGCTGGACTCCCTACCTTGGCAAACCTCCGCATGTAGTGTCCCACAATCTGCGGGTCAGGGCACTCCAGCTTCTTGATGATCTCAAAGCTCTGGTTCAGCTGGGAGAAGACGTCCACCACGGAGCAGGAGAAGAGCGCGTGCTCAGACGTTTGCTGGAACTGAGGCGGGGCGTTTTGGGGTGGCAAACAGAGAAGCAGAACATAAAAGATGGGATACTTTCCAGGCACATCCCTATGTCCCAGGGAGGGAACAGGGGCTTTAGAACCTGCCCCAGCTGCTTTGCCCACACATCTTGCCTCCATCCCAGGTACCCAACAGAGTCCAGGCTCCTGATTCTGTTCCCTGCTCCCCCTGAGATGCCACAGGGGTCCTCTCTCAGCCTTGCCCAGTCCACTGGGACTATAAGCCACATCTCCAAGCCCCTGGCTGGCTCTTACCAGCCTCTTGCTGTTTTCTCATTGGAGTGGATGATTGGAAATAACACTCTGAGGTTCCCTCTCACCACATGGCCCCGCCAGACCCCATTAGCACTGGCCTCAAACAGTGAGGAACTAGCTCTGATTTCTGGGGCATGGGGTTTGCTCCTGTCCAGGGGCCCAGGCTGCATCAGATCTTGTCCCCATCTATCACTGCTTTCGCTAAAGTGCCTATTACCTGGCACCAAAGCCCCTTCGCCTTTCCAAGGCAAGGCAGGCAAGGAGGATTGATGGCTTCTAATCCCCACGGATACAGTTTCTAGTGGAATAGCTATGCTGTCTGCAAAGCTGGTGGTGGCTTTGGCATGTCAGGATTTGGCCAAATCCAGCCCATTTGTAAGAAAAGAGACCTTGAGTGGATCTCAGGGTTGTATATAAAACACAGGCCCCGGACACAGGGCAGGAATCCTAGGGTCCACTCTCATGCCCCACTAGCATGAGTGGGGAGTCAGGCTTGGAAGGGTATGTGTGTGTTGGGGGGGGTAATGTGTAAAGTGCCACTTGTCAGCTCTGTCCCTACCCCGTCCTTCTTGTCCCTCTCCAGTGCTCCGTGCAGGAAATCCCGGGACACCTCCTCGTTCTCATCCAGCCACTGGATAACAAAAGGCTCGAACCACCTGGAAGGGAAAGACAGGGAAGGTGCAGGCAGGGGAGCAGAGAGATCCTTGGGGGCACGGCATGCTCCAACAACCCAAAGCCAGAGAAGGGAAACTGAGCCGGTTGAATGCGATGGGCAATCCCCCCACAGGGCATCCTCCCCGTCCTCCCAGACAGACTGCGCAGAGGGAGAGGCAACGTCCTGCGCCAGAGATGCTCTCGGGGATCCAGCGCCAGGTCTGGCTTGGTGCCACTGCCGCCAAGCCTGTTGGACCACTCCTCCTCAGCTGCCTGCCTCCCCCAGTCCCACCAAGCCTGTTTCATCGTTCACACCTGGATAACTCGGGGCAGCTGCACTGACGCTCAATGTGAGCAAGAGGAGAATCGTGCCCGGCCGTGTGTGTGGAGCTATTTCTGACCGACACCAGGTGGAAAAAGAGGGGAACCAGGCCTCTGTGCCTAGGCTCATTCAGTTATGGCCTTCAGCCTCAATTCAGCCTGACCTGTCGGGACCATCTGCTACGTCGCCAGGTGCCTGCCTAAAGTGCTGAGCACTCACCAAGATGCCCCATCTATGAGAGGGGAGCACATGTGTGACTGCCCCTCAGCCCTGCTGTCAGCCAGAGAGGGGCAAACCCTGGGTGCCATGAATTTGGGAGGTGCCTGGCTCTGTTCTCAACTGCCCAGGGCCCTGGGGCTCCAATACCCATGTGCTGGTGACACACATCCTTTAGTGGCTGGACGAAAGCAAGCACTGACTTCTAAGGAAAGCAAATCAGAGCAAGACAGCACAGTGACTCCCTCAGGATCCTGGCTGAGACAGGGGCATCTCACATGGTGCTTTCTTCAGTAGGAAAGCAACAGGAGGGGAATCAGGGCTGTGTGGGAAGCCAACTCGCAGAGACCCAGAACAGACTGCTATTGATTTTCCGCTTCCCAGAGAGCCATCTCCACCTTCCGCTACCCTGGCTGAGTTTGCTCCACACATCCAATATGCCGCGGCACGGGGGAGGATCAATGTGGCAGCTGGGAGGCAGGCCCAGCTCTTTCAGCCCCTGCCATTTAATTATCTATAAAGAGCTATTGATCCCAGTGCCCCTCTGCTGCCTCTCAATGCGAAGGAAACTGCTTCGTATGGTCAGTGCGGTCTTAAAGGCACCGTGCTCCTCTGGAACGAACCCCCTGCTGCCCACAGGAGGCCAGGAGCCCAACAAGGATGGGGCTTGCTGGCTCCTGCCATACCTCTCGTGGGGAAGGGAAGCAGGGGAGGGCAGGAAATGGGATGAAAGGGGCTGACGTAGAAAACGGAGGAGGAGGAGGTGCCTCTTTTGATGACTCGGGAGCGTAAGAAATATTAACAGCTCCCTTGGCTCCTCCATTCATTTCTATCTTATCCTCCTCCCTCTCCAGGGTCTGAGAGTGAAATCCCAGTCCTAGATCGTGTCTTACACAATGCTTCAGTCCAGCAGCAGATGGTTTAAACTGGTCTCACACGTATTAATTAGCAACCTGTGTGCCCCCCACCCCACCCACTCCTCACCTTCAACATGGGTGTGCAAACAGCCATGCAGCATCGCCAGGATGAGTGCAGAGGCCAGGCAACAGCAATCACCCCAGGGTAGCACCCTCCTGCTGGGACCTCACTAACACTCTAGCAATGGAGACAGCCCCTCTTTGCAATGACCTGCTGCCGCACCAGGACTTACGCAGGGTACTCAGGCACCCGGCTCTTGAAGGAAGGCAGCTCGGTCACATACTCGTTGTAGAGCCACTTCACCTTGAAGTGCAGGTTCATGTAGTCAGCGCTCTTGCACAGGCGGTGCTTGTCGTGCTCTGGGAGGGGGGCAGAGAGCAGGACTGTCAGGTGCTCCCCTCAACATCAACAGAAAGGCCTATTCCCCCTCCCTCCAGCCCTCTGCTCTGCCCTCAGCTTAGTGCCCGATGCTGCTTCTTCAGGATTGGAGTGAGCTGCCTTACTGCGTATGCCACTACCACCCCCTGCTGGATGGCATCAGAGTTGTGCAGCTGCGTGGCATGGGGCCTGTACTGCTAGCAAAGACTCTCCTTTACCTCATCAGCTGGGGTATGACTTTTGGAGCGGGAGGCACTGTGCTTCAGCTCCACTGCTAATGCAAGGAGGCTCAGGACCAGCTGTGAGTGGTCATGGCTTTTTGTCATGATTAGGTGGCCCATTTTCCCCACCCTAGCATGAGCTGAGCTGGTGCCCCCCTGCCAAGAGGCAAATGCAGCCAAGGGGAGACTCACCTTCCATTGCATACTTCATGTCCTGAGCAAAGAGGTTCCACATCACTTCAGCACTGATCTTGCCCACGTTCAGCTCCTGGGGGAACCTGGCAGCGATTAAAGGAAAGGAGGAAAACTAAATGAATACAGCAGGTAGAGAAGAAAACTCCAACCCAGCTGCTTCAAGGGGAGAGAAAGCTGGTCGCCCGGGTGTCACCATGTCCCAAGGAGAGCACAGATGTACAGATGTGGGCACCTGGGGCTTTTCTGTGCTCATCCAGTCAGCACCAAACAGGTAGGGCACAGGGAAGGTGACTTATTCCCTGGGCATGGCACAAGCCAGCGGTGTCGCAGCACAGCTGTGCCCATGGCAGCACCAGTTATGGCTGTGACAATGGCTGTTTCAATTTTCCCCCGCAGTTATGCTACTGGGACAGGCACGGAGCTGGGCAGATCGGAAGGGAGAAGCTCCCTAAAGGCAGGCAGAGGGGCTTTACCATCTTCCCAGCCTGACATGGTATGGACAGCACCAGATCCACACCGACACATGGAGAATCAGTGCTCGGCACGACTGGGAGTCTGGACTCCTGGGTAATTTTCCCAGGAACTTCCTAACTTGCTGTGTAGCCTAGCCTAGGGACAAGTCACTTCATCTCTCGAGGCTTCCTATAAAACAGGCATTTTTTTCCTTCCCTCCCAGTGGCAAGGCTCATTTCTAACAGACAGTGCCTCCTGGCTCTTTGTACTGTCTGTCCCACCCAGCCCTCATCTCTGGCATTTTCCAAAGAGGAATCGTCCCATGAGGTGTGAATGGCAGCCAGTTGCCCCTCCTTCTCCAGCTCCTGACTCAGATGCCCCATGCTGGAAGTGTCTTCCCTCCCAGGCGCTGCATCAATGCCAAGCCGCAGGGCCTGGCACAGAGCACTCCCTTTCTGGAGGAGCCAGCTGGGATAGCTCTGACTAAGCAACTCTTTGGTCAGAAACTACAGTTTTGCCAGAAAGACGTGGCAGTTTTGAGGCAGCTGCCAGCCAGGAGCTCTCATGGGTCAAGGGGTTATTTTCTGAGCAAGGACCAGAGAGAGATGAGAAAATCTGGTGATTTTGATTGGACAACGCTCGCTTCAGCCCAATCTGGCTCCATGAGAGCCAAGAGGGTTTGGGTTTGTTCCATGGCACTAAGAACATTTTCTAATCCTGAAGCTGGTCCCCTGCCAGCGCTTGCAGGGGCACGTGGATGTGCCTGTGAATTCTGTCTTTCCTGGGGGATTCAGTGCAAGTGGAAAGAAGGAAGCCCCCATGTGCTGGCTTCTTGGGGCTCCTACGGTGGAGCTCCCAGTGTGGCATCCTCCAGCCACCTCAGCTCTCAGCTTTGCTGACACCCCCCGGTTAAGGTGAGAGGCTCTGTGACTCTCTCAACTCCCCACATGCTTTATGGGGAGCAGAGGAGATGTTGCCCTCCCCATGCAGGTACTTACTGGTTCAGACAGGGCGTGTAGGAGTTCTTATCCTCTTCAATAATTGAGACAATCAGCGTGATGAGTTTGGACCAGAAATCCAGGTTCTTGATGCTGGGTCCCTGCTCCTCAGGGGGCACCTCACCTTTCTTTGTCTAAGAAAAGCCCAAATAGAAGGAAGGGGAAACCTGTGGTCAAAGACAGGTGTGAAAACAGCCCAGCTGCTCTCAGGGACTGTTATCACGGGGTCACAACGTGGTCTCTAGACTCAGATTCCCCTCTGCTTGGGCACTAGAGATAGACCCAAACCTACTTGTTCCTTCCCAGCTCATTCCCTGATGGCCAAGGCAGGACTGCTTCTGACGGACACAGGTCTGGATCCAGTCTAGGTTCAGGCCCATACAGGCCCATGTCCCTGTACACATTTCTGAGTCCTGCCCCAGTCAGGAATCCTTGAGTCTTGCTCCATATAGGAAGCCTTGAGACTCTGGCCCCAAACTGCAAGGAGTGGAGTTGCTCTCAACTCCCGGTTGCATCCCTTGATTTCCTGCAGGACTGAGTCCTTTCTGGGTTCCCTTTCCAGGAGTCCACCTACCAGGAGTCCCAGCTTCCTACTGAGCCTCACCTGAGCACTGGAAAGGAACCAGATCCTTAAAGTGGGTGTACAGCAAAGGAGGACACAGTGTTTTCCAAGGCCAGGGCACCAACACCTGAATTCTGCTTTGGATCCAAAGGCATAGCAAGGGTAGCTGCTAATCTAAAAGGATCATGGCCACTAAGACTGGGGCGGGGGGCAGGAAGTCAGAGTAAGGCTACTGGGAGGGAGGGAGGAAGGAAAGTGGAGAAGTCGGCATCATAAATGCCCCATGCAGCAGGTCACGGCAAAGGCCTGGTGCGGCCTCCCTCTTCCTGCTGCATGAGCAGAACTCTTCATGGCAGCTCTGCATGGAGGGTCCAGGACCAGCTCTCCCACCCGCCCTGCTTACGGGATCTGTCTGGTACTCCCGGCTGTACAGCTCGTGACAGTTGTTGAAGATGTATTCATAGGTGGAGTTGAGGCAGGCTTTCACGCAGTCCTTCACTACTTGGCTGGCACGGGGAGGGCTCTGTAGCTCCTGGACCTGCAGAACCGGGAAGAGAGACAAGGAAATGCTTTGCACAGGCCATTTCTTAAGACAGATGCCTGCCCCCTCAAATGTCGAGCAATTAATTAAGCAAATCAACTTGCATATCAGCCCCTGGCATGGCCCACCCACAGCTCCCCAACAGGGAAGCAGAGGGTCAAGGCTGAGTTGCTTTCCTCTGTGAGCTATGGAGGTCTTTCTTCATCCCACGTGGGCAGGGAACCAGAGACCTGGGCCCTGGCCATTACCTTCATTCGGAAGAAGGTGATGCTGGTTAACAGATCCACTGTCGACTTGAGATCCTGTAGCCTTTCAGGGCTGCTGGCAGGGAAGTTATTCTGTCAGATAGGAAAGAAAAGCGGAGGGCCCCATGATGAATACAAAAGCAAGAAGGTCTCAATGGGCAGGAAGCGCCCAGCTGGGCATGGCCACAGAGCTAACAGCTAGGCTGATAATCCTCCCCACACTTGGCATGGAGCCTGCTGGACCCCACATCTCCTGACCCCAATCTACATCTTATCTACCGGGCCATTCTGACTCCTTGGCAGGCTCTGGACACTTGGAAGGTGTTTGCTTGCACAAGAGGCCACAGGAGATTGGGGAACAGCTGGGAGGCTTGCTGGAAGGATGAGGAGACATGTTGTGGTGGGAAGGCAGTGGTACCTAGCACAGAGCAGGTGTAGGCAGTGTGAACTGGGCAACTGCATGGGTCCCTGAGCTATCAGCAGCCCCCACTGCAGCATGGTGATGTTTTAGTTTGGTGAAGAATGGGGACTCGAGACTGAACTTTTGCGTGATGACTCCCAAGACACAAACCAGGAAGCAGACCTGCTTTGAGCCTGTGGTTCAACACTTATTCCACCGCCCCCCTGACTGAGAAAGGCTGGGATGACCACACTACTCCCACGAGGGGTAGATTTTCCCAAGCATTCGCTGCCCCATGTGGGTTTTGCTTCCCTTACCCGGTACATGGACAGGTCAATCCGGAGCGAATTGTGCAGCTGGTCCAGCAGCTTGACGAAGCGCTCTTTCTGTGGAGACACACCCCGGGGCCAGGTAAATGGGGGAAAGGCATCCAAGGTGGCTTTCCTACCTCCCCCCATTACCCCATCCTCAGAGCAAGGCTGACAGGACTGACAGTACTGATCCCTCTTCCCCAGTTGTAGCTCCCCCCTGCATGAACAGTGCCTACAGTTGGGCTGGGTCTCAGCAGGACTGTGATGGGAGGAAGAAGTGGAAGAGAGGCCAACATCTCTCTGGTACAGTCAACTGAAAGGTTTAGACATGAACATAAGGTCTGGAGCAAACTGCAGCCTAGTTAGCAGGCCACTCCCCGTTGGCAGTGAGACCTGCCTTGCAATGGGAGGCAACGTAGGCTGGGAGCTAGAGAGAACCACAGGGGCTGTCTGCATCCAGCAGCCTCCACAGAGGATCCTCTTCCTAGGGCAGCTGAGTCTGTCCCTCCTCTCCCTTAGGGATGCTAACTGCAGACCAGACGGCATCTCTTCAAGGACGGGGGCCAGGCCACCGCACACAGCTCAGGAGCTTTTCCTGAGGCGAGGCTGATGGCTGCACATCGACAGTGGATTAGTTAAATCCACGCTACTCTGAGTGCATCTGCACAGGGCCACGTGGGAAAGGGACTCTGAATGAACTAGAGCTGCACATCGACAGTGGTTTAGTTAAACTGCACGTGGGGGCGTTCTAACCGAGCAGTCGTTCAATTCGTTTCCAAAGTGATTTAACCGACGTGGAATTTATTTTGTAAGGAGTGTAATGCGGTTTAGCTAATCCACTTCAGGAGTGACTCTGGATTAGCACTCATACGGGTCCCCTTGGGTAGCTGACTCCACAGGAGTCACTCTCAATGTATGCCCCAGGGAGGGGCTCTCAGCGAGAGTGTTCAGGGTTAGCCCAGGGCTTCGCAGCTCCCCACGTGCCAGCCACACTCAATACAAAGGGAGCAAAGCTGCCTCGGCTGCCAGCCAGGGTGGGGAAAGGCTCAAAGCAGACTCCACGGCTCCCCATTGAGGGCTGCCAGAGCTTGCCTAGCTCTTTCCCGTTCAGGAGCTGTGCTGTCCTCCTCCAGCATGACCCTGGACCTGTACACCAGGACCAGCAGTCACTGGAGACATCTGCCTGTCACACAATGGGAATCCCACTATCTTCCCTGCAAAGGGCTTTGCCAGGGACCCAAGTCTCTGTGGCTACCCACCCTGGCACAAAAGGGCATATCGGATGCTACAGGTCACAGTCGGTGCTGTGGCCCTGCTTCACCTGTGGCAGCCCTTGGTGCAGGCCTGATTCTCCCCCAGCTCTGCAGGTTGACTAAGAGAAGCAACTGCTCCAGTTTTGCCTATTGGTACTGGCAGCTTTTCCAGGCCCAGTATAACAAAGGGCCCGATTCTGTCCGGTACTGAGCACCTGCTGGGAAATGCCAGCTGCCCTGAGTGCTCTCAGCACCTCAAGGCAGAACTGGGCCTAGGTCAAGGATACGTTCATGCCTGGCAGGAGGGGATGGTCTTCAGTCCCCTCTGGCCCTGATTTCTGCTCCATGTGTGACCAATGACACATCTGTGCAAGGAAGCCAGAAAGTCTTCCTTAGGCCCACACCTTGGGTTTAGGCCCACAGGAGTGAGAGGGTGACATTGTCCCCCTGAAGAGGCAAGAAGGCAATGAGCCCCTTAAACAGTGGGACATTCACTGGGTCACAGCATGCCAAGGGAGGCTGGAGCAGGAGGGACATGGTAATTCCCTTGCTGCAGGGGTGAAGGCATGGGGACTACATCAGAAAGTCAGGTGTTGGGCACAGACTGACGCCCAGAGCGGTGCACCTCCTCTTGGTGTGAGCTCAGGCTAGCCCACAGGCTGCATTTGCTACCGCAAACCTTCGTATCATTTGCCTGCAAGAGACAGTAAGACCAGTTTTTGCAGAGACCGTGCAGAGTGCACAGATGCACGTCCCCGAAACAGAGCAGTTGCAGCACGCCTTAAAACTGGTCATGACAGGCACGCTGGGTAACACAGTGGGGTAAAGCGACACTGTCGGGTACTTTAGGGCCCAAATTTAGGCTCTCTAAAAAAAGAGAAAGAAAAAAAAGTTTTTACAAACCCTAAAGATCAAGAGAAAAACTTTTCACGACTCGGAAATACAGTTTACTTGACTCTAGGCATCCCCCTGCTGTGTCGATAACCCAAACCCTCCAGCACAGGGACAGACAGACAACGCATGGGCAACAGGAAACGAAGGCACCTAGATGCTGACTAGAAACACATGTGCAACTGGCTACTTGGTTTTCACTGTTCAAGCTGGGAAGAAACGAAGCAAAGAAAAGTTAAGAATTGGCCTCAAAGATTAGCATGGTGTAGGTTTAATACACCAGAGTGTTTTTTGGACAGCAAGAGGGCTGGGATCTCAGCTCAGTTACACCAGTGTAAATCCAGAGAAAACCCATGGACTTTGGTGTGGTTACTCCAGAATTACGCTGGTGAATCCAAGACTGAGACAAGGCCTGTCACTTTAACTCAACAATACCCCGTGATGGCATTAACCTGTCACCTGTGGAAACTTTCCTGGTTTTGCTTCTGGCCTTAGGTCCCATCCCTACTGACACTTACACACACACTTCATTTTACACACGCGAGTGTTCTCCCAGACATCAAGAGGGCCCCTCAGCATGCGTAAAGTGAAGCCGGTGCAATAATCTCAGTAGGACTGGGGCCATAAGGCAAAAGTCCCCCAGCAAGTGTCCAAACTGGCTATGTGACAGGGAGTTTGGGGATCCATCCAGACCCACAAAACCAGACAAGTTTGTTCTGGCTTCAGGTTCCATCCAGAACTACCAGGGCCGTGCAAAATTCCCATGGGATTTTGGCAAAAGTGCTGCTGATTGTCTGCAGGTGACGACGGTGACATTTTTTGCTCCGTGAGTGGCTTAAAAAAAAAAAGATTTGGCTTCAAATGTGTGAATTTCAACGTATTTTTTCCCAGTGACTGCCACCCGCAGGGCACAAATGGGCCTAATTTCACAAATGTCACACTTGGCTTTTTTTTTTCTTTTTAAGCAAAATTGTGTGCATTCAAGCCAAATTGCTGCCAATTTTCCAAGAAAGATAGCCTGTTGTTTTTAATGGGATGGTCCAATTGGAAGTATCCGCCTTCGGGTGGCGGTGTCTTTGCACGGCTCTATCTACCATGCACCCCCGCCCCAAAGAGAAGAGAGAAATAGGAAAGAGAGTTTTACGCACCATAGGACTTACCCCGAAATTGGAAGCAGCAAAGCGGTCGGAGGCAGACACGTTGGTGGAGGCAGTGGTATGTGCATAGTAAGCGTTGATGTTGGCGAGCAGGGTGCTCATCACCGCCGGCACTCCGGGACACATGTATTTAGAGGACAGGCAGGCAAAGTGGCTGAAAGGAAAGGGATGAGAGGCTGAAATACTTCCTGCAGGTTGAGTGCACTGAGGCCGCACAGGGTCCAGGCTGCTGGAGCTGTTTCACAAATGGTGTGGTGAGGTTTGTACGTGTGAGAGGGGTCTAGGTGAGGTGTACACAGGGCGTAGTGTAGAGACAGTATGTTGTGTGGATGAGTCAGAGAAGTGTAGGGAGGGTGTATATATGCATTCAGTGTACACTGGGGGATGTTGGAAGGGGCTATATGGGGGTAAATGGGTGTATACAATGATGTATTACAGTATGCTTTGTAGAGCATGTACAATGGAAGTGGCTATTGAGCCTGGGATTTAGGGATACAGCTTCCGAATTAGAACTTCCTAGATCTTAAATACTAGAGGATGCAAGGGAGAGAGGAACAGTGGAAAAAACCACGGTCATAGCTAATTCATTCTCCCTTTCAGCATCCACTCCCTGCCACTGACACAGAATACGGCACAAGATGGACCTGTGGTCTGACCCAGTAAATGGCAGTATTATGGAAGCCGGGTGGTATGGAGCGTATGTGTGCACAGCATCTAAGAGGCGTGTGTGAGTAGGCTGTGGGCCATGAGGTTCACTTTGCAGTGCGTGCATGTGTGTGTGTCAGTGGTGGTGGCAGTCCCTTGATACATGGACAAGACTTCCAAGTCACAGGGGAGTCATCGGTCAGTCTGAGCAATACTGAGGAGGCCAATCCAAGATCTGTGTGTGTTAACTTTAAGAGCTGTATGTATCAGGAGGGGGTAGAAGTTAAGGCATGTGGTGCATGGGTCTATGGGGTGGGGGGCTGTGTGTGCAGGGCACAGGTTGGGGGTTTTAGAGGGCCTGTGTGGTGCAGACAACCCTGTACCATCACATCAGCATGACCCTTCCCAGGGTACCCGAGTGACTCACCAACCACTTAATGAAGCAGAAGGGAAGGGGGATCTCTGTAGGTCCCACATGTCTGCCTGATGTAAAATGGTGTCACTCACTATTTTCAATGGAGCTGCCCTCCCGGCCCCAGCTGAGGATCTGGCCCACCAGCTGTGCCATTTACCCACCCTTCCCTAATCACCCTCAGATAGACAGGGGGAAAAAGGGCAGAGACTCACGTCATGGCCTGGTAGATGGACTCCACCCCGTACCGCATGGCAAACTCATCCACGATCTCCTGGGCCGTCTCATCGAAGTACACCTTCCAGGCATCGTCCCCCTTGGCATCGGGGATCTTCACCACCCCGCTGTTTTGTAAGTCCGTCACGAAGTGGAAGAGGTTCTGGGCAGGGGACAGAGCAGATCCCTTAGAGGCGCAGTGGAGGGGGCTTAAACTAGGGGCCGGTGTGAGTGGTGGGGATTCCTGACCCCCCACTTATATCAGAGCCCCCGTGCCACTCTGTTGCGCACAGGCACTCAGACATGAAGTCTGTAAGGGGAAGGGATGTTCTGGTGATGGGGACAAGGTATACTAGCCCTTGGTGCCTTTATAGCCAGGCTCTTGGGCTACAGCAGAGGCACAGACGTGAGGCAGGGCATGGCAGAAGCATCCTCAGCTATTGCCATGCTGGGTTGGCCGTTGTAGGATGTCATTCTCCAAGCTCACCAACCTGCCCCTCCGGGCACCAGGGACAGGCCCTCCCCACTCACCTCATGTAGGCACGTGTACTGCACATGGTATGGAGCCACCTTCTCCTCCCCCTTTATTTCCACGCTG
>NW_017729018.1:4825628-4826451 GCF_001723915.1 Gavialis gangeticus | reverse complement strand
GGCATGGCAGAAGCATCCTCAGCTATTGCCATGCTGGGTTGGCCGTTGTAGGATGTCATTCTCCAAGCTCACCAACCTGCCCCTCCGGGCACCAGGGACAGGCCCTCCCCACTCACCTCATGTAGGCACGTGTACTGCACATGGTATGGAGCCACCTTCTCCTCCCCCTTTATTTCCACACTGATGTGAAGCCGGATGGCTCCAGACACGGCTGACTTGTCCGTCCGCTTGTCTGAGAGGAGGGAGAGAAACGGACAAACAGGAGGTTCTTTATGGGCCTCCCCAGAGGAGAGAAAAGCACTGTGGAGAACAGCCACGGGGGTAAAGAAGAGGTCTGCGACTTATAAGAACTGGCTTCCCTGCCCTGCTCTGTGCCTCAGTTTCCCCATCTACAATGCAGGATAATACTCCTTCCTTTGTCTGCCTGGTCTATTTAGAGTGCGAGCTCTCTGGCCCAGGACTCTCTCACTCCGTGTATGTACAGCACCGAGCACAGCAAAGCTTCTAGGTGCTACTGTCATACACATATGGGGAAGAAGTTTTACCTAGTGGCTAGAATGCTGCATGGGAACTCAGGAGACACAAATTCATCCAAAACCTGAATCATTGCCCTGCCCCGTGCCTCAGTTTCCCTGTCTGTGAAACCAGGGATTGTGGCAGAAAGCCACCTTGGTTTCTCCCCAAAAATCTCTGCCCTGTGACACTGTGATTTAAATCTCTGTGCTGTGACCATTCAATTAGGATGGGCCCAGCACACAGGGGACCACACCCTCAGCCTGTCTCTTTAGGGAACTGGAGCTGGCTGCATTCCTGAGGGAGGGGG
>NW_017729018.1:4822986-4825552 GCF_001723915.1 Gavialis gangeticus | reverse complement strand
AGTGTGCTCCGGGAGAGGGGTTGGCCGGACATAAGGCGCCCCTAGGGAGGCATTTGGAGCCTGGAAGGTGGTCGGGCGCAGGGAGGTGGGTGGCTCAACGCAGGAGCACCCCCTACTGGCCCGCCTCACGTGGTGGAAACAGCGGAGGAATACAAATACCCAGCTGTCTTCCTGAGGTGGGATCTCTGCACCCGCCACAGGGATCATGCCATTGACCTCCTTTGTAAAGTGCTTGGACATCAAATGACGTGAGAAGCACCACAGGTGAGCTGAGTATTATCATTAACTAACCATTAGGAATCTTTGACCCACCCGATAGTACAGTGATGCGCTAATAAATACATAAGGTAATAAATCACATCTACATGGTGAATAATAAGTGGCAATAATCAGCCCTACAGTGTTTAACTCTGAAACATAGAGTATGTGGGGGTCCTGGCCCCACCTTGGGAAGAGGGTAGGGTGATCACCCATCCCTAATTGCATGGGACAGTCCCAAAATGGGAACTTCCAGTCTCGGTCCTGGGCTGCATGACTGCGGGATAGAATTTGTCCCGGATTCCCAATATTGCAGCGATCCAGGTTTTCCATTTACCGTAGAAAAATGCAGGACATGGTGGGTTTCCCCTTGCAGGCTGGCCGAGGTCCAGCCTGCAAGGGGCTCAGGGCAGTGGGACGCAGGGGCACCATGTACATGTGTGCACATGCACATGTGCACGTAGCCAGGAATACAGCCTCAGGCAATGGTGGAGAGCGACTCCCCCAGCTGCCTGCAGGTAAGTCTATGGAGGGGGTTCAGATTGAGTCCCCTGTGGTGAGGGAGGGAGTGAGGCAGGGGCTGGGCCTGGGGGTGCTGCCCAGTCAGGGCAGTACGTGGGACCTGGGACCAGGGCAGGGAGTGGGACAGAGCCACAGGCAACTTGTCCAAGGCGGGGTGGGATGGCTCCCCGCTGCTGCATGCACTGCCACGGAGGTGTGGGGGGGCAGGTACCCCCAGATTTGTGCACAGGGTGGAGGTGGATGCAGGCTGTCCACTGTGGCCTTGGGGCTCCCTGCCCTGCCGCTCTCCCCCTGGGAGCGCCGCACTTGCTGCACTGCCATGGCAAGGTACCCCTGCCCATCTGGCAGCAGCAGAGGCAGTGACATGGAGTTGTGCCCCCTGCTGCTGCCAGCTGGGCAGGGGGTACCTCACCATGATGGCACAGGGCTTCCAGGAGGAGGGCAGCAGGGCAGGGAGCCCTGAGCCCACAGCAGGCAGCCTGCATCTGCCCCTGCCCCCCACGGGCTCCCCTTGGCTCTGCTCTGGGTGTGCCACTGGGGGAGGCGGGACATCTTAGCCCCACCCCCAGCAAAAATACAAGTCGGCACCTATGCTCTGAAAGGCTCTTCAAGGTGTGATTTGCCTGGAAATTGCTATATATATCAGTCTCCAAACCCACCCCCTGGATTTGCTGGAAATCACCGGCTGCTGCAGCCCAGCAGAAGCAGATCCCCAAGGGGAGGCTGGGGCTCTGGGGAGGGCATTTACCTAGGTTGTACCAGACATCCATCTCGCCACTCAGTGTTCGGACCTCTATGATCGTCTGTCCCAGGAAGTCGTCGGACTCCCTCTTAAAGCGCTGCTTGACACGAGACTTGATGTCATCGTCTTCATCCCAGACCCGGACCTTGATCCGATCAGAGGAGTTATGGCATTCGCTGCAGGTTGCAAGGGAGAAAGATTCCCAGAGCAGTGAGCAAAGACCTTTCTTGCTCCTCCCTGCTGCCTACCCAGAGCAGCCCTACTCCATCCAGCCCAGGACTTCAGACACTCGGATTCCAGTCCTAGCTCTGCCACTGGGTAACTTTTAGCAAGTCCTGGCTCTCTGCTGCAGTTGTCCCAAGTGTAAAATGGGGCTATGAGGAGTACTTTGAGAGCTGCAGCTGAGGGGCACTAGATAAGAACTGGGTATGGCGATAGTTTCCTCAGACCATGTCAGTCCTACTCCATAAGGCTCCCTTAAGCATTGGGGTTGGATGAGTGGGTCCGTGGGAGCAGCTGTGGTGCAATCCTGTGCCCGCTGCAATTCTGACCCAGAGGCTCTTCCTCTAGAAGAGGGGACTTCAGCGTTCACAGTCCTTCCAGCATGAGCAGGCCATCACAGATGCCAAGATAAGGTAAGATAAGGTCTCCTGAAGGAGATGGTAGCTCCAGGGGGGGTGAGGATGGAGATTTAATGTGGCATAAAGCCCCAGAACTAAAACCACAGGTTTTCTGACACGTTGAAGGTGAGATTAATATCACAGCAAGGCCCAGGGCGTCCCTTCCCAATCCACCACCCAAATCTTCTGTAGGCTTGACTGAGAGCCATGAATGACAATGCTTCTGGGTCTTTTATGCCACAACTAAAGCAGGTCTCACTAAACACAGGCAGAGCAGTCAAAGGGGCCTGCTTCATACCCCAGCACCACCACGGACCTCAGTAGAAGTACTCTGTGCTTAAGATGAGTTGGGCCCTACAGAGCTTCTGCTCCAGTTCCTCTAGTCTCACTTAGCACCTGGGCACTGTGGAGACTGGCAATCTCC
>NW_017729018.1:4809983-4817986 GCF_001723915.1 Gavialis gangeticus | reverse complement strand
AAGCAGGTCTCACTAAACACAGGCAGAGCAGTCAAAGGGGCCTGCTTCATACCCCAGCACCACCACGGACCTCAGTAGAAGTACTCTGTGCTTAAGATGAGTTGGGCCCTACAGAGCTTCTGCTCCAGTTCCTCTAGTCTCACTTAGCACCTGGGCACCGTGGGGACTGGCAATCTCCAGGACAGACAGAGAGATGACTCAGGGCTAGGCCAGGTGACCAAAACCATGCGACTGAGATGAGGAAACCCAAGGCTATGCTGGCAGCAGGGAGTTAGGGCTGAGAGCAGGGTAAGAAATAACTTACAAATGGAAATTCTCCTCCCAGACGGGGTTTAGATTTCCGTAGATAGTTTTAGTCCTTTTTTTCGTCTTTCCAACCTGGACAGTAACATACGGGTCACTGGAGCCTGTCTTATCCTTTGCCTGCAGGCCCTGGGCACAAACAACTATAACACCATACATACACACGGTCCATACACACAAAGGTACAATATTTATATGGACACACATGGCAGCACACATCATTCAGGCACAACACATACCCACACAATGGAGAGAACAAATAAAAACAGGAATCAATTGCGGGTACAAAACAATCAAGCAACATGAGATTTTTCAAATCAGCAGATGCTGCACAGAGGAGCCTGACTCCGACTCTGCTTTCTGGTCCATGTCATCCAGCTGGGCCGGTCCAGGTTCTGGTGTGAATGCACCTCCTTTTTGTCAAAGGCAGCTGCTGGCTCCCAGAGGGAGGACCATCCCCAGCCCTAGCCCCAGACCTCTGAGAGACACACATGGCACAGTTTTTGCTGTGAACTAACAGCAGATCACAGATACCTACCCTGTTGATGGATACAGCCCATCTGGAGCAAGACATACCTAAACTGGCCATAGAAAGGGACAAAGCTGGCCTGTACAGCTCTACAAGCACAGCCCCAGGGGTAAAGAGCCTCTGTGACAGGAACCTGCTGCCCTGGCTTACTTCAAGTGCTAGCATGCAACCCTCTATCTTAACCCAATTTCAACTGGCTCAGGATGGGATACTGCGTGCTGGGAGCTGTAACCCCCTGCAGTCACCTGTTACTGGGGCCAAGATCTGGGATCTAAGATGTTCTAGCACATGGTGCTGTGTCCCTGTACTGGAAAGCTAGAGCAGTGCTCAATAGCTCCAGCTCCAACCCTACCATGGTAAGAAGGAGACATCAGCAGACCTCTAGGAGAGCAGTGAGGATTGGACTCTAAGCCCATCGCCCTCTTTATCACTGGTACCCATGTAGTCGCTGGGGAACATGTCCGTGCATGACTCCAACATGTCAGGCTGTGCCCGTGCCTACCCGTGATGCTGATCTTGGCCGACCATTTGGAGGTGCCATCCAGCACGCTCTGCTTCACCGCCTTCATCTGCTGCGTGTGGGTGGCTTTGGAGACGCCGAAGACTTCCTGGATCAGCTCGAAGATCTCAGGCTTGTTCCGCTCCCGAATCTTCATGCGGTCCTTGAGCACCATGATGATGTTCTGGGTCCGGTCCTCTGCCCCGTGCTTGGAGCTCTTCTCAGCTGCTCCTGGGGTGATGGAAAGTCGCAGGGGGCAGAAACAATGAATGGATACAATCCTGGGCCAGACCTTCAGAAAAGGGCTGACCTAGGCTTAGCCTCTTCCCAAGCATTCATGTCCCAGGGATTAAAGACTTCAAGGGTGATCTGTGCATGGGGAAGCACATATGATAGTATCCCATACACATGGCCCAAGACCTGTGCCCCTAAATCACCTTGGCCCCTTGAAAAAAAACCCACTTCCCACCCCACGATATTCTCTAGAAGAGGGAAAGCCACAGCACCGCTCCCTTACTCTGTAGGCAGTCTGCATTGAGCAGGTCTTGGCACTTCTCGTGGCACTTCACCCCACACTCCGTACAGCGCATGCCCTGCCGAGCAATGCCCCACAGCAAGCCCTCGCACTCATAGCAGTAGGTGGGTGTGGTTGCGGTCCACACCTCGAAGTTGTGGGGGGTTGTGCAAGAGATGGGGTAGATTAAGGCTTGAAGGGTCTTCTTGTAAACATGGTTTTTCTAGAGGGGAAGAGAAGAGAGAACAGAAGTGCAGCCACCTCTGGGGTGCGAGCGGCAGCTTTCAACAGGGCAAGAATTGAAGCCCCCGGCAGGAGGAACATACCAACCCAAAGTGGGAATGGTCCCCTCACTCCCAGACTGTTACCAGCCACAAGCAGCCAGGCTGGCTTGGCTCCCTCTAAGAGAGGCCACCTCTCATCGCAGAGCCCGTCAGAGCCCCCTGTGCTGCCTTGGGAACACGGAAGGACCAGCACCTCTTCCCCACAGCACACGGCCCCTCTCTCTTAGAAGACCCAATCTGACCTTGCATAGCTTTCAAGCTTTGACAAGACCACAGTCCAAGGCCGAGCATTTGAAGGCCACAAGAGTATCGTGGTAGGTGTGCAGGGACCGTACTTACTAGCTCTTCATTGTTTAAGGTGCTTGATGCTAATGCTGACGTGATACCAGCTTTCCTGGACTGGACCAAGGACTGTTGGAAGGACACAAAATGAACAGGTGTATGAGCCAGGAAGAAGCACAGGCAGCCTGTAGACCCTGACCTCCCTCTGTCTAGAGGCTTTTGAAGGCCAAGGGATGAGGATGAGCTGCCCAGCTCTTCCTTCCAGGGCACAAAACAGCCTCTCCAAAGGCATGGAGCCTCTCCCCAGTCTGCTCCCAGCAGTGCTGTGTTTGCACTGCAGGATCCTCAGCCCCAGGTAATGTTCATAGCTGACCCCAATTCCAGGCCTGTCTCACAACACAGGGAAAGATAAAAGCCAATTCACTGCTCTTTGTTGGACCCACTTTTCCCTACCACCCCTGGGTGGTGTCAGAGGGGAAGAGCCCCCACCCCCCAGAATATGCATCTTGGTCTCAGTCTATCTTGGCCCACCTGGGCACATCATGCTGGACCCGCTCAGCGCTCACAACTGTGGCATGCTCAGTTTAAAGCTCTATATCTTCCCTGCAAGAAACACAAGGAAGATATGACAGCTATGCAGTACTTACCATGGCCTGCACGCAGCGAAGAGCCACAGGGATGGGAAACAAACAGCAAGGTGAGCATTTCAAACAGGCAAGTCATGCCCTCCCCCCTACCACACACCATGAAGAGATGGCGGGAAAAGAGGCTGGTCCCCTCCTGGGTAACCTGGGTACTCCTGGGTACTCTCTGGTCTTTGTCCCCATTGCTGGGCTCTGGAACCAGCTGCCTCGTCTCCATCCTGTACCCTGGCTCTCAGCCACCAGTGACTTCTCCCTCCCCCACCCAGGGGCTCAGGGTGGCAGCTCTGCTGAACAGAAGCTTTCCAAAATTCAGACCTGGATCGGAGGCAGCCAGCTTGAGACTCGGAGGTGGGCATGACCCAGAGATGGAGGTTGGGTCCTCTCTGCCAACTCAGCAGCCCAGCTGCCAGTGGCAAATAGCACATGCCACCCTCTGGGAGGAAAGAGGCCTGTCCCAGCTGTACTATTGGGTATGGCTTCCTGGGAGCACCAACTTGCTTCCTAGGTAGCTGGAGCCAGCCCAGCCACTGGGAATCCTTCCAGGGGACAGGGCTGTAGGGAGTTCTCAAGAAAGGGAGTCTGGGTGCTAAAGGCAAAGCGGCCTAAGGATGGGAAGAGAAAATGCATCCCCATGCAGAAAGCCACTTCCATTAGCAGCGTGCTAGCCCAGCTGGCCACCCCCCACCATTGGACATGCCCCTCTGCTTACTGCACAGGCCAGTCCAGACACAGCACAGTATATGACCCATTAGGGAACCTCCCACCCACCACCCTCCTCCCAACCCTGCGTCCTTCCATCACCCACATGGAGAGACAAACACAACATGTGGCACGGAGGCATCAGCCATGGCTTGCCCTCCTGAGCCAAGGCAAGAGCAGCAAGCAGGGACACAGACAAGCAGCAAAGGAACGAGGCAAGGCAACGTGAGGGAATAGGACCAAACCCCTGGGAATGAGTGTGTAAAGCACAGAAAAACCCATTGGATCCATGGGGAGGAAAAGAAAAGAGGGAGCTCAGATCTGAGTGGAACAAGGAGCCGGTTTCCAATTTTGTCTTCCTTTGTCACCAGTGAGAGTGATGGCAAGCAGACTGTGTACTCCCATGATAGGGGTTGCCAGCAGTGCTGGGGCTTGGACTGGTCTGGGGATTGGCTTTGGAGCTGCAGTGTACTGTGAATGCTAGGAGGATATGCAGCAGTGTATAATCTGGGAATTAGAGGAGTGTCAGGCATGTCCCATGGATGACTAGTTACTGTGGTGCACAGTAAAGTCAATATAGGCCAGGAATTACAGTTCAGGTCTATGTACACAGTATATGATTTGCAAACTACAGGAGCGTGTCACAGGTAGCAAGGCATATTTATGGATTACAGAGGAGCATTCACTATAACAGCATAAAAGATCAGGGTGTGCTGTGAGTAACAGCAACACCCTGGAGCTTGGACTATACAGGCTCTAAGTTATGGGAATGTTGGGTAGAGAAGCAGGCACGTTTTTAATTACAGGAGCCCACTGGCTGTAACGATATGCAGCTGTGTGTGCCTGCGTGCTGTGGTGCATATGCTTTAGATTACAAAAGCACGCTGACTCTAGTGGGATCCGTGGTTTGAATTATGGTGGCGTGACCCAGAAGGCAGCATATATGCTGCACACTGCAGGAGTATGCTGGATGATGCAGGCTCTGGGCTGTGCAGTGAGGGAGCACACCAGGGGGCACAGCTTACGTGGCGGGAGGATTTTCCAGTGTGCTTGTGAAGTTGTGAGGAACCAAGTAACAAAATCTGAAACCAGTTGCCATCACAGAAGGACTCAGACTGATGTCCCTTACAGGACAAGGTCCTGACAACTTCTGTTAAAGAGAAAGCGCCCTTTAGAAACAATTACATGAAGACAAACCCTCCTCCGTGGGCTCAGAGCAGGCTCTCCCCTCTCCTGGGGCCCCGGGGCTCCTATGAAGTGCACCACTGAAAAGGCTATGCCAACTTCCTTTCAGGGCACTGTCTGCTTTGGAGAGTAGCCTAATTTATGAAGTGCACTGATTAACAGAGGGAGCCCCAAACCAGGCCATCTGGTCCAGACTGGTTTCAGGTCCTACGAGGCTCAGATCTAGACCTAAACGTCTCCACTCAGGCCCACTTCAGAGCTAAGCCATCTCATTTACCAATCTCAGTGGGCGCATCTACACGTTCATTAATGCACAGTAGTTACTGTGCATTTAGTTTAGTACTTTCTTAATGTAGTCCTAAGCTAAATTCACAGTAACTACAGTTACTGTGCAGTACCACTGGCGCACGTTTTTTTTTGTGACGGTTACTGCGCAGTCGCCGAATAACACTAAGCAGTAGCATATTAGCACAGTTTTTGACCAACACACTACTGCACGATGTTATTAGGCTACCACTCAGTAAGCATCTCATGTAGATGCATGTAATAATTTTCATGTTCACCTTCTCGCTACACATTTAAGTCTTCCCCAAGCACAATCAATCAATCAAGAATGTTTCTGGCAGCATTAGGATGTGAACGGTCCTCAGATGTGCCCTAGCATCCCCAGTCTACACTATGGGGGTAGGGTTGCCAACTCTGTTTGACTCTATTTCAGGAGGTTTCTGGAACGCCAACGTGCCCACGACATACAATGCAAATGTGCCCGTGTGCTTACATATATCAGGCACAGATTATGGTGCACAGACTTTGCATTAGGAAGGCACCCGGCACATTACTATTACATTTTTAAAAACCTACTGCACTACTATATAAATTGGATTCCACAGTTAATATTTAATTTTAATAAATGCTCTATCATTTATCTCCGGGGTGACTCTCAGTTGTCTCCTGGAGATTTACATCTAATTCCTGGAGGCTTGGAGGGTTGGCAACCCTATAATGGGAGGAACTTTTTATACCTATCCTACACAGTATAGCCCCCACAACAGATATGAGCTGGTGCTCTTTGCTGGTGAAGCTGCAGCAGAGAGGCTCGTATTTGAATGGACAGGGACATCTCCACTGAAGCCAGCAACAAAATGCCCTTAGGTTCAGCAGGGACAGGTCTCGCTGCTCTCAGTGCTCCCCAGAAGGGCTCCAGCAGGCCTGCCTTGCTGCAGACTGGTGGGGTGAGGAGCACAGGGAAGCGGGGAGCGGTTGGGATATTGTAGGCTTGCTGGTTCTGGATGCTGGCACCTGCCTGCTCATCGGGCTCCCCTTGCAGCTGGGAACCGACTCACGCATGGAGACATGGCTCTAATGCTGGCTCTTGCCTCTCTGCTTGGTGCCAGCAAGACCCATCCCCAAATGCCACCTGTTGTGACGCAGCAGCCCCACTCCCTCCCCACTGCCAGCCTGCTGGGGCCCAGAGGAGGGTTTTGCCAGGGCGGGGGGAGGTGAGGAGAAGGGAGATGATATGCTGGGTGCTTTCTCTTTAACCCAAAGGACCACGCGCTCACCAGATCGCTGACTAGCGGCAGGGACTTGCGTCCGGGCCTAATGTCGGGCATGCTATCAATGCAACGCAGAAACTTTACTGCTGCTCCTCTGGGGCATAAATGCAGCCAGACCACACCCAAGAAAAGAGAACAGAAATAAAGCCACGTTATACAAAGCGAGCGAGGCCACAGGGCAAAGAGTGCCAGAGCTGGGCTAAGGGAGGGCTGGGGCCAGAGATCAAGGACCCCGTTATACAGACTCGCATCCCGGCGGCCCCAGAGTAAAATGAGCTCAGGCAACATCCACGATGGACTCCAGCCACCCGGAGCAGGTCGGCCATAGAAGCCAGCGGCTGTTGGGGAGAAGATATTAGGAGGAACCTCACCAAATCACTAACTAGGGGGATGGGCTTTCTCCTGCGTATGTCGGGCATGCTGTCAATAATGATTAGCCCACCGCCAGGCCTGGAAGAGAGACAACAAGAGTCAGAGGGGATAAGGGAAAGGGAGGGAGACACACACACACACTCGCATCTAACCACCTGCACCCACACAGCCACGCGCCTGGGGGCCGGCGTTCTGCCCACTGGAGATGCTCCTAGGCTGTTACTCTGACCTTGCAAGAACCTGCCATGCCTGGGCCCTTGCATTTCAGGGGCAGCAGACAATAGATTAGCACGAAGGTGGATCCACTGAGCCTAGCCGGATCACAGTCTGTCTCAGCCTCCACCCCCTGTCCTGTCCTGTCCTGTCCTGTGTGTACCACCCCTCACAACTCCACCCTGCCTGGCAGGCAGGTTTGCCCCCCAAAGTGCCAAATAGAAGGAAAACTGAGTGCCAGGCCTTAATTTGGATGCAATGAGCCCCTTGCAACTCCAGTGGTGCCCCTTCCTCCAGGGGCCTGCAGTCACAGCCCAGGGGGAAGTATGACATAAATGACATGGCAGGTGGGACGTGACCAGGAAGAAAGGACAGTACCCAGAAGCTGGGGGGAGGAATGGCAACATAGCACAAGCTCCTTCAGCTCCAAGGGCTCTGCTCAGCATTCATTTATTGCAGGCAAACTCATTGCAGGATGCGCTCAGACAGTGCCCACGGCAAAGCTGAGCTTCCCTTCGGGGAGAGGCTTTCTTTTAAAAAGAGAATTTCAGCAAGTTTGAGCTTTTTGTAAATGTTGAATCCTGGATTTTTGCTCCCAGGCTGGTGTGAGCTGAAAATGCTGGAAACAGAGGCTGTACCTTGGGTTTCTGAATACATGACAACATGTCACCCCCACTCCGGCTGCCTGGCAGTGATGAAGCTAAGGGGCTGCTAGTGAGGAACCTCACCCATCCTGCAGCACGATCACCTCCAGCACTATCACAGCAGATCCAAACAGCGTGTGCAGAAAGCATTTCCACTACGAAAAGACGTGCGTATGTGTGGTGGGGGGAGGAGGGGGTTATGGAAATGGAAATGTTCAGGGGAAAAGGTCAGTTCTAGCCCCAAATCTCATCCCCTCCACCCCCACCCCCCAATGTCAA
>NW_017729018.1:4800714-4804983 GCF_001723915.1 Gavialis gangeticus | reverse complement strand
ATTTCCCTGCTTTCCCTCCCACACACTTGCCTGCCAATTCCTCTGCCGCTGCCATTCCCTGCAGCGCAAGCCTCTTCCTGTGCTGCTCCCCACGGCCCCCACCGCTGCCACAGCCTCCACCATTCCCCATGGCCCCTGCCACTTCCTCCACCACACCCCCCACCACTGCCACAGCCTCCACCATTCTCTGCAGCTCCCCACTGCTGATGTGGCCTCTGCCACTCCCTGTGGCCCCTGCCACAGCCTCTACCACTCCCTGCAAGTCCCGCCACTTCCCATGCCACTCCCCACTGCCACCGCTGCTCCCCAATGTCAAAGCAACCATTTTTATCTCCAGGTGACATTTCAACACAAAGCAAAAATGTTCCTTTGGACTTTGAATGTCGTTTGCTTTGGCTTCTCAGTCCAGAACAAAACAAATCGACATTTTACATGGAAAAAGTTGATTCAAAAGAAAAACATTCGCTGGATCTTACGGTATTTCATTTGATTTTTCCAGAGTCAAAATGAAGCAGCTTTTTAAGCTGAAATAGGAAAGTTCCTTTTGTTTTGGATTTCTGATTCAAAGTTCCCATGAAGCTCAGCGGGGGACGAATTCCTTCCGAAAACCCCAGAGCTCCCCGCTGAAAACCTGTGAGCCATGATTTTTCATTTGAAATTTCTCACTGGCCAGTTTGGTTCTCCAACTAGATCCAATGAACGTTTACTCCTGGCCAGGTCTTAGAGTCTCCAAGCGGAGGGACAGCCAGCCAGCGACAACCATGGGGTCTGTCTGCATCCACCAGCCTCAGTACTGAATCTCCCTTTAGATCCATTACAGGCGAGTCTGGTGTCTTATGAAAGACATGCAAAGGAAACTTATCACTGGGCTTTCACTTCTGTGTCTTTCTAATGAGTCCCACCGAGACCAAACTTCAAAGCTAGCAGGTTCACTGCATCCTTCACCAAAGGATAGTGTTGTTTCTGCATCATGCTTCAGCTCAAGGGAAGGCTGGCACACTCCTCTTTGATCCATGCTGGCCTTCTCCAGGTGGGCACTTTGCCATTTCAAGGACAAAGATGTCTCCACTTCTTCATCTCAGCTCCCAGCTGAACCCTGCCTTGGACATGCTGCCTCCAGAGGAAGCTCTACACTTGATATGTCCCAGGGGTAAAGGGTATGGCCTGCACCAGTGCAAGATATGCACTTGGAGCCCTGAAAGGAGGCAGGAGCCCTCTGCAACTCAACCTTTCTCCCCACCCCTGCCCACTGGTGCTCTCCCACTGGCACGTTTGCAACCAGTTCGTCCCAGTGGAGAAGTGGGGGTGGTTTGCTGGGTGGCATTCTCCATTGGACCACTAGTTGGAAGGGTCCTGGCACAGGCAGGCAGGGTCCCTAGTGTCTTCCCTTAAAGACACAGCATCTGCCATGTCTCACGCCATGCTCCATGCTACCATGGAGGCCCATCTCTGAAAACCAAGTGGCCTTATGGTTGTCATGGTCGTGGGCAGAGGTGCTCTAGCCTTCAATACCTCCTGCACTCCACTCCTCACTGCTCTGTCCTTAGCTCATGAATGCACGGGCACTGGAACCGCCAGTGCCAGGAAGTTTCTTAATCTGCATTCATCCCAGACAGAGGAGAGAAGGGTTGGGCAAGTGCCACGGGGCTGGGAGAGACAAAGATTTCAGGATAACCCTCTTACTCACCCGCCTTTGAACCAGAGAGACTTAGCTTCTCCAGCACCTCGAGCCTGCAAGACAGAAAGTTCAGAGTTACCTGCTGTAAGCCATGCTACCTTCAGCACAAAATTAATAGCAAAAAGACAGAGCTGGGATGAGCTATAGGCAGGAGATATACTGGGACATGGCTGCATTTCAGAACACGTCCCCAGCTGGTGCTCACAAGCACCTGGGGAAGCCTGGGAAGAGATTGCATAGGGCAGCAGACGTTGGATTGACTGAAGCAGACAAGGATGTCCCCACAGAGGAGGTGGCCTCGGGAGAACAATGTATGACAGTCTTGAGATGAATCGCAGCTAAATTTGACTGCATGAACGGGAGCAACGAGACCCACAGACCTCCATCCACACCGAGTCTAGCAAAGCAGCAGGGACAAGCTGCTACCTAGCAGTGGGACAGAGCTGGTTAACCCTTTGCTAGCAGCACGGCCACAGTGCATGGGCTAGGGGAGCCTGGAAGCAACCAAACAGAGTCCTCTACTTGGGACGTGCTGCAGAGGGGTGCATGCAGAGGCCAGGTAGCCACCATCAGCTTTTCTCTCTTGGTACATTTTTTCTCTTGCCGAGAAATTTTGTGAGGGGGACAAGAATATGAAGGGGATGCCATGTCAATAAAGCCCCCTGGAGCATGGCACCACTATCCTCCCTGCACACACGCAGCCCCCAGGTTGGGTACACACAGCACCAGGGAGGAGGGCTCAAACCAAACACACTTACCTGCATGCATGCTACACCCCTTCCCCATAGGAAGGTGGGACGTGGACACAAGGACCATGGTGGTGAACAACTGAAAAGAGAAGCGGTGGGGAGGGAAACCAAAGCCCCAGGGGGTGAATCCGGAGCCCAAAGAAAAAAGAAAGATGGAGGATGGAGTCTAAAAACAGAACAAAAAAATGTCAACTGAACAGAAGGTACGAGGGCGAGGGAGCAGCACTGACAGACTGCCACGCCATGGAGCACACGCCGGCTGAGCTCCGTGCCCACCGGGGAGCCCGCGCTGCAGCTGGAGGTGTGGGCGAGTGTACCGGAGCTAGCAGCAATGTCAGTAACAGCAGGACAAGCTTCAGCTCAGCCTAGCCACTTCAGCGTGTGCCCTGTGGCACAGCTGGGCTTGTATTGCCCGCAGCGGAGCCCACACTGCCGCAACTTCACTGCAATTGCTACCTATGCCAGGGAGGAGGAAGCTCACCCGGGTGTGCCTGCCATTGCCATGCCCCTGGGAGCCACTCTGCCTGCCTGCTCTTGACCTGTTGTAAAAGCCAAGCTTGCTCTGGAGACCAAGGATGTGTAGAGTCAGGCAGATGCACATGATGATTCAGGAAGGCTCTTTTGGGGGCATCCAAAGCCGCCTCATCTCATCCCTCCTTTCCCCATTGGCTCCAGGTATCCCTAAGCCTGGCCAGCCAGCTCCAGTGCTCTAGTGCCAGACACTAAAATGCCCCAGTGGGGCCAAAAGTAGCAACAGCACATTTCTTCTCTACAAAGACACCTTTCTTGCCCTTGACATCAAGGGTGGTTTTGTAGTCCTTGGCATTATGTGGCCAGAGGTGAGGAGCACCGAGCCCCACCTTGGGAAGCCCTGGTGGCTCTGGATATGGGTGGAAGGGAGAAATTAGAGGAGTTTTCCCCTTAAGTTAGGAACCTCAAGCTCTCATGACCCAGGGCTGCAAGAAGCTCTCCCTTTGCTAACACTCACTCCCCAGCCTGGCAGGCAGGTACCGCAGAGCTGGAAGGGGCCTCAAGGGCCATCTAGTTCAGCTCCCATTACAGTCTCAGTGGCTTCCTTTCTGGAACTGACTTGCCTATGGAAAGTCATCTGTCCACTCTGCTCATCCACTTTTTAAAGTCCCCTCTGACCAAGAGGGAGGGTGGGGGGCGGGGGGAACGCAGAAGGAGCTCACTCACCTCTTGCAGCTGCATGCAGACTTTGTTGAATGCCCTCAGCCAGTTGGCTTTGGCTCGGGATTTGGCATCCTGAACTTCCACTTCCTCCCTCGCTCTGTAACTGGACACACAGATCAGTCACTGAATGGGGCATCGCTCAGGGACAGGGGCTCAGACCCAGCCCAGGCTAAAGCACAGTCATGTACATGCATGCCCACTCTGGCACCTTTGTTGCAAACCCAAAGTCCTTCCTGGAGGAATCTGGCTCCAGAGGCCAGGACTTAGAGGGAGGGGCCTCCATCTGGTTTGTCTTTTCAACCATTTATCCAACACTACGTGGACCATTTATTTCCAGCTTGCTAGGGACGTGCTGCTGAGAATGCACCAACCCCATCTTCGAATTCACCTGAGAGCATGCCATTACCTACAGGCAACATGCCCATGTCTAGCAGGAATGGATGGATGTCACCCATGAGCCCTGGTTTTGGCATCTATGGCAGAAGGACGCCACCCCCATCCTGATTATGCTGGAAGAAGGGGGATTTACTGGGTTATGAAGGTATTGCCCTTCATCAGATGTGGGGGTGGCAAAGCCCCTTCTTCAAAAATTAAAGGGTAGAAAAGAAAACGCAAGCCAAGCCCAACATGAGTCAGGGAGTTTTCCAG
>NW_017729018.1:4775321-4795714 GCF_001723915.1 Gavialis gangeticus | reverse complement strand
GCCACCCCCATCCTGATTATGCTGGAAGAAGGGGGATTTACTGGGTTATGAAGGTATTGCCCTTCATCAGATGTGGGGGTGGCAAAGCCCCTTCTTCAAAAATTAAAGGGTAGAAAAGAAAACGCAAGCCAAGCCCAACATGAGTCAGGGAGTTTTCCTGCCAGGCAGGAAATCTCACAGCAGCATGATTAAAAGATAACAACTTCTTTTAGCTACTCATTAGGCCAGGACTTGGGTCAGGAAAATGGCTAGTGTAGACACAGCATTTCTATACTTTTGCTTCTGGTCTCCGGCAAAACCAGGCCATGATGCAATGCCCAGAAGAGTAGCCAGCGGGAAAGAAAAAAAATAACCCAACAGACCTTCAGCCTCACAAAGCATTTGGTTTAACCCTAACCGAAGATCAGTACCAGGCGTCTGCTTTGCTGATCTTTATAAGAAAAGGCCCGGAAAGATTTCTATCTGAAGCTTATCCCCTCTAAAGTAATCTGATTAGAAACAACTCCTGATAGGTCCTTAGCAGGGGTTGATGCCATAGCCACCAGCACCAGAGAACAGGCCACTCTCATGTGACATGAAGGAATAAATCTACCAGGTTTAGGCAGCATTAACAGGCTGTTATCTTTTACATGGAGGAGCCGCTGGAGGGGGCGAGAGCAAGCAATGCACATTTTACAAGCATGTTGCAGAGAAAATGCAAAATGAGGCCACCCCTCCAAGACTCCTGTCACCCTCAACCCCTTTGTAAATACGTAAATTTAAAATTGTTTAACATGTTCCCCAAACCTCGTCCGTGTGTGTTCTTGTAAATCAGAGGTTTGCAAAGTCTGGCCTATAATTTAAACAAAATAAGAAACCAAAAGACGCCCACCACTGCTCCCCCTCCATTTGGGAGCGTTTGTGCTCACTGAACCATAGAAAAGTAGATGTGTTCAATAATTAAAAGCAGAGACTGATGTTTGTGCATTAGTCACATGTTGTACCAGGATGGAGCTGCCGAATAATCTCTAATTTGGGAGGCTATGGATGGGCTCTTATCAACAGCCCGGAAAGGTCACTGTCTTGCAGAAAGTTTTCTTTCCCCCTCTCTATTACAGACTACACCATCCAGGTGTAACGTGCACCCTCCAGTCAAACTCTGCTCCCGTTCATGAGACTTCACTCTGTGTGACCGCAGGCTGGTGAATTAAACTACATGCTCTGGAGCCTGGTTAGAAACCACGTGGGCTCTTTGTGAAGGGTGAATGGCTGAAAAGAATGTCCTCAGGCTAAAAATCATACAGGCATTTAGAAAAAGAAAACGAAGGCCACAATTTGGTGGCTGTTCAGCTATGCCATCGGTCGCTAGGGACCTCCATGGAATGGAAAGGTTTTGCAGTGGGGCTGAGCACGGTAACTGCTTCCAAAAACTCTTCTTTGGCCCCCGGGCACATAACCTGCCTGCTGGACCTATGTATAGGGCAAACCAAGGACATCCCGTTCCATCCCAACCCAAAAGGAGTCATTACCCAGCTAGCAGAAATGCCAGCAGGCTCGGTGAGAGCCCCTTAACTCTTACCCACCCCCACCTACCAGGTTTTTGTTGGAGGAGCGGTCCAGTAGCGGATGCTCTATTCCCCAACCGACTTTAGATGCTAATCAGGATCAGAGGCCCCTTTCCAGTGAGGGTGGACAATGTAACTCGCACCAGGCCGAGCTCTGCATAAGGGCATGAGGCACCCAGGCATCAGCTCAGGGTTTATTCTCAGGCCCTGCAGCCTTTCTGGAGGGCTTGGAGGGAAGTATAATCTTAAAGGCCTCGTATCACGTGCAAGACCGAGGCAACGTCTCCACTGAAGGCAAGGACTGTGAGTGCAGCAGCAGCTTTACTCAGCTAACTTCAACCTAGCCAGCTTGGGCAAAACAAGTGGTGAAGATCTGGTTGCAAAAACTTCAGTATGAGCTACTAACTCACCCTCACCGAAGCTAGTGCCACTGTGTCTTTAGCAACCACCCTCACCCAACCCTGCTGCAATTAACCCCCACATATGCCCACAGGCAATGAGTCACATGGCCAACTGCAGCATAGGCAAAGCCAGGACTCTTCCCACTTGACTCTGGTGGGTTTTCATGATCCTCCCATAGTTATATAGGATAACTCTGGCCTTGTGCTCACTGCTTCTCCCACAATGGGACTGGTTGAGTGTCCCCATGCTACTGCTCAGGGCAGGGGGCCTGACACGCCGGCCAGCCTGGTTGCATCGCACACAACACAGAGGAGCTGAGCTGAGCGCAGCTCACACCTCAGTGGGACACCAGTCTGGCCCCGAACTAGACGCTTCCTCCCAAACAGCCTAGCTGGGCAGAGCCATGCTATGTCCACACCAGCCACAGGATCCTGCCGCTAGCCACAGGACGCTGGAGCAGCCTGTGCGGGCAATCACCGGACTGAGCCATGTCCCCAGGAGCGTTAGGGAGGTGGGCCTAGTGCATGCTGGTACACTGAGCTACGGCTCGTGGCCTTGGGGCAGCACACATTTAAGAGACACTGGGACTGGACAGCTGGCTCCAGCCAGAGTCCCAAGCCAGTAAGGACTCCAAGTTACAGCTCAATCAACCAGGGCAGACCAGCACACAGCTCACCCCACCCGGGCCTAGCTGCCTGGCTCAGCACGATAGCAGGCAGCACGGAGACCTGCTCCACTCCTCCACCTCCCAGCAGCCACCCACCTCTCCTCCTCACCTCTCTTCTGGTTTGGGGGGCTCAGGCTCTTGTCCCTTCTCTGGGACTGGGGGCTGCTCCTCTGCCAGCTTTTCCTGGGGGACGTCTGGAGTCTCCTCTAGGGCATAACCTGCCTTCTCCTCTTTCCTCTCCTGCTGCACCTGCTGCTGCCCTTGCACCTGCTGCACCTGTAGCTGCGCTTGCTGCGGCGCCTGTTGCTGCTTCTGTGGCGGGACCTGTTGCTGCAGCTGCGGCTTCTGTTGCAGCGACTCCTGCTGTTGCTGCTGCAGCTGCCCCGGCTGCTTCTGCTGCTGGTAGGGCTCTCGTTCCAAGGGCTCGGACTCGTACGCCTCACGGCCCTGCAGCTTGCCTTCCTCGGCCTTGGGGTAGTCCTCCTCATTCTCGCTGTAGTCCTCATTGAACTCGTCCTCTTCTTCCAAGTAGAGGTCATCGTCTTCCTCCTCCCAGCGGGGTGAGTCCTTGTGGTAGCTGACCGAGCTGTGGCAGGAGTGGTAGGAGTCCCCATCCCGCTCGTCGATCTCTGAGCCCCGCAGGCTCTCGTCGGGGTCGAAGTCGTCACTGAGCTGGGAGCTCCCTTGGCTCAGCTCCCCAGAGGAGGCGTAGCGGCTGCTCCCAGTGGGGCTGCATGGGGCAGGTAGGGGTTGGGTTGGAGGGGAGAGAAAGACAGAGGCTTAAAAGGGCCTTTGAGTCACAGCCAGCACCTCTCCCTGTCTGGCCAGCTTCACCCTGAGGAAGACCTCACGCCTCTGGTCCTAGGCTCCTGGGAACCTCACCTCCATGTAGTGCTGTCTGATGCTGGGAAGCAGTCCAAGAGTGCTGCCCCTGGTACCCCCAGTCAGGCAGTGGGTAGTGCAGGCACACGGGGCCAGAGGGGGAAGCTTCATAGCTTTGCAGCCCAGCACCGCAGCACCAGGTGCCTTAAATGACTCCTGGGATACTGCTGCTATGTCCTTAATCCTGCCCCCCACAGCTGGGTGGAGCGAACAGGGAGTTAAGCCAGGGCAGCCCTAGGGTGCACGGTGATTAGAGGTAGGTCAGGACAGCTCAGACTCTCCAGATCACACAGCAGCCAAAGCAGAGGTTCCCTGGGGTACCTTGGCACGGACACGTGGTTCCCGCAGTCCCCAGGGAATAATGCTGTGTAGGGATCAGCTACTAGCAACCAGAGGCTGGGGGCCAGGCTTCCCCTGCACCAGCGGGTCCTTGGAGAGGGCCCCTTTTGCCCAACCCTAGCCACTCCTCAGCTGGCAGCACAGACCAGGAGTCTCTGGGTGATCAGCAGTGACACCGCCCAGCAATGGCTGCAGAGCAGCTGCACCCTGAACCCAACTGTGGAGATGCCCCTTCTGACATGGGCACTCCTCCCATACTCCTCACCCAGTCCCATGTGTGCCTCCCTGCTGCTCCCACCTCTCCATACCCCCTGCCTGTCCTCCTCCCAGCCCTGGGGGCACTTCTTTTAGCCACATCCCCCTCGCACAAGTGACACTTGTGGCCATGCTCCTTCCCATCCTCCATCACCTCTGTCCCTCCCAGCTCCTCCCTCCTCTGCCCATCAAATGCCTGCAGGCGGTTCTCCTGCCCTCCCAAATCCCTTCCTCTCCATCCATCCCTCCTGCCCTCACAGCCCCCCATTCCCCTCTTTCTCCCCATGCAGGTCTTCTCCACCCTGCCTCATGCTGTCCTTTCCCCTGCATCTCCTCCATCAGCCACACCCCTTCCCCTACACCCGCACCTGTGCACCCATAACACACATGGGCCCAAGGGCCACTCATGACAGACTGAGACTGGGGCTCAGGGACGGGAACGTTGCAGGACTCCAATGGGGGGAGATTGGGGGGCAGGGGAGGGGCCGGGGCAAAGGGGTTTCCTTGTCAAATCAAACACTGGAAACGAGGAGAAACAAAACTGGGTGCCATTCTCTGAGCACCGCAGCGATGGTGGTGGTGTCTCCGAGCTGAGGGTTCACAGTAAGCGCGCATGCAGACATAGTACAGGGACACCCCTGGGGGTAGGCCGATACCACGTCTCCAGCACCAGCAGCAAGGGGGGGGGGGCGGGATTTAGGGGCACACGCAGGCACACACAAGATCCCCTCGGGCTGAGCCCCATGCCTGGATGTGGCTGTGCCATCCCTGCGGGAAGCTGGTGGGAGGGCCAGGTTGCCGCACCTGGGAGACTCTGGGCAGCTCAAGGAGAGAAGCAGTGGGGAGACTGTGCAAGCTGGGCAGAGGCTGGACCCGTCAGGGAGGGGATGCAACCAGATTTTGGCAGAGATTGAAGGGCAGATGGAGAGAGGACTGAGCTCTCCCAGCACCACTTAAGTGAGGTCTCAGCCCTGGACTCTTCCGGGTCCCAGTGTCACCCTCCTGCAAGCTCGGCCCCAGAGAGAATTTAAAGGGCTGGCCTAATGTACAAGAGCATGGACCAAGTGCCTCAGACCTCACGCTGTAACCCCAAGCTGAGGACCAGACCTCTGCTTCCCCCAGCAAGCCCCACTGCCCTCGAATGCACTGCATGGTCTCACGACTAGCTTCTCTATGAGGCCTGGCCCCTTGCTGCTCCAAGCACATATGTGAGACAGGGGAATTGGCAGCAGCCCTAAAGCTGGGGCTGAAATTAGTTCTGCCATCGGAGGCCACATTTCACTAGGGGATTCTCGCCTGGTCCGGGGGTCTTGCGGAAGACCCAAGCCCCAAGAGCATCCGCGGCCCTCGCACCACACCTCGCACAAGTGTCCTGCCCTTCTCCCAGCCCAGGTTGTGCTCCAGCCCTGGCCTGGAGTGAAAGGGGAGACTGTGGATAGGCTGAGTGACCCCGCTCCTTAAGGACTATCCTCTCTACACTGTACTGTGCTAGGATTGGGGCTTGGATGCTCTGGTGATTGAACCGAGACATCTTAGGCTGAACAGCATGGAACGGCCTAAGCGGGCAATAAGATGCCCAAGAGAGGGGCTGCAAACTAGAGTGGACAGAGGATGAGGGGATGGTTCAAGGAGCAACTGGGGGCCGGAGGAGACAAAGTCAAGTGGCTTTGGGTCCAACCTCAGCCAGCTGCACCTTAAACCCGTCTCAGGTTCTCGCTGCCTTCCACACTGGGGTCTCCTGGGACATGTGCTTTGCTGCCCGGGGGTCCCTGCCTGAGTTAGAGTCCTTCAGAAAATGTCTCCGCAGTGGGGCAGGTGCCGGCGTAGGTCAGGAGCACACACGAGGCAGGTGACTCCCTAGAGAGGCATCTCTTGCTGTGGCTGGACATGTGTGCAATGCGGACTGCACCGGTCACCTCCAAGGTCACATGTTGTCCCATGAATTTGGTACATGGTGGTGGTGGTACGGGGGTACGGTGGGGGGGCTTTGTTGATGCCGGGGACTGTGTTGGGCTGCCATTGCCAGGACTGGTATCGGCCTAACCCAGGCTGCAAGGACCAACCACAGCACTCTGCATAAGGCACAAGGCTAGAGACAAGGTAGAGACCCACCTATCAGATAGGTCTAGGGACCGCCTGCTCTCAAGGGAGTACTGGCGGCTGGTCCGCCTGCTTGACTCGGAAGCGGACTCAGCGTCGCTGCGCCCGTTTGTGGCAGAATCTACGCTATCGTAGCGTCTGCCAGGGAGGAGAGGAACACGGTCAGCAAAGGTCACCAACAACCAAACACGCAACCACAGACACAAGCTCCTGCCGTGGCCACGCAGCCGCCACTCCTCTCCTCGGTGCTGCCCCCCCTCCCCCCAGTGTCCGCCCCCATGCCAAAGCAGCTGGGGGGTGAGGATCCCATCTGGGCAGAGCAAGGATGTGGCCAGGTCAGACCTCAGCTTGGGTTCGTGACCGAATCTGGGAGGATGCTCCCAGTCGGAGACTTCTCTGACGTGGGGGATACATCACTTGGATCTGAACTCTCATGAAAAAGCCAGGATGGTCTGAAATCACTGAGATCAGGTGCAAGGGAGGCAGGCGCTGAGCCAGCTCCTCCTGACAGACCTGCCACTTTTCTCCTGCCCTGCAGCATCCTCCGCTGCTCCAGCCCCTGGCCCTGCCCCTCTCACACCTCTGCCAGGCTCCTACATGCCGATCAGCGCCCCCCCTGGCCACCCCTGATCGACACGTGCCGAGTGCCCCTGGGGTTCAGCTCATACCTTCCTCTCCCAAAGGGCTGTTCCTTGTTCTTTGGAAATCTCACAATAGTGGAGGTTAAAGGCTGGGGGGTGGGGGTGGAAGTAGTGTTCACTTAGGCCCCTCCTACACTTCCAAACTACCCCCACCGTCCCAAGCTCCCTCCAGGGCCCCAGCATTGCAGACTCGGCAGCAGCAAAAAGGGGAGAATATCTCTGCTGCCACTGTCACCAGGCATCACTAAAACACCCTCCCCAGAGGGAGGCAGGGAGTCCCTGCTCCTTTGCAGACTGCACAGCAGTAGGGTCAGGGACAGAAAGGTTTCCCCTGATGCATTTAAAGAAAGCTAAGGTGCTGGAGGAGCTAGCTGGGATCAGCCAGCATGCTAGGATGTGGCACCACTGTGGACCAGCCCCATCTGTATCGGTCACTAAAGCTGTATCTGCAGGAGGGTCTAGCTTTGCCACCCCTCTAGACCGTACCCATCTCTCAAGGTGCCTCTTGCAGGTCACCAGGTACTAGCCTAACCTCTCCCCGGAGGGGGCTGTGGCTTCCTACCAGCCGCTTCTGCTTTTAAAGGGGTGGAGCAATCTCTTCCCGTCTCTACCTGATGGGCCGCTGATCCGAATAGTCCATCTCGTAGCTCTGCATGGAATCCGTGTACGAGTCCCGGGAGCTCTGCTGCTGGTGCCTCATGGGATACTGGTGGACCGAGGCATTGGGCTGGGAGGTGGTGTAATAGGGAGGTGGGATGCTATTGCTGGTCTCACTTCGGTAGTCGCTGTCCCGGTCATCCACGGTGCTGTCAGGGTCGTCATCTGCAAAGGGCCAGTTGCCACCAGTGAGTTGGACAGGAGCATTTCACACGGGATGGGACCACCGAGCCCCACAACAGCTGTGCTCAGCAGTTGAGGCAATACCAGCTCCCACGTCTATGTTTCAGTTAGCCCGACGGCCTTGGCCCTTGCTGCCATGTGCATCAGCTAGAACTGTGCCACTTCTTCACAGCCAACACCCGAGTGAGACTCAGTCTTAAGAGAAGGAGTCTAGAAAGGCCCTTTGGCAGAATTGTGGGCCCAGTTGGTGTGGGTGCCTGTGGGAGCTGTGGGTGCCCAAGAACTGTGCCCTGCTAGCCCTGCGCATGTGTTGGGTTGGTGTGCTTTGGGCGAGTGTTAGTGCTCCCAGAAACTCATTGCACTGGTTCTAGCAAGGCTCCTCAGCACCAGCATGCCCACTGCTCCCTTAGCCAGGCTCAGGCCACCTCCTGGGCAGGGACCTTTGGCAGAGGTCAGGTCCCGGCATGTGGGTGCCTGCCAGCTTCCTGTCTGAGGTAGGGCTGCTATCTGTCCCCTGACAGGATGATGGCCCCTTTGGTTGCTTGGGGCTGTTTGGGGATGTGCAAAGTCCCCACAGCACCTGGACTGTGATGGGCATCACCAAGGCCACATGTTTGCAAGCTGGTGTGGGGAGGGAGCTGCAGAGTGATCTGGGGGCCCAGTCCAGGGGTGGGTTTAGAGCATTGATCTGAGATGACCAAATGTGTAGGCATCCCCTTCAACCTGCCCCTTCCCTCCACTTCCCCAAGCTCCTTCTAGTAGCAAACGTCAGGCTGGCAGCTGCGAAACGGTTTGGGGATATAACCTCTCCCAGGAGCTGGGAGCTCCTGGCCTGCTCCCACCCAAGATTTAAACCCTGGGGTTGAGGCCCCAGAGGCAATAACCCGCCATACCATGCTCTCACACCACTTCAAACCACAGGCCCTGCCCCCAGCAAGCAATGGAGCCCAAAGGGATTCCTTAGCCCAGAGGGCAGACTGTAGGGGTAACCACATCATAGGGGGTGAGGAGGGGAGGAGGGAAATGGGATTATACATAAGGGGTCGGGGGAAGGGGAAGAGGAAGGGGACATGGTGAGGGGTCCTTAGGATGCTGACATTCTCCCAGTAATCTCTTGCCACAGACAGGCAGCCTCCTGAGCCTGGGGCAACTGGCAGAAAAGCACAGAGCCTTGCGTCACAACCAGTGAACCCTGCGGGCACCTGATTAAAGCACCCACCCTGCACACTGGGACCATCCCCTACCCACTGACCAAAATATTACAGTGCCATCAGCACACTGTTCTCCTCCCCAGCCCTGCTTCCTTCCCTGGGGTCGTGTCCTCCTTCTACCCCAGAAGGAGCAGGGCTTTGCAGATGGTCCTGTGTACCAGCAGAGGCTGCCACCTGTCTCTAGCTGGCATGTCTTGCAGTGCTCGGTGAAGTATAGGAAAGCCAGAGGTGAGATGAAAGCCCAGAGCCACCCTGTGCCACCCTGTAACCCTCGAGGGCTTGTCTGCATTAACTATAGTCTGTTCACAGGGTTGGAGCTAGAAGGCGGGCTCCACTGGGTGGGGAGGGACAGCTGGCCTCTGGAGGGATCGGGGTAGAGAAGGGAGCGCTGCCTGCCATGTAGGAGAGAAGAGCGGATACTTACTCTGTTGTTCTCCCCAGCCAAAATAATTCCAGTTGCCTACAAAGAAAAGGGGCAGAGACAATAAAGACGGACATGACTCCGGGAGCAGGTGTCAGAGCCCAGATGGGAAAAGCAAATGTCCCTTTCCAGAAGCAGGCCCGAAACAAACCCCAAGCACCCCTCCCAGCCCAGACGATGGCATGTAGCTCCCAGGCTCCAGCACTGCACTGGTGCTCAGGGACCAGTCCTGTCCTGCCCCCCCAAGCTTGGTACAGATCCAGCCCCAGAGCTGCCCCAGCCTGTCTCTATAGCACACCCAGGGAACATGGGACCTGCCATTTCAACTGCTACAGAGTTGGGTGGGGGGGCGAGGACTAAGCCCCTGCTGCAGTGAGCTGGGGGTGGGGGCAAAAGGGCTGAGGTGGAGTCCATGTGGGAAGGGGGCTGGAGGGAAAGGGGGATGTGTCTGAGGTTCTGGTGAGGCTGAAAGAAAAGGTCCAGGCAGCAGGACTGAAATATTGGTGGAGCCAGGTCATGGCCACATCTGGCTCCAGCCCAAACAACTGCAGAGAAGATCTGGCATCACCAAGGAGCTGCTGCGCTGGTGGCTGCCGGCCAGTGTCACCAGGGCAGCCGACGCGCTGGGTAACCTTCCAACCTGCCTGTGCCGTGTCAGCCTGAGGAGGGGACTCATCAGTTCAGGACTTGGCCCGTCTCTGCTCTCCCCAGGTCTTCCCCATGCTCCTGCCACATGCGCAGGTTCAGTTGTGTGGCCTTGGTATCCCCCAGGAGGTGTGTGGGGGGGTATCCACAGGTGCTCCTGACCAGCCATTAACCCACCCACCCTGGAGCTGCCCTTGCCACCGTAGGTTGAACTCCAGCCCTGAGCTGGTCCCGGATTCAGGTCCCTCAGCTGGTCACAGATCTTGGCCCACAAGGGCTAATTTATCCCTGTGGCAGAAGATGAGGAGGTTGCACACTGCCCCTGGTCTCCTCCACCAAGGGGAAAGCCCGGGGTAGGAGGAAGGCCCAAATACAGCAGGTTGTAGCCATGTGGGCACCACCAGATGGGCTGTGTGGCACGCGCTACAGCATCCCCTCTCCTGTCGCATGGTACGGACAGTGGGGCACACCAAGCGCTCTGCAGTGCCCCTGGCCTGGTAGGGCAGGGGCTTGCCTGATTCACCCCTCTGCACTCAGCCCTTCCAAGGCCCAGTTATGGGCTCTGCTCCGCAGCTGGAGAAACCAAGGCAGCGAGCAAGGGAAGGGACCTGCCCGGCCTCTCTGCTGCAAAGCAGAAGCTTGAGAGGGAAACAGGCCCCCACTCTCCCTTTCTCCAGGACCTGGCAGGGGCTCCGTGCTCTCCAGCCAGAGAGCCTGGGCAACACAGCTTCCTTCCCACCCTCAGCGGCCCAACCATTGCCTGTCCCCACTTGCCATCCTGCCCCACTCCCCCTGCCCCTGCAGGACTGACCCAAGGCTGGGACCCTGCCAAGGCAGAGGACTGAAGCAAAGGGAGAGAGAAAACACAGGCAGACGAAGGGAGGAAAATGGGAGCAGAGGGAGGGGAGGGAGAGAGGGAAGGGACCACGCATGTTGGAGGAGAGGGAATCACATCTCATGCCCCACTAGGGCCAGCAGTCCAGGTCGAGTCCCTGCATCCAAACATTATAAAGTGCCAGCCCAGGAGCCCTGCCACGCTAGGCATGCTTCACTGCTGCCGGCTACAAGGCAGCAAGATGTGGGCAAGTCTGGAGAGAGTGGGCCCAGGGCCTCGAGCTGTCCCAGTTTCAAGCATGGGACACAGGGGCTGTGCTGTGGGATGGGGGGGACCCCAAGCTGGGGTGCTGGGGCAGGGGGTGCAACTTGCTGTCATGCCTGCCCCGCTCTATGCGAGGCCAAGCAGATTCCTGCCCTAGCATGTTACACTGTCCCAGGGCACCACAGCCTCTACCCCCTGCTCCCCCCATGGCCCCCTCCATGCTCCATCCTGCCCCCATGTTAAGGCATCTCAGGGGCCATAAGGGGCCCATGTCGCAGCTCGGCAGGAGCTGAAGGGAGTGGGAGGCTGAGGCCCTGCTGTGAGCAGGGGCAGACTGGTACTTACAGCACTGGGAGCCGTGCACGGGGAGTGGCTTCTCCTGCTCCTCCTGGAAGGAGTACTGGGGAGAGGACAGAGAGCGAGGGTCATGGCCATCCCCAAGGCTGCCCTGGTCCTACTGAGTGGGGCCTCTCAGCAGCAGGGAAGGGTTTCCAGGCCCCTTCCCTTCTCGGAGCTGCACAGTGCCCAGTGCAGGGCAGAAGGGCTCTCAGTGGGCTTGGGACATTCCTGTTTCCTGCCCCATCTCCCTCCTTTAGCTCTGGCAGGCGTACTCAGCCATGCCATCCTCCACCTGAGGCCACTGCAGCATGTGCCACCCAGGCCAGTGGGAAGCCCCCCGAGGCTGCTGGGTTGGCCGAGGAGATGCACAGAGGCTCGGGCGATGGCAGGGGGAGCCAGGCCCCAGCACTGACTTACATCATCCTGGTCCCTCATCGCATTCAGCTGCTCCAGCTTCTTGGCCCAGTACCTGGCCTCCTCCTCGGGGATGTCTGGAAGGCAAAAAAGGCTCTGCCATCAGCCCTCAGTGTCTCTGCAGCTCGCCCCCTTCCCTCTCAACATGGGCTTGCTGTTGCCAGATGCACAGATGCAGGGCACAGCTTTGGGGTGGGGGGCACATGGCCCCTAGCTGGGGGCCAGGGAAGTGCAAGGTGGGGGAAAGATGGGAGGCGGTTGGCAAGGCAGGGAGGAGAGGATGAGTCAGAGGTACCTGCCCACCTTCCTAGGGAGAGCCCCTGGAGGAAACCTGACAGGGAGAGGGGAAAGCAGGGGATGGGAGAAGGAACAGCTGTCCCGTGGGCTGCTGGTGATGGGCCATGACAGGCGGTGGCAGTCCTCACCACAGCGAGCAGTGAGCCATTGCATTGACGGTGATCAGGCAGTAGTGGCCCGAGGGCGGAGGAATCCCAGGGCTCCTGAGCCAGGGAAGAGGGATGGGAGGAGAGCTGGGGAGCCCAAGCCCTGGGAGGGAAAAGAGAAGGGCACGGTGGGGGAAGAGGAATGTCCCCATGGTGACAGGGGGCGACCTAGGACTGGATTCTGTGACAAGGCCCCTCCACGCTCGCCGCAGCCCCCTGCTATTCCAGCCTGGCGTCCTGACCCGGTCAGTGCCCCTCAGCTCCCACCCTCCCACCACTGCATTCCCACTTTTGGGCACCCCCTGAGCTCTGCCAGGGCCCCTCATCTGTACATCCAGGGCAGCACGTACCAAGTGGCAGCTCAAAGCGGGTGTCCAGGAGGATGCGGTGGAAGGTGGGGTCCTTGGTTCCAGAGATCTCGTTGTCGGTCATGATGACCTGGGAGTCCAGGGTGAGCCATTCCCCGGGGCCCTCCTGCAGGGAGAGCGCCGGCAGTCAGCAAAGAGGCTTGCTCAGGGCAGGTCGCTCCCCAAGGCCAGGCACAATGCTGGCAGTGCCATTTAGTGAGCCCCAGGCAATAGGCAGGCCCAGGTGCAGATGGAGTCGGCTGCCACATCTCCCTTGGCCATCAATCCTACATGTCCAGGTAGCCAATACCAGAAAGAGGCAGAGACATCCTGCCCACCTGGGAGTCCGCCCAGGCTGGGCAGCAGAAGCAGAGTGAGGCTGGTCTCTGCTGATCATCGCCTCTCCCTGGGCTGTACTGGGAGCGGCCACATGGAGCTGATCTCCCCCAGGCTGGGCTTGGCTTGGCTGGGAAGCTCCCTCTCCCCCCTCTATTGACATGGAGAAAGAGCAACAGGTCTGAAAACCCACCAAACCATAAGGACGGGGCTGCCCCCTGGGGCACTTTGCTGCTTTGGGTATTACCACCACCGTCCTCTATGCCTAGCTCCATAGGGTGGCACAGCTAAGCCTCACTGCCCCCATGGGTACCGAGGAAGTCTATGATGAGTGGGGCAACTCAAGCACAAGGGGGACAGTGATATCCCAAGGACAAGCAGCAAGTCCACGACAGAGCCAGGGACCAAGTCCTGGAGTCCTGAGTTGCATCAGACCCTCCTTTCCATCCATGGCCCCAGTGTCTGGCCAGCCCCGGTGCCCATGGCTCATGGGACATCCTGGCTGGGCTCCCAAGGTCCGATGCGAGGCACATTCCCCAGCACTTGGGAGCAGGTGGGGCAACTGTGCACCTACCTCATTGGACTGCCGGATGGTCCTCAAGGGGATCCATACGGTGCCCACCATGGTGTCCCAGATCAGCCCCTTGTTCCACACTTCCACCGTCAGCCCCAAGTCCAGGCGGTTGATCTCGCTGGAAGGGAAAGCAGAGCAGTCACACAACAGCCAGTGCTGGCCCCAGCTTGCTCCCTGCATCCCCATGGGGGCTCCAGCAATGAGCCCCACGTCACAAGTGACTGGTGCCTCCTGAATCTGGGGGGGCACCTGCAGAAGCCATCGCCGGTGGCAGCCCTGCCAGGGGGAGCACCAGCCCTGCTGACAGCGTTGGTGTCAGCTGCCGGGGGAGCACTGGCCCAGTCAGGGAGGGCACATGCACCCCTGTGCATCCCCTACTAGTCGTCTATGCCCCACTTGGGCCTGAGACCGCTCCACTGGTTCCCCCAACAGGCAGCCTTCCCGCCCTGCTCCTGTAGCATGAGCATTGTTTTTGCCCAGGTGGTTTTACATACCTGGCAGGGGAGATCCCCTTCTTCCTAGCCTTGACCGACTTGATGTAGTTGAGGGTGGAGACCTGTTCACGGCACTGTGGGTGGGCACCCCTACGACAGTCTACTATAGCCTCCCTGTGGAGGATCTCAGCTACACGATGTATAGTGATGGGGGATTGATCTTGGGCTTTCCCTTTAGCTTGATCCTTTGGCTTTTTGGCTAGGGGCAAGCGAGACTGCAGGGCATGAACCCCAAGGCCTTTGGGATTGGGACCTGCACATAGGATGCGTCATGGATTTGGGAGTATCTGAACCCCCAGACTGAAGAGTCTGGGAGGAGAAGACTTGCCAGGGATCACGCCACAGATGTGAACAATTGAGCTCTGCTCAGTTGATAGAATTTAAAACTGATTTGGCTGATTCGGCCTGAGGCATGAAATTTAAAAAAAAATAGCGCCTGCACAGCAGTCAGAGCAAGCCAGGACTGGAGCATCTTGGAGCTCCCCTGACACCCACGCTCCCATTTGTGCCGGGCTCCAGGAAGAACAGGACAGACCAGCCTGATGGGAGGGTCCCCCTGGCTGGAGCTTGGTGCTGGGAATTGTGTTTGTGCTTATTTGTGGCTAAAAGACCAGTCTCGGAGCCGGCCCCAGCCCGGGGGGGGGCAGCGGCGCCTCTATCGCTCTGTCTCTGAGCTGTGAATTTCGCACGCTGCTCGCGCGTTCCCCTCGCAGGGGCGTAGGATGCAGGAGCCTTCCTCTGGCAGATGACATCCATTTTAAGCGCAGACAAATTTGGAGCCTCAAATGACTCGTCACTTGTCACTTAAATCTCGCAGCGGAGCACTCGGGCCAGAGTGGTGGCATCAACTGAGCTACATGATTTATAGCTGCGGCAGTTCTGCTGTAGGCCGGGGCTTCCGGGTTTGACCCCCACCCATCTTGCCAGCATTGCGTGCTCTGGGCAGATAGGGGCAGCAACTGGGAGATGCAAACTCCTGCCCCTGCAGTGCGCTGTCCCCATGCTCCACTGTCTCCCACCCTGCCAGCTGGAGTCCTCCAGGACCTTGTCTTGGGAATCAAGAGGTCCCTTGTTCCTTGGGACCCACCTCTCTGCCTGGCCCTGGTCCCTCTTGGGCTGGGTGGCAGCAATTTTCTCTACCATAGTATGGAGGATACCTGTCCCCCTACCCCTCCATTCCAGTCCCCAGGGCTCCCTCTGCAAAACCAGCATCCACCAGGCCCCCCCCTTGCTCCCCCACCCCCAGTGGCAGCAGGGTGTCTCAGCCAGGCGGAGTACAGCGACCTTGGGTCTGCCTGGTACCTGGCAAGACTGAGGGCTAGGGATGCCCTGATGCCTTGGCAAAGCCTCACTCCTCTCTCTACCCAGTGACAGGCGCCATGGCTGGGAGGTGTGATGGCCCTGTCACTGCAGGTCGAAGCCCTTTAAGTGCCTCTGGGGGGGCTTAGAGACATCCCAGCCCCTCAGGCACCCCTCATGAAGCCTCTGCTAGGGCCCGTGAGACAGTAGTGCCAGCAGGAGGAAGGAAGGCTGTCAACCTGCCTGCTCAGCATGGACCAGGGGGATACCATACGGTGTCACACAGGGGGATATGGGTCCAGCCCCTGGCCACAGTGCAGGGACCTGAGCAGGGACCCTTCGATACAAGGAACAGTACCCTTGAATACTCTGGCTCTGCCTGAGCCCTGGGGAGATCCAGGACACAGGCCCCTGACATCCCAGTCTGTTCAGCCTGTTCCCAGCCCACACTCGCTGTGAAGCTTATGTGACCTGTGGGGCTTCTCAGAGACACCCTCCGCCCCAGGAGACAGAGCCTGGCCCTGCCCGCCTGCCCTGCAGCCCCCTGGGTGGTGGGAAGCACTCACAACATGAAGTCCTGCTCCCAGCACGGCAGGTTCCCGCGCACGGCAATGGTCGTGCTCTTGACATTCTGCACCTTCAGCGTCACGTAGGTGTTGAACTTCTCTGCAGGGAAAGGGGCAGAGGTGACCGGAGGTGAAAGCCCCCTCCCCATACACACAACAAAGCAGGGCAGCACACACTGCCTGCCCCAGCCTGGAGAGCCCCCGTGGACTCTTCCCACCCAGCTGGGGCTCCCCTCAAACCTATTCCCAGAGGCACTAGGCTCTCCCTGGACTGCCTGCAGCTGCCTTTTGCTATAGCAAACCTAAAGATGGCCCCAGGCACTCCTTCTCAAAGGACCAGAGCAAGGTGGCCAGGAAAACCAAGCCCCTAGACAGGAGCCTGGGCTGGGTGGGAGAAACCCATTCTGCATCATGCACTTGACAGGGGAGATAAGGGAGCTACTCACCTTGGGGCCCATCAAACTTGGCTTTTTTAACTGAAAACAGAGAGAGAACAAAGTGTGTTAGTAGCTAGACCCAGAGACACATGGAAGCACCTGGTCAAGAGCTAACGTCCCTCTTCTCTGCCTCTTCCCACAATCCCCCTTCTCCACACCTTGCTGGCAACCTCAGCCCCCCCACGCAGCCACTTGCTGGTGAGCTTTGACCTGCCAGGGAGCCCCCTGTGCCAGAGCCCAGGGCACCCATTCTTCCTCCCTGCCACCTTCATGTGCACACAGGGCCATTTCTGCTCGGCCTGGAGGGGCAGTTTGGTCAAGGGACAAGTCCACAGTCACGGTGAAAACTCAGCGGTCTGGTCCATCTGCCCTGTCTCAGAAACCCAGGCGGTGTGGATGCTCAGGTCTGAATTTCAAAGCGCAGGAACCCCCAGATCGGAGCACCCTAGAACTGGGGCTGGATCTAAACCTTGGCTCCAGAATATGCCACCGAGGCAGAATGACACCTGCTTCCCACTGACCAGCACCCCCGGGGAACACAGCATCCGCTCCCTCCCACCCCCAGGCCCTCTGCTCTCCTGTGAGCCTAACAGACGTTCTCAGATCCAGGGGCCTACATGTTGGTGGTGGAAGACATGCCCAACCTGCCCAAACCTGGACCTCCTTGAAAGTGTGCTCTACATAACCTTGTTACCAGGCTGGGCTGCAACAAGAGCCCTCTGATCGTTGCCCATCCACCCCTAGCACAGGCCCACCCTGATTTCCCGTCCTAGCACTGGCATTGTCCCAGCTCCACTGCCTTAGTTCCCAGCCATGCAGCTTTTACCCACAATGCGTTCCACAAACAACTTGACATTACAACTACAAGCGTCTGGCAGTTGTAGAGGAGCAGCCTGGTACAAAGCCCCAGGGTCTTCAAATATTTATCGTGCTGAGTTTGGGCATCATGGGGAGGCTTCAGGCTGAGAGGGATTTCAGCTCTGCTTTGGATGTCTCGCTTTGCACGAGCGCAGCCGTGGAGCCCTGAAGGGAGCATGTAGAGTTGGCTGGCGGAGGGGGTGTGAGTTTGAGTGGGGGTTGATCTCAGAAGGGAATGTCCCACTAGGTCTGTATTTAGCCTGAGCTGAGATCTTGTCATGACACGCAGCGTTGCTGGATGGGATGCCTGAGCAGCATTGCTGGATGGGATGCCTGAGAACCACTGTTCTCTAAGGGAGCGGAGTAATTAATCAGTCATTCCCTCTCTCCTGTAGCACCTGTCATCCATTGAGATCAACACACCTAGGAGATGCTAATTAGGCTTTGCAAAACTTGATGAGATGTGCAAGTATTATTACACCCACGGCACAGGATGATGATGATGCTCTTACATGGCAGCACCTCTAGCAGCAGTTCCCAAACTGAGGGTTAGCCCCACAAATGAGGTCACACTTGTAAGTGTGGTCACCAATGACACTGGCCTACAGGCTCCATTGAGTTGGGAGCTAAAAAAATGCATATGAAGAGACAGCTCCTAGCCTACAGAAGCTTATGAGCTACATAGAGCAGAAGGTGAGAGGGAAAACAGAGGTAAAGCGAGGAAAAATGACTTGACCAAGATCACACAGGTGATCGGTGGCAAAGCTAAGGTTGGAACCCGGGTTTCTTGGCTTTATCCACTGGACCACACAGTCCTTCTAAGGCACAGTAGATCTTAGTTACAGCTTTTGGTTTATGGATACATTTTATAGCAGACACATTATTAATACACAGGCAGCCTCAACACACCCACACACCAATAATAACCTGACAACTCCCCCGGATCATATATCGTATCTTTAGCTGACACAATTGATAGTTCACGTGCAGCACATGTCTAGTTAAAAAGTCCCATTTTTAAACAATTTTCCTCTGGCATCAATCAAAAATTAAATCTCAAGATCAAAGGAAACAGAGTCGCCTACATAGTAACAATCCAGATACCATTTTCTGGATGCTCCTGAATGGTATGTAGCTGTATGTCCTGGGAGTTTCTTTTATGTGCATTATGCCTTTATTATACGTAACCTCTATAAATGCTCTAAAATGCTGAAAGTCACTGCTATTGTGTTCTGCTTCCTGCAGATTGTAGTAGGGGAGACGCACCCTGCGCTTTCCTTCTCTTGCGGAGATTTTACTTTTGTCCTTCCTTGTTCTGGTTTTTCCACCTCAGTCTCTCATAGCAAGCCATTCAAGACTTGTTCCAAATTATACCTGGTAGAAATGTGCTTTGCTGGAAAGAAAGTAGGCCTAAAATATCTTCCCTGATTGATAAATCAGTGGGCATCCTCACACAATATGGCTGAGCCCTGCTGCTACCAGTTGGCCTTTCTACTACCAGTTGCCGTGAGCAGGCTAGAACTGGGATTGGTTTGCTTCTACCACCACTTGCTCTTTTCCATCAACAAGCTTTAAAGAGCACGACTTGTGCTTTCGTATCATGGCTTCCCACAGGATCACACGCTTTCATTGCTCTGATTAGGCACTAAATTCCAGAGGCATTGCATAGGCAGTGAGGATGTGGTGGCAGGGGACTCAGGGGCCAAGTCAGTGCCCAGAGTGTGGCCTGTACTGAAGTCTACACTATTGAGGCTCTGCTGCTACCAGTCCTGAAGTGAGCAAGTTCAAACCTCACTTTGGGATGCCCAGACTATGTCCTCTGGCTGCAGCAAAGATTGGGCTCTAGTCATAGGTAAATCAGGGGTAACTGAGCTGGGGCTTTGGCTTTGCATTAGTACAGGAAGCTATATCCATATGGACCAGGGAATATCCCTCTCTGAGCCAGGCACACAACATGCCTACTCTGGGATAACTTCCTCTGGCTTTGACCGTTCAGTAAATTTACTCTGTAGCAAGAAGCTCTTTGAAGCTGGCTGTCCAGAGTACTCATGAATATGGCACGGGGAGCTGGTCTGCATTGAACAAACAACCACTTCAGAGTGAGACTGGCACTGCTAGAGGGCACATGCTACCTACACCAGAGAAACCTGCCTTTGGGCCCCCTCTGAAGGGACCTGACGCCAGACTTGAGCATTGCCTCTGGAGCTCATGCTCAGGGCTGTGCTCTCACTCCACTTCTCCAGAGCAAACCGCTGACGCCTAGGACTGAACATGTTGAGTATCCACTCCCTGTAAGGCAACAACATCTTTGGCCAAAACTCCCCTGGACTTCAATGGTGCTGATTTACCAGTAGCTGATTTACACCACAGTGTAAATCAGTAGCTGATTTACACCACAGTGAGAGGCAAAATGGACCCTTAGACAGGAGGCACAGCTCTGGGCACATGAGAGGCATTAGCTTGGGCAGCAGCCCTCTTGGAGATGGAGAACAACTCCCATGGTCTGAGACACCTGGGGAGTACTGGCCAAAGCCCTGAGGCGGGTGCTGGGGAGCAGCTAGCAGAGTGGGAAGGGGAACTGGGCTTTTCTGTCTGCGATGTTGTAAATGAGCCCATTTGCACTTGAGAAAGGCCCATCTTGGGGGTGGCTCTGCTAATCCAACACCATGCTGGCTGCGGGGGCACTAATAGCCAGCAGCCTTTTCTCTGGGGAGGTAGCACGGCCCCTGGCAAAGCAAAGAGCCTGGGCTGGCTTTTAAGTTGCTGAGTGAAAGGAGTTAGGAAAAGCTCTTATCAGTCTCCAGACAAGAGCACAGCTGCTGGGGTCACGCAGGGGTGGAGCAACAGTGCTGTCTGCGGGAGCCGAGCTTCAAACAAGGACACAGCTTCACTCGCCACTCAAAGGGAAAGGGCAAGGGGTAGCTGGAAGCTGCTGGAGCAGGTCTGGGCAGCCAGGAACGGTCCCAAAGGCTGGGCAGGCACTGACGGGCTGGAGATTGGCTTCAGGGAGGGGTGGGAGGGGGGAGAGGATACAAGCAATGCTTCACAGCCAGCCTGCTGCTGCCTCAGCTGTCACTGCCTGCCCCGTCGTCTCCTGCACCAGGGCCCGAGCTGGCACTCGCCAGCCCCTTTGCCGCAGTCCTCCCCCTGATCCCAATGGCTTCCTCCTCCTTCTGCACGCAGTGTGGGGCACAGCCTGGGGTGGCCATCATAGAGGACAGTCCAGTTGTCCTCTGTCCT
>NW_017729018.1:4766227-4775212 GCF_001723915.1 Gavialis gangeticus | reverse complement strand
TAGCAGAAAACTGGAATGTCCTCTATGATGGCCACCCTAGTACAGCCCGGGGTGGCAGGAAGCCCCAAGTTGAGTGGACCTTCCTGAGTGATAAGCAGGCAGCACCTCCCCACTATGGTGCGAGTGGGGCACCCTGTCACAGTGAAGGTGCATGTGTGGCTGCCCCCCAGATGCCAGGGAGGGAGGAAAGAGTTTCCCAGTGTTTTTATATGCAGGAGACTGAGGTGCAGAGGAAGGGAGTGGCATGTCCAAGCAGCAATGTGGCAGCAGAGCAGGCTGGGAGCTGCCAGGAGCCCTGCTGACTCCCACTCCACGACATTTGTGAGCCCATGAGGGGCCTGGTTGGTTCAGCTCCGCAGGCGCGGGGAGAGCAGGAGACGGTTTCCACCTTCTGGCATCTTTATCATGGAGACAAAGCTGCAGGACGTGGCCAGGCAAGGTGTGCATTGTGGTGTGAGCATCTCAGAGCAGAGCTCCCTGTGAGCAGCTGAGACCAAGGCCACAGTGCACCCAAGGCCACACCAGGGAAGCCTGACCCCGAGAGCCTGTCAGACGGGATTCATCTCACCTCAGGGTCACATCACATCTGTTTAGCGGCCAAGTGAGATGGGTCTTGCCTTGACGAGGTCTCGACTCCCTCCCGCACTGTCTGCTGCTGCGACTGTCTGGAGAAGCTGTGCCCTTCCAAGCAGCATGGAGTAACCCCCAGGACGAGCCTAGCAAGCCTCTCACTGGCCCAACATTATTGACTCCAAGGGAGATGCTCCCAATTTCCTCAAGCCAGGTCAGACCCAGAGGGGTGCAGTGCTGCTCTCACCCCCTCCCCCTTCACCACTTGGATGCCTTGATTGCCAGACACATGCACAGTGAATTCTCCGCCACCACCACATTATCCTGGATCAGCTACTGGGCACAGCTGACCCTCAACCTCATATAGTTTAAGGAGGAAGGAGTTCAGCAGTGACCCTTAGCTGTGCTGGGCTGGACCCATCCTTCCTGCTGCGGGGTCTGCTCGAGACAGACTAAGACAACCATAGCCTTGCTGCTTCGTGGAGGGGCCTGCCTGCAGGAGAAGTTCGGTTTGGCCAAACCAGGACAAAATGTTTTCACGGCTTGTGGCAACATGAAAACAAACCAAAACCTATTCCTTTAAGTCACCCTGCAATGGTTTGTTCACCTCAAACTAAACCACTCGCTGCCACTGTCAGATGACTGAGCCCTTCAATTCCACCATGGCTTTGTTCAAACGTCAGTCTGGAGCCAGACCCTTCCCTCCAAAGCCTGTCCATCTGGAGCACCGGCCTGCTTGGGGAGTGCTCCCCCAATTCTGCATTGCGGTAATGATTTGTTGAGTTCAACCAGAGCCCACATGTGGTTTCCGTCACCCTGAAATGAGGGTGCCATCATGGGGGCCTCCAAGGAGCACCCCATGGCAGGAGCTGAATCCACATCTTCTCACACGGCTGCTGTCATGTCAGCTGTGTCCCCTTTCGACACTGGCTGGCACTGAGGGCTAAGTCACCTTCCCCAGGCAGTGGTTTCTGTTCCTGGAAACCACTGTTCCTGCTTTGATCGGCAGAGACTGTGAATTAGCCTCAGAGACATTACTCTTCCCCTCTGTTACAGCACAGAATAAATTCCTTGAGAGACTCTGGATAACAGCAGAGTTCCCCTCCCAGCTCCACCTTTTTCCATTACTTGGACTCTGTAGTGTGGCTCCTTCCCTGGGGTAAACTGCCACCATCACTGCAGCAGCACCCATTTACACCCACCAAGACTCTGGCCCATGGGCAGCCACACCACTTCTCTCCCCGACAACCAGCTCTTTCAGCTCCCAGGGCTCAAATCTGGGGCTCTCAGCTTGATGGCCCAGCCAGCATCTCCTGGACTGCTGACTGCTCACAGGCTTTCCCAGCTAGCTTGGGCTTGTTGGGCCAAACAGGATAAGAATCAGGTCCAGAACATGGCTAGGATTGCTACCTCTCAGAGCCAGAATGCAGCCACTTGTGGCTGGACATGTGGCTCCTGCCCTTGCCTGGGACACAGAGTCACCCCACAGGGGGAAGTGAAGAACTTCCCTGCTGAAAGGAAAAAGGGGCCCTGAGGCGTGCAGAATGCAGTCACAGTTGCTCCAGCAAGTCCTGTAGTCTGTGCTGAGCACCTTCTGGCCCCCAAACTGACTAGTTTGAACCCAGGCAGGGTATCTACTCTACTCTGCAGGCGCTGTCTGGATTATCTTGCAGTGGCACCAACAAGGTGCCCCTGGGCACAGTCAGGCTGAGCAAGAGGGGCTCCCAGCAGCCTAGACAAGGGAAGGATCATCAGCCCCCTTTTACATAAGGATGCTGAGGAGCAGAGAAATTAGAGGTGCAACCTCCCTGCAGCGCCCAGCCAGGAACAGCTGGGTTGTGGCGGCAGGACCAGATTTTCAAGACAGGCTCAGGGCTGGATTTTCCAAAGAGCACCAGCATGCTGAGCCACCGGCCACCCCTGGAGCTGGAGATGGGGGTTGCAAGGGGTGGGCATATCACTACTGACTCTCAAGCTGCTGCCTTAAGGAAAGCTCTAGTGGACAGCTAAATTGAGATTCAGGAGACCTAGGCTCTTTTTCCTCTTTGTGCCTCAGTTTCCCCCCCTCTGCAGAGTTAGAATGAGAATCCAGAGCTCTTAAATCAACCCATAGATTATGACTAACCACAGGTGCCCCTTCCCCTCCTCTGAGCCTGCCTGGGCTGCTGCATCCGCTTTGCAGGCTGCTTGCTGTCAGCTGCCATGGGGAGATCACAGCAAGCAGGGACAGCTTGCAGCCAAGGCAGAGCAGCTGGTTTTGGGGGCTCAGGACTGAGGCTGCTCTTTAACTCTTCTGCAAAGCTCTTAAGTCTCTAAGCCCTGTTATGGGTTGATCTGCTGCCAGGGCTCCTTTGTTTTCATATACTCAAGCTGCTCCTGAATTATACACACACCGGAGTTAAAAACTACCCCTTCCCAAAGGGGTTCATCGCTGCTCCATTCACCAGGCAGGCTGGGAAACATGCTCCAAGTGCAGCCCCATGATAAGTCCCTCACAGATTACTTTTCTTAATTGAAGATTTACCAACCTTTTTAAAGCCAGGCCCTTGGGAAGGCTCCAGAGCTGAGGAGCCTGTTACAGAGGGCTGTGCCCCAGGGGCCCTGCAGGGCTCAGCCTTTCTAAATGGCTCAATCCCCTTTTCCCAGGTAGGAGGGACCAGGAGGGGCAGCCCCTGGGGCTGGGAGGAATGAGTTGATGGGTCTCACCTGCTCTCCAGGATGCAGTCTATGGCAACCCAGCTGCAGCTGCATCCCTGTCTCCTCAGGCCTTCAGGCTGTTTGGGGTCCCAGGCTCATCCCACCCTATGGTTGTGATGCTCTAGCACAGCAGGTCTCACCTTTTCAAGACTCAGAGTGCCCTCCAGATCTTGAGCAAATTGAGTGGTGCCCCATTTCAGCAACTAATGCACTTATTACAGTGCTCACCTCCTAGCAGAGGGCCCAGCAGCAAGGGTGGAGGAATGGCCAGGAAGGCTGAGCCTGGGCCCATGCTTATCTCCTCACACCTCATTGCAGCTGTACCTGGGCTGAGAATCACTGCAAACCCTGAAAGGGTGGCAGTACTGGGCCATCCCTCCAAATGCATTCCCTGGCTGCTAAAGCTATCCTGGAGCCAGTGCTATGGAGCTGAGGTTTTGCACAAGTTGATTTTTTTGCACAAGATCAGCCTCAGGGATCTTGTTAACCCTGGGGACTGGATCCTCTGGGCTGGCTCAGGGCACACTCATACAGCTTCAGGTCTTGCAAGTGCACTCATCTCCTGGGGAGTGATGCACTTTTGTGGGGCTCCTATCTGGGGAAAAGTCACGAACCCCCTGCCAATGGCACTCTGCACGTCCTCTCATATGTGACAGGCAGCAGGATGTGGGGGACGGAGGGTCACGATGATGGCTGACCTCAGGAGCATCCCTGAGGTGGTGAGCTCAAACACCCTGGGAGCCAGGAATTGCTGGAAGACCCTGGCCTGAGCAGGCAGCCTTCCCACAGCCCCTGGTGTGCACGTGATCTGATGTGAGCTTTTGTTACACGGCTACATGCTGTTTTTCTTCTACTGGGAATCAAGCCTGGTCTAGGGCTGGGGACTACACAGCCAACATCCAGGCCATCCCTGCTGGGGCACATGCACAGCCTGAACCCAAGATCTGTGAAGCTAAAAACACAAGCCTCTGGACCGGAGTTACTGGGCTGGACAGGCTGCAGACCCCTACAGCTTTAGCTTGCTCTGGCCACAGGAGGGGGACAACGTCCCATGGAAAACTGGACTTATTGCATCCAAAAGCCAGCAAGCAAAGTGGAAATGCATGAATTTGTCACCTGAGGGGGCTGGCTAGGCCTGAAGGGGTCTGCTTTGCCCTCTGCTTGTTTGGCTGCAAAACGGGCAGTGGACGGGCAATCACTTCCCTGGAGGGAGTCTTTGGTTAATAAGGGCTGTGAAATGCAGAGAGCTGCTGGGATCAAAACCTTGGGGGCTGCAGCTTGTTCCTTGAAGCGGGGGTGGTGTTGATGGGCTACAGGGCCTCCGGGAAGGAGGAATTCCCAGGGCAGAGCAGACGCATTGTGCCCCTGGAACAAACAGAGGCAGGGCACCAGCTTCCCTGGGCATTGGCAGGGCTAGGCTCGGTGCCTGCTGCAGCGCCTGGTTTCAGATGATGAAGTGTCTCTAACTAGGCTTTCCAGCTGGCAGGGGGCAAAATAATGAGCCAGTTCAGGGAGAGGGATTTCTGCTTTTAAAAAGGGGGAGAGAGGGAGAGAAAGTGAGCTGACTATCCTTGAAAGGGACCAAAATAGCCCTCTGCAAAACCAATGGGAATGTCAGTTATGAGACGTGCAGATACGCAGGAGCTCATCATGGGCTGGCACGTGGGAGTGGGGGGCAGGGCAGAGGGAAACGGGCTGCTCCTTAGCCTCCCTCAGCAGGCCAGGGCAGGGCACAGGTTCCCCGTGGAGCAGCCAGGTAACCACACAAAAGGGACAGGGGGGTTTCCTCACACTAGAGAGGCTACATCAGTAGCAAAGCCATCTCCCAGCTTTACTACCTCCTGCATTACACGTCATGCCCTTGGGTGGGTTATTATGGCCACCTCCATTTTACCCAAGGGGAAACTGAGGCAGTGAGTGATGGAGTGACTGCCCCGTGTCCATGCAGAGCCACAGGACTCCTCACTCCACCCCTGCAACCTGACCACCAGGCAGGCAGGACCAGCAATGCCTTCAGCACTGCACCTGGGACATCCATCGCCCTCCTGCTCCAGGGCCAGCAATGCCCACCTCCCGGGACCCAGCCCTCCCTGTTGGAGGGAAGGAGATCACTCCCTCCCTTGCATTTCCCAACAGATGGGCTGTTACAGCTGCAGGAAGTGGAGATCAAGCGGTGTCATTTGCCCCAGCAACCTGATTCAGAAACAGTACCGGATTCAGTCCATTTGTGGGGGGTCACACTGGCATCTAGCCTTTCCCTTTAAAGTTGAGGGTATTGCTGCCAGGGGGTGAGGAGAAGAGTCTGTCACCAAAGGGTTGAAAGGAGGCCCCATCCCAGGGTGCTGCATGGCCATTACAGAAGGCTTAGGCTTGGCACAGCTGCTGGGCCACTGATCAAGAAGCCGCCCCAGTGCCAGTGCCTGAGCGCTCCATGGGTGCCGAGTGCTGTGGAAGGTCTGGCCACTTCCCTCAGGTGCCTATGTGGGAGCTGTGATCATTTGACATCCTGCCATGTGGCATGGGAGGGTGTGCACAAGGACGGGACCTCTGCAAAAGGCCACGCAGAGGCTGGGCCAGGAGGTGGCTACATCTGCTCATGCCTGAGAGTAAGTGCTGGAAAAAGCTAGGAGGGGAGCAGCCCTCTCACACAGCCCAATAGCCCGTTGGCTCAGGCACCCACCAAGGGAGCAAAACCCCAGGTTTGAGGCCTTCCACCCAACACAGGCTTGAACCTGCATCCCTCTGACCTCCTGGCATTTCAGGTGTTCAGTCACTTGGGTCCTCTCTTCCTGGTCCCTGCTGCTCCTGTTGAGAATCAGCCCATTGAGAGGTAGGGCTGGAAGGGAAGTCCAACCTCTTAGTAAAACTACCATCAGCCCTGACACAACGTAAGACCTAACACCCTGACCTGCCCCAGGTAAAGCATGGGAGCCAAGGCAGCCAGTATCCTGTTTGTGTAAAAGGTTGTTGATATATGCTCAAGAGATCCCAGGCAGAGGGCCACATCCCCTGCTAGAGACAAAGGCAACCCCTTCCCCCCGCCTAGCCCATACCAATCTGACCATGGGCAAAATTCCTTCCTGACTTGAAATACGGTGATTGGACTGACCCTGAGTGGAGGCCAAGACCCTCTAGCCAGAAGCCTGCAGGTTTAAGTCCCAGCAGGAGCACTGGTGCAGCCCAGTCACAGTCCCCAGATCTGGCTGTAGCCAACACCTGATGCCTCTGAGGGAGGCTTAAAAAAGAGGGAAGAAAACCCAACCCTGACATATGAGCTCAGTGTGGCTGTGCAGACCTGGCACGTTGCCCACCTGTTGCAGCCCCGGAGCAAGTATCATTAGCTGCATCAGCAAAGACTCTTTTTTGTTTCCAAATGAAAAGGGTTTCTGTCCTGAAAGTCTCCCCTTGGCTCATTAAGAGCCAGATAATCAAAAGGAGCCTTTTCGGCTGGGGAAAGGACTTCACTTCCTAATCCTTGGAGGAGAAGCGCAATGGCAAAGAGAAGAAAAGCCAAGAGCCCCATTTGGATGGAGACCATCTATCGGGGCTGTTGGGTGCTGGGAGCAGAGCTGCACGGCACCACGCATCAGCGCTGCATGTGCAGGGACCCGACAAGGACCAGCCTACCCGAGACCCTCCTCTCTCGCGGCATGTTCTGTGCCGCTCCTTTGAGCACCCCATCCATGGAGCTCTGCCCCCTGGGGTGCTGCTCCTCATGATGCCCCCTCATTAAGATGCTGCCCCAAATCAGCACCTGCTTTGCAAATCTACTAGCCTCAGTCCATGATACGCAGCAGCTTTCTGCCCATGGGGGCTGGGGCTTCACACCCATGCACTCTTGGTGGCCAGATTCTGGGGTGGGCTGCCACCAGAAGCAGGGCCAGGATGTCAGATGATCACGGCTCCCACGTAGGCACCTGTGGGAAATGGCTAGGCTTTCCACCATGCTCAGTGCCCACTGAGCCAGGGGAAAGCCCCCTCCCCCACCACTTTCACTGCTGAAGCCTGGCTCCTTCTCTGAAAAGCTGCCACTTCTCAGAGGTGCCAGAACTGGAAGCTGAGCTTGGGAGCAGCTCCCTGCTCTGCCACAGCCTTCCCGTGTGACCTTGGGCAAGGCCCGTTGCCACTTGGCTCCCCCTTCACAATGTTGCCTGAATTTGACACAGCTTCTTCATGGCACAGACATGAGCAGCTCTTCCCTTTCCTCTCCAAAGGCAGGAACACACAGAGCTAGTTAGACATTTCCTCAAAATAAAAAAATTAAAAAAAAGGCAATAAAGGCAGCAAAACCCAGGCTGACAGGAACAAACAATTACACGAGACATGTGTCTCTCCTGCTCTGTCAGCTTTGCCGATAGGAGATGTCTTGTTGTTCCCCACCTGCGGCTTCTATTAAGTGGTGTGCTGCTGCCTCCATCCTTGCCCCAGTTTTGTTTTTCCATTGCTTCCCCAGTGTGCGTGGCCAGCCCTGGGTTTGTCAGTACACAGCAGCTCCCAGAGAGGGGTGAAAGGCACGTTCACAGCGCTAGCCTGGCTTTACCATTTTCGCTGACCATTTCTTTGTGCAAGACTAGACCCATGATGGCCATGAGACACAGCCACCTCCTTGATCTCCAGAGGTGCTGAAGCCAGCATGGATCAGGGATCGTCTACCATTGAGCTCCTAGGCTAGCATTTCCAAGGAGGCAAAAGGGTCATTCAAAAATCCCAGCCCCAAATCCATGCCTGGGTAGCTAAATAAATTGCCCATAGTTTACTACAGCATCACACACCCTTCCACTCCTAAAAGGTTAACTTATTTGCCTCTAATACAGGTTAACTTATTTGCCTCTAATACAGCAATGCTGTACATGTGGAGCTGATGGAAAGAAGAGAATTCATCTAGTGCCTGTTGGGTGTGGATCTGACAGCACCTCACCCATAGGAGTGAAGTAGCCATCGCACGGCCCTCAGTGGTGTTATTTTGTAGATGGGGAAACTGAGGCACAGAAAGCTCAGGTGCAGGTCGCAAATCACTGGCATCATTTCCAGGTGAACCAGCTTCTGGCCTATGCCTGGACCCCCATGCTCACTGTGCTTCCACCTTTCCTAGCAAGACATCACCATCCGGTCACAGAAAAGGCTGAGAAAACCCAAAGCCAGGGCAGGCCATGTCTCTTGTCAGGGTGGAGTCTGATGTGGCTCTTTAAATAAAGGTCTGGCACACCCACCAGCCATTTCTGACAGTAGAGCCAGGCAGCATTTATTCAGCAATTTCCATACCTGAGAGATACCCCCCTAGTTATCATCTCCATTACTGAAGCACTAAGGGTCGCCCCCCAGCGAGGTGCTCAGAGCCAGGGCCTGAGCGTCAGCTCAGCGTGAGAGTCCCTCTCCTCCCCGGCTGAAATCTCTCCGTGTTTTTCCCTCAGATCCTTCACATGTTTTCACACTGAGGTTTTTGTGCCTTATGCGCTTTAGTTTCCATATGGTACAAAAAAGGGAGGAAAAAAAAAGCTGAGAAAAAACAAGCAGTCTCCAGTTTTAATTGTGCGAAGCTGAGCTATATAAAAACTGTCGGGTTTTTGTACCATGTCACTCCTGTTGTCTTGTTCCTCTCTCTCTCACTGTCTCGCTCTCTCCCTTTCTCACACACACTGAATGAGCTGAGCTAGCTGACCAGACGTGTGAAATCCCCCTTCAATTTTTCACCCACCTTTGACACAACCAACTTTTCTC
>NW_017729018.1:4764993-4766216 GCF_001723915.1 Gavialis gangeticus | reverse complement strand
TCAATTTTTCACCCACCTTTGACACAACCAACTTTTCTCAGAAACCCCCCTGCTCCCATTAAAATGCCTCAGGTGGCTTTCACAGGACCCTCACCAAAGGCAAATCCCCTCTGGGAGGAGGGGGGAAGGCCATTTTAAACCTACTTCCAGCCTGGAACCAGCTGTAATAAATGTTTAGGAATGTGGGTGGGAAAGGCAGTGCCAATATCTAATTAACAATAGTGGCTCTGGGAAGAATAACACCCCAGGCGGTGAGTGAAGGCCCTCTCACCCTGGCTTGCTGCCAAACCCAGGCTGTCAATGGGAATGGATGAGCAACAAGGCCCTTACACTCATGCGCACACCTCCCTCCAACCCGCTGAGCAATGAATGAGGCAGCCACAGTGGATATGAGATAGCTCATGAAGAACAGGACCCGGTCTGGTCATGCCGGGCTTCTTCGCTAGCTGGAGAGAGCCAGGAGGCTCCCGGCCCTGCCTGCATTCCCATGGTGCTAGCAACACCTGCCGAGCCAGCGCTTCACTGAAGTGTCAGTCCTGTGCTCTGCCTTTGCAGACAGCAGGAAATAGGCTGCAATTTAACATGATGCCAGCTACCGTGTCTGGGAGGAGGAGGAAGAAGAGGAGGGGGCTGGTCTGGACTGGTATTCCTTTCCTGAATGTTGTTGTGGATATGGGGCTATTTTAAATTCATGGGGCTGTACAAAGAGACCTATTTATTCTCCTCCTCCCAGTCCTCTTCATAGCCCTGCATGCTATTCCAGGGCCTACAATTAGCAGCTCTGATGGGTTAGACTTGCAGACGATGTCACTGCTGGCAGCATGTTGTTGAGCTCTGAAAATAGGAGCTGACGGTGAAGCAGCAATTTCAGGACCAAGGACAGCCCCCCCTTCCCAAGGGAGCGCTCTGGGCAAGGAGGGCTCCTCAGGGAGCACCGCAGGGACCGTGATCCCGCGCCCTCTATGTCTAAGAAGCAGGGGCAAAATGGTTCCCTGGTGGTAAGGGGGCCAGGTCCAGCCTGTTATTAAAACAGCAATCCGAAGCAAATCAATCAAAGTCTGTCTGAGGTCTGGCTCTTGTCACTGCAGGACCTGGGGCCTCTGCATCCAGGATGGCTTCAGCCCAGAGGCTGTGCAGCATTTGCCTCATTTCACAGGCAGGGGCAGAGGCCTGGGGCAGACCCAGGGCACACTGGGGGGGGGGGGGCCCAGGTTCCCCCAGGC
>NW_017729018.1:4755153-4764830 GCF_001723915.1 Gavialis gangeticus | reverse complement strand
GGGCCGGGGGGGACCCCGGGGCCCCCGGGGGGGGGGGGGTCCCAGGTCTCCCAAGTCTCAGTCTTAGGCCAGCAACCAGCTTTCCCCTGCCCTTGGCAATGCCCCTGCAGGCAGGCAGCCACCCCCCATGTCTCAGACCCTGCTCTCATCTCCATGATGTGCCCTGCACCCCATGATGTGCCTTCAGTTCTCCTGATTGCAGCCCCACATTAGCCCACCCCCAAGCTGCTCCCATACTGCATTGCAAGGGCTGCGCAGGCGAGAGGCAGACCGGCCTTGCTCATGTGGCTGGTGCTCACCGGATGTAAGGGCCACAGGCCAGACCTGCCCACACCTCTCTTGGTGCAGCATTGAGGCTGCTCCCAGCACTGCCTGACATGCCAGAGTCTGCTGCAGCAGAGCTGGACACGGGAGCTGCTGCAGCCCCAGAGTGGGGCCGATATTAGGTTGCCCAGATACTTGCAGTGCCTTGGCAGTCAAAGCAGAGCCCCTGTTACTAGATAGAGAAACTGAGGCACCGAGCAAGGCTGAGCATGAACCGGTGCATCCAAGAAGCAGCTGTGGAGAGCCAAGGCCTCCCAGTGCCAGACCCATGCAGCCGACCCCGCCACCCACATGGCCAGTTTGTCTCCCTGCCCATATTGCCACCCCTCTGCTGCAGTCTGTGCCCCATTGGGCCCAGTAGGAACCCTCTAGATGTGCCTCTTTTCCAGCTCTGCCCTGCCTGGCTACCCGGTGGGGAGCTTTGGCTCCTCTCCTGCTTTCCATATCCCCCATGCATGGCTCCTCCCCACACTGGGTATTTTTAGCCACTGCCACAGCACCTTTGCTGGGCTGGTGAGCGCTGGTGCCATGCAGCACACAGGCACATGAGAAAGGGGCTTCAAATAGCAGTGAGCACAATGGGGAATGGGAAGGGGGTGAGGCCTGCAAGCCCAGTCCTGTGGGGCCCAGCCGGCTCCATGCACCCCCCGGCCAGTGCTCAGCATGGGGTGCCAGGGGCTGCACAGAGGAGGGGGTGGGCCTGCCTGGAGAACCTGAGAGGTGCAACAGGATGGATTGGGGCCAACTCCCCCTGAGTCCCACCGGGGTCAAATCCATCTATTGCTCTTCTTGATTTACGTGGGGGCAGCAGAGAAGCAGGCCCACAGAGCCTCACCCAGGCCAAGCCGGGGGACCTGATTTCCATCCCCTCTGGCTGCACTGGAAATTCCAGCCGTGGCACTGCCGCCTGCACCGCCCCCTCCCGCCACCCCCAGCCAACGCCTCCGCTGTCATTTCTTTCACCCCTGCTGGCTCCCCTCCCCCGCCTGCTGCTTGGTATTCACCACGTGCTGCAGCTGGAGCCAGCGAAGAAGCTCCACGACAGCACTTTTCATTCATCTGGTTCTGTGCATCATTCATGCAGGGAGCACCGGGCACCTGCCATGCTGGAGCAGGGGGAGTGACACTGCCAGGATCCAGGGGGCTGGGGAGACAGCTCTGTGTATCCTCAGCCCCGCTCCCACCCACAGGCTGAGGAGCTCCCTTCTGGAGCGCTGCCCTCCATGCCGCACCTTGCAAAACTGTGCAAGGAGACAAAGGGAGCAGCCTGGACTGGGCCTGGGCAGGAGGGGAGGGGAGGGAGTGAGGAGCCAAGGCTGGCCCTAGCTGCAGCAATGTGCTGCTGCATTTGGGGATGAGTCACAACACACACACACAGGCTCCGGATGCCCTGAGATGGGGAGCAGAGACCATCACCGGTCAAGGGGAACACAGCACATGGCTCCCCAGTGGGGTCTTCTCCCCAGCCCCCCTCCTCAGCCCAACTGCCCAAATTACTGCCCAAGAGCCTGGCTGGCAGCCCCCAGATCTGCTGCCAGGTGCCACTATGCCACCTGATCAAGCAGTGCCATGCCAGACAGGGGTCCTTCCAGCTTGGGGTGCGCCTGCCACTAGCTTTGGGCTGGGATACGACCTGGCTGCTGGCACCTGCTAGTACAAACTGGAAGCCCTGGTTTTGTCCACACAGGGTCTGGCTCTGCTCAGGATCCCAGATCCAGCAGGCTCCAACCTCCCCTGGCAACAGTGGTAGAGGTGACCACGGTACCCAGGAGACCTAAGCAGCCATTTCAGTCCTGCCAGGTCTCTGGAGACCTTGGCACAGCCCCCCTCTCCCCTCCTTCCCAAGCTTAGGGGGTACAGGGAAGGCTCAGGGAGGAGCAGAGGCAGGTTTGCCCCTGCTCTGACCCCCATCTCCTGCAGGACACTGTGCCAGGTGCTGTACAAACACAGAGCAAACATGGCCTGGGCCCTAAAGTGAAGGGGAATAGCTCAGCTTTCACTGGAGACCACCTCAGAGAAACTTCAGGACCCTCCAGATACTGCAGGAAGGGAGAGGAAGAAAAAGAACATGCAGCTAGATCTGATTTTCACGCTCCCACAAGAGGCGTGAAGCTGGCAGTAGCCCAGGGGTCATGCAATACCGCCCAGTTAAATACAGCGCTGGGTGCAATTAAGCTGTGCCAACTTCAGGCCAAAGCTCATTGATTCTATTATGTCCCTTGAAACCTGTCCTCAGCAGGACACGAGGTGCAGGGGTGCATACACTGTGGCAAGGCTGTGGGTAAGGAACTGTTTTAATAAGCAGGGGATCTGATGCCACGGGCACACCAGGTCTGCTCAGGCTGTGCCCATCCATGCACACACATGTGCATGCACACACACTCACAGTCCTCCCCTGCTGTGCTCCCATGGCAAATATTGGATTTCATGCCTAGCTTAGCAAGTGACTAGTAAGATTTTAGGTCTCCTCCGAAATGCAGCTCAAGGCCCTTGAGTCCCAGAGCTGGAAGCAGGGCGCTAAATGGCATTGATTAACCACTGGACTCTGTAACACACATCACGGGGAAGTCTGGGCCATGCTTAGCAGCCAAGCACTGTGCCACCCCTGGCTAATGAATCCTTGCTGCACTCCAGGGGCCTGGGGGAGAAAGGAAAGGGGACAGGTCAGGGTCTCTCCTGCAAAACCCAGCCCTGCCTCAGCACAGCTGGAGAACCAGGCAGCAGTGTCCCTCTCCCCTAAAGCTGGCTCTGTACTCCCAAGCCCCCCCACCCGCATCCTGTCTGGGGCAGGAAAGGGTCATGCTAGCTCCATGAGCTGCATTCTACCACTGCATTTGCACAGGGCTGATGCTAAGCACCTGCTGGGGTGAAGATCTCCAGAGGTACTGTGTGAGGCTAATGGCACCTGCTCATGTTGCTCCCTCCTGGGGCCTCAGCTCCTCACCCCAGTCAGCCAAAGACCTTCTGGGGCTGGGGCAAAGACTCCACCTTTGAAAGGAGCTACCTTAGATCCTGAGCTAGAAAAATCTCCCTGATTCATAGTGGTGAAAGCCCATTAGGTCGCTGTCTGGGCGTCTCTAAGCATCATCATGTTCCCCTGAAGTCAACCACTTGGGTCCTCAGTGCAGGGCAGAGCAGCCTAAAGGATGCTCTATTTTGTCTCAGCTCCCAAGCATCCTCAGGGACCACTCCAGCAGCTGGACACCCAGTAGAGGCTGGCAGCCCTAGCCCCAGCCAAGCCCACTGCCATAGGAGCACAGCCCATAGCAGTAAGGGAGGTTCTTATGGGGCTACAAGCAGCCAGAGGCTCTCACCAGCAGGGGCTCTGGTAGTCCACTGGTTCTCACACTGCTTTGCCCTGGAGCCTACTTTTCCCAGGGCAAGGGCCTCTGCCAGGGCCAAGTGGGCAAGACAGAGACACTTGCAAAGCAGGGAAGTGCCAGGGCTTCCCATTGACTGTGTGAGTCTGCACTGGCCCAGCAGAGCAGGGTGAATGCAAACAGCCCTTAATGATGCACTGTCCCCCAGATGTATAAAGTATGCACAGCTCCGGGCATAGAGGGAGCACCAGCCTGGCCCCCAGAGCCCCTCCATGCTGGTTGGCTTTCCCTTTGGCTGGTCCACCTGGGGCCAGGCTCTGCTTTGTGTGCCCCAGTCCAAGTCCAAGGATGGCAAGGGGATTATTCCTGGTTTACCTGTGGCAGAGGAGGGGGGCTCAGGTACACTATCCCTCTCCCCATGCGTGAACACTGCTGTTTCTGGCCCAGCACCACCCAACGGCGGAGAACGAACTGTCACATCAGCTGCTGGTGCCTGATACCAGAGCAGATGGCTCAGCACCACTCTGCTGGTGCCAGCCACATGCGTCGGCATGAGAAAGAGAGACCATGTCTCCTAGTGTCCCCACCCCAGCCAGAGCCAGGCTGAAGGTAGTGCAGTCTGCACCAGTAGAGCTCCAAGGGCATGACTGAGGGGTCAGCACCACTAGCCCTATGTATTACATGGGGAAACTGAGGCAGGGAGTGGCAAAACAATCTGTGTGTGGGCAGCCAGCAGGTTGGGGCAGAACCAGGAGGAGAGCACAGATCTGAGCCTGCTGCTGCATCCACTAGCCAGCAACACCCACGCAGAACAGCAGCCTCTTCCCCTCCTCACCCCTCGTGGGTGCCCCCCAGGTTGCAGCTGAACCCTGCGGGTGGGTGAGGATGCATCGCCCCCAGCTCAGTGGTGCGGGCTCCTGTCTGCTGCTCAGGGCATGCAGACCTCAGCACCTGTCAGCCCTATCAGCCACGTGGAAGTGAGTGGCTCTGCCCACATGTCTGGTGGTGCCTACCTGCTCTTCCCTCTCCCAGCACTGGTCCAGGTTGCACTTTCTGGGCAGAACCCCTGCCCCCACCCCCACTTCCCCAAGTCTTCTCCCTCTGCCTGCTCTGGCCCCATCACAGCATCCAAGTTCCACGTGAAACTGGATCCCAGCACAGCCCAGCTCCATGGCCTGCCTGGTCCCTGGGGCAGCACACAGGCAGCAGCTGCTAGCTGGGGACACAGTGCCAAGGCTGATGCCCTCTGTGCTACAACCGAGCACCTCCTGCCTCTCTGGGCAGCAGGTTGGTGACAGGCACTCCTAGGGCTGCCAGGCAGCCTGCCCAATGCCTGGCCCCAAACCTTGCTCCCTGGGGAGCTCGTTAGAGAATGGCTAATGAGCTAGGCAGAAATAACTCTGGGCAGGGCACACACTGTGCTTTTTGGAGGCTCCATGCAGCTGCCTGCTGACCCCAGGCAAGAGCACAGGGCTCCCCCCCAGTGAGCTGAAAGAATCAAAGGGATGGCAATGGCCATGGGCCCTTACCTCTATGCTCTGGTGCTGTGCTAAGCCTCACCAATGACCCCGGGCAGTGGGGAGCCAGCAGCGACAGCCCTGAGGATCAAAGGGGCTGTGTTTGAATCATGTTGTTCTCCCTGGAGGACTAGCTTGCAGCAGGACAGGAGCAAGCACCATGGGGAGGCCTCCTCCGGCTTTGTTGGACTGAGCTGGGCAGGCACTGGCTACAACGTATGTGCTGGCAGCTCAGCAGTCCTAGGGCCATGACCGGGGGAGCACTGTGAGGGGGCAGGGGGCTGCTGTGGCCCAGGCCAGTGACTGAGTGACAGAGGCTGTGGATTTCAATAACAGCTTGGGGCTGGTTTGATCCTGTGGCTTCACAGACCAGGCGTTGCTCCAGGACTCAGAAGCCCGGGTGCTGTGTCTGCTCTGCCCTGCCTCTCAATGGCCTTGGGCACGTCACTTCCCCTCCCATCTGGTGGGGAGTTCACCAGCTCACAGGGCCACTCATGATGTGCAACACCCAGCACAGCAGGCCCCTGTTCCTGTTGCAGCCTGTAGCTGCTGCCATGATAGATGCTGCCCTTTGCTGTGGCTGGCAGGGGTCCAGGTGCGTGGCTGCTCCTGGGTGTGATACCAGCACTGTGACCCCAGGTGCCGGGAACTTTGAACACAAAACGAAGCTGGTCCAGATGCAAATCTCATGGCTATAGCATAGCCCATCCCTCCATGCTCCACCTACAGCTGGACAGCAGCTACGGCTGGGGCCGAGTAGCAGGGATACAATTAAATTGGTATTGGATCTGGACAGCCCAACTCATTCTTATCAGCCACAACATAGCACTGGGTGGGTGCTCAGAGCTCTTCCAGGCAAAAGCTCTCTCTCTTGCTGGGAGGGAGCCTGTATTCCTGTATTGGAGATGGGGAAACTGAGGCACGGGGCAGGGAAGTGAGTTACCTGCATTCGACCAGCATCAGCTGAACCTGCAGCTTAGGCAGATATGGTGCATGTGCATGTGTTGGCAGGGGGGGCGGGGGTGATATTAGGTGCTCTCTCTGCTCTGCAGACCCCTGCAAGGAACTGAGAGCAGTCCTGGCCATGCCCCAGACCTGCTCCTTTTACAGAGGGCTGTGCTCTGAGGACTGATTTTGTCCACTTCCAGGCCACTTTATGGTAACAGAGCACACGAAGCAACCTGAGCATAGCTGGGAGAAGGGCAGTGCTAGCTGTGATGCAGGTAGCTGTAGTGCAGTGGGGCCAAGGAGACTTCGACATGACCCAGGACCCCCTCTTCATGGTGCTGTACAAACACAGAGCACCAAGATGGGCAGAGTCCAAGCAGGATGTCAGTGGAGCCATGCTAACTTGCAGGCCTGGGCTGATCCACAGCCAGGGAGACAGCTCCCACCTGGTGCGGGGGATGGCAGAGATGCCCCCTCAGAGTCCTTTCCCCAATGATTTCCCATGTGCTCTCCTGCTGTTTCTCTGCCCCACACTTGTTCCTGCTGGACTCAGATGTGGGATCATTTTCCTTTAGAAAACATGGCTCCAAGCTCTGATCCTGCGGAGACAGAGCTCATGACAGCTGCTGGCTCCTCTGCCAGCACCATGAACTCACCTGTGAGCCAGTGCTGCAAGTGGGACACAGCAATGCGGGGAAGCTCCTCTGGCCTTGGAGCTGCTCTGGGACCCTCCACCTTGGCCCCCCTGAAAGCTTAACTCCAGCAGAGGCAAGCCCAGCCTCCTTCCTCTTCCTCAGAGCCCCAGGGCCTGGCACCAGCTTTTGTGTGTCTCCTATGCTTTGCTTGCCATGTGCCCTGGGTCCCCAGGGGGAAGTGTGGGCATGGCAGGGAAGGGGGCTGATAATTATTCTGTTTAAAAGAGGGTAAATCCTTTTAGTGAAGGAAATCAATGCAGGGCAAAGGCAGATTGAAAGGGCCTGGTGCAGACTTGGCCATTGGCTCCGGCTGAGGGGGAGCTGAAGCAGGTGGAGCACTAAATCATGCAGGTGCTTAACTGAGTTAAATAAACTGGGAAGCTCAAAGGAGGCTGGGCCCTGCCTTGGCTGCTGCTCCCAGACCCTCCCCTCCTCCCCACAAGAAGCACAGCACTCATGGTGAGGAGTGCGCCAGCATGTGGGCTTCGAACCGGGCAGCGTGGACGTTGCTCCCTGAGCTGCTGGATGGGAGGGTCCCTTTGGAGGGGGGGCTGGAGGCACATAAAAGATGTCTGAAGCCCGGGTCTGTCAGAGCAGCTGCATCCACCTGGAACCCAGGGACCATCTGGCTCAAGGATGAACCAGTGCTGCTAGAGCTCACTTGCCCAGAAAGACGGGATTGAGAACAACCAGGGTCAGCCAGCACGTGAGCCGCGAGGCATCTGCTCTGCCCATAATGTTTCCCTGGCATGAGCTGGATTTTCTACCTGCTCAGGGAAGCTACAGACAGCCAGGCCCTTGCTCTCTTGCTGAGCTCAGAGTGTCTTAAAGCATGGAAGTGCCACAGCCAGGGTGCCCAGCCCTCCTCGAAAGAATGGTGGACTCAAACTTGCAACCCTTGAGCATGCTTTACGGAGGGCAGCGAGAGCCTGGCCAGAACCAAGCAATGAGGCAGGACCTGGCTCTCCTCCCCCTCTGGTGTAAATCAGGAGTAACTGCACTGAGCCCATTGGAGTAACACAGGTGGACACCAGCATGAAAGCAGAAGCAGGATCTTGAGGACACGTTTATGTAGTGAATCAACCTGTCATTGCAAACTTAGCCCTGCCTGTGAGTGAGCTCCCTGCTCAGACCGCAAAGGCCGAACGAAGCCCATTCAGCTACACAGATGGCTCCTGGCAGCTGCTGCTACCTCTGGTGCTCTGTGCTCTCCAAAGCAGAAAGCAGCGGGTGGATCCTCCAGGGCTGGGCACCCCACAGCATCAGAGACCCCAGAGCAAAGTGCTGCCGCAGCAAAGGGCAGAGTTTGATTCTCTGCTGTGCACAGGTGCTGTCCATAACACCCAGCAGGGGGAACAGGGCTGGCACCCTGGGGAGAGCAAGGCACAGCATGGAGGCAGGGAGCAGCGAGGCTCAGGCTCCTTGCCGTGACATATTGCATTGCCCTGCCGGCACGCTGGGGAAGCCTTTCCCTTGCCGGCCGCCTGCTCTGCTCAGCATATTCTGAAACGTCAGTTGGCAAAGTGGCTTCTACTGCCACGGAGCTTGTAGTTTCTTTGGGGAAACACCCCTCGCGCTCCCCCTGGTCCATCTTCTCCCCCACATCTCATGCTCTTCTGCTACATTAAGGCTGAGCATTTAATTGAGCGACTTGAACTGAAGTGTCCTGTAAGAAAAACTTGGAACCAGAGGCATGGGTAGAGATGGGGGCGAGGAGGGCGGGGGTCATGTTGTATGCCAGAGGGTCTTACCTGACCCTGACTGCCGCTGCCTCAGGGCTGGCTTCCTGCACCCTGGCTGGCTGCTAGTGCAGCTCCAAAGGCTGGACGGGCTCCCCCCCGGATGCTATTCTAGCCCTCTCCCCCCACACACATCAGTGCCCAGGGCTGGTGCATGGCTCCCCCGCCCCAGTCAAGCTGCTGCTTTGAACAAACAGGTGGCAGTGCCCTGGCATCACAGACACTTCAGGAAGATGCTTGGTGACATCAGAAAACCCAGCAGTGCCCAAGTTGCCTATTTATAGAATTGCTGGAAGTGAGAAATGGCCGGGATGGCTCTTCTCCGACGCAGGATCCATCACCCGCACTGCCACTGCTTGAGGCCGAGTCCCCTCCCCAACGCTAGCATTAGTCCTGCTCTTGTGCCGGGGGGACCCTGCCGACTTGGGTGTTCAGGTGAACCTGCAGGACAGGACAGAGGCCACCATGGGCAGATACTTGTTGCACTTCATAGTTGGCCTCATTTCCTCAGCACCTGCTCTTAATCCTCTCGAGTAGCAGGATGCTGAGCAAGTCCCCTCATGGGCTGGGCTGGATCGCTCACCAAGGAGGCACTGCTCGGAGGCGGACGCCCACTGTGCTGGGCTCAGCAGGAGCTCTGCGCTCTGGGTGTGAGGACAGGAGGGACCTGGGCTCCTTGCATGAGCTTCTGCACAGAGAGGAACAGATCCCTGTCTGGGAAAGGGGACCAGGCTCTCGGTGGCATTCGCCTCGGCGGTTTCTCACAGCTGGAAATTCCTGGGGCCAGACCTGGCTTTCCTTTGAGCACTGGCTGCATGCCCGCACGGGTTCTGGGTGCTCCTGCATGACTAGTCCTCCCCCCCCACTAATTTGTACTGGGGAAGGGGTCCAGTTACACCCCCAAAGCCCCTTGTCTCAATGAGCGGAATGGAAAAGCGGAGGCCCGCGTGCCCAGGCTGTGGCAGCAAACCTGGACCCCACAGAAGGGCACTTTAGTGTGGCAGGAGCTGGGCAGCACGGACCAGAGCGGGTCCTGCCCTGGGGAGGGGCTTGCCGGGTGCTTGGCACTGCTGGCAGGTGCTGAGGTGCACCCCAGCCGGGAGCTGCCGAGCCTCGTGTGCCGAGGACGGGGGC
>NW_017729018.1:4751230-4754830 GCF_001723915.1 Gavialis gangeticus | reverse complement strand
TAGGCACGGGGTGGGCAGTCGCATCCCCTCGGCCCGCCCCGCCTCCCCGCTCCGGGGCCGCCGCTCGCTCCCTCACTAGCAGGCGGCCATTTTGTTTCAGCACCGCGGCCTATGGACAGCCTTTGACGTCACGCGGCGGGGGGAGGGTGCTGGCGGCAGCTGACCAGCCGGGCCTGGGCCTTAAAGGCCGCCGCGCCGCCCCTCCCGGCAGTGGAGGCGGATGCGGGAGTTGCGCGCGGGGGCGGACGCGGCCTGCCAGAGCTGCGGGCATCAGCCATGCTCCTCCCCGCGGCGGCGCTGGCAGGCCGCCCGGCCCCCGCTCCTCGCAGACCGGCTCCCCGAGCCCGTCCTTCCTCTCCCGGGTTTGCGGGACCGGCCGCCTCGGCTCTTCTCAGGAGCGCCCCGGGGCCAAGGGCTGCGTGTTCAGGCCTGTTGCTCGTCGCCAGCCCGGCTCCATTCACGAGCATCCCGTCTTGGCGCAGCTGCCCGGGATGCCGCCTTGCCCATTTTCATCAGTCCACAGCCCTCGGAGACCCAGCACAAATCTCGCTGCCGGCTGGACGGGCCAGCTAGGAGTCCTGACATGGAGGGCTGAATGGTGCCAGCACCCCTCTGGAAGCTGTGGGGGCTCGGGATGCCAACACAAGGCAGACCTCCCAGTCGGGGGGCCTGGGCATGTCCCCCAGAAATGCACACACGAAGGCAGATGCTGAGCTGCAGCAGGATTGCCCACCTGCCGACCAGGCCCGCGTGCCGAGCTCCTTTGAGGCAGATGGGGCCCTTCTCTTCTCTCTTAGGAGCAAACAAAATCCGCAGCATCTCCTGTGAATGTCTCCCCTCCATTGTCCTGGCATCCCTCCCCACTGTGGCTGGGCGTCCCAGCATTAGATGCCATTGCTGCATGGCTGAGATGTCAGGTGTCCCCTGAGGGCTGCGGGGCTGCATTCATGTCCAGACACATGAGCTGAGGAAGCTCTCTGAATGGTTGCATTCCTGAAGGGGTGACCTCGGTTTTCCTGTTGCTGGCCATTAGTCTTGGCGTCTACCACCAGAGCATCTGAGCCTCAAAATCAAGGCTGAATTGACCCTCACAGCCCCCTGGGTGCACCCAACTGTCCTTGTCCCATTTGTCCTGCCCAGTGGCTGGAAGAATGGAGGGAGAATGGAGCTTTGGCTCATTTAGTGTCTGAGACAGCACGCGCTCCTCAATATACCATGATAGGGGACCCCACAAACTGGATTTGCTTTTGCTTTTTCTTAAATACTGCATCGTTCCCTGTGAAGACAAAATTGAACAAACCAGCATGAATGGCAAGACAGCTGTGGAGCAGATGGAAATAAATTCATGATGCAACATCAGGAAATTACTTATTTAGGGACTCATTCTTCAGTGGATCTAAAGCACTAGTCAGGGAGTCTAAAGCAGCAGGGAGGTATCTCAGAGACCAGCTTTGATCCTATGCTGTGTTACGGCTTTGTGGGTCATCTTTGGTGAGTCAGGGCCAACTCTAGACCTGCCTGAGTCACTCACAGCTCATAAGTGTCCAAATCACTAAATCCAGCCCTAATTATTCTGTGCAACAGCCACCTAGTCCCTGGGATGCCTGGATTCCTTATGCATCTCGATGCAGGCCTCCTGAGCATGCATCAAAGAGCTCCATTGTGCTCCTAATCCACCTTGGGAAGCATCTCAGGTCCATGCAAATCCCCAGTTCTTAGCTGCAGAAGAAGCATGACAAGAAGTTGTCAGTGTTGGAAGGGGAGGGTCTGGCCACTTTCCAGCCCCATAGTTAGCGCACTCACCCAGGTAGAGGGAGAACAAGCTTCTAGGCTTTCTGCAACCAGAGGCAACTTGGACTGCATCTCCCACTTCCCACCAGTGCCCCGTGTAGACTGAAGAGCCCCCTCCAGCCCTCCCTGTTGAAGCTGACCTACTGGGCAGCCAAGGGGGAAGAATCATCAGGCTAGAAAGGGTTGGTAAGATGGAGTGTGACCACACCACAGTGAGGCTGCAGCTGGGAGGGTGCCATGGGCTCCATCTCCTGTGCCCAGCCTGTGTCCCCAGGACTGTCCCTTCATTTTGCATTGAATGACCATTGGCTGGAAGGCAGGACCACCCTGAGAACCAGGAGTGGGAAGGTGCTCCTAGCTCTTTCTTCATCAAGTTTCTCCCTCAAAGTAAGCTGGATCCTGTGTAACATCACCCTATCTACATCCCCCTTGAAAGGAGGGGAGAGCTCCATGCTTTCCTGGGTGAAGCAGGCTGCCTAGTGTTAAAACAGAAGAGCTTGGCATCCACTTGGGGTGCTCCAGGCCCAGATATTTGGATGCAATGGGCTACCTGTTGAGGTGCATCACCACGGATGGCTCTGCTTTGCAGGATGCATAATTCTGAGGCAGGATGCATAATTCTTGTGCTGCCCATGGGAAGGGCTTTGAGATGGATTAAGATGTGGGCCTTAATCTTCCTCTGCTTCAGTTGCCCTGTCTGTACAATGGGGACAATAGCCTTGCCCAGCCTCACAGGGACACTGAAGATACAAGTTCCTCAAGTAGCAAGTGGGTTGGGCGGCTGATTACACGAGGGCCTGGGAGATGGCTTTGTAACAGGGGCCCTAGAAACACCTAAGGGAAGTTTGTTCTGTGTAGTCTCTTGCAACAAAGGGAAGAATCAGTCCCTGAGTAAAGGCTGTGATTATCTAGGCCAACGTCCAGCACAGCACAGTCCATAGAGCACCACCAGAGGTGCATGCCTCAGCTAATTTGTCTGAGCTGCGTGTGTCCTTTGCCAACAAATCCAGTCTTGATTTAAAGACTTCAAACCACCACAACACACTTGTCAGGAACCCAACCCCTCTGGGGTCCATGGTGCATCTCTGCAGGGCACAACAGTCTAGAGTGCTCTGGGCTACGTTCACATTCACTTTCTGAGGAAGAACTCTCGGGTTTCTTTAGCCTGAAAACACCCTGCAATTCTGGAAGTGTTAACTCAGACAATCTATAACTCATTATGAGCTGCATTGATCTGACCAGCTTCATATCATCATTTTAATGCCAGGCCATGGGAAGCCAGGAACATTGTGGTACACTTTGAACATGCATCCCCCTGTTAGCCCTGGAAGGAGGAAAGAGATATTGGAAAAAAATCAACAAGAATGGATAGAAGAGGCTCGTTTGTTTCTGTAATGAAGTTAGCAGACACTTTGGAGGTTTCACTTCAGACATGAAAGCCCCGATTGTCCAGTTGTTCTGCCCCCATGGCCAGTCCTTTCCACAAGAGCAAGCGAGGCAAAAACTGCCAGATCTGGATGGCGGCATCTACACCTGCTTTGGTGCAAGTAACTACACCATGGTGCAGATTGGCGGGGGGTGGAGAAGTCAGGCCCCAAGTCTGCCTCAAGTTCAGACTACATGGAAGCAGCCCCAGGCCACCAGCACTAGGGGAGGGTTTCTCAGGGAAGAGTTTCTCTGGATTCTGGCTGATCAGTTTTGCCAATTCAGAGCAAAGAGTTTTAGCCAAGTTAAAGATGGGTATATGGCATGGGGACAGGGGGCCTCAGTGCCCCTGACTGCTGGCTAATCCTGTATTTCCCAGTCCCC
>NW_017729018.1:4744123-4746230 GCF_001723915.1 Gavialis gangeticus | reverse complement strand
TGATCCCTGAACAATAAAGCAGAGATATATGCCCTAAATCACATACCCTGGCACATAAAAATTTATGAGAACATTATCTATGAAAAAGGCAAGCAAAAGTGGCCTACCCATAGGTCATTAACTGAAAGCTAGGGAAGTTCTTTTGTTGCATATGTTCTTTTTCTGCTTACAGTTTCTCTCATGTCCCCTTATGATAGTTTCCCCATTTTTGTTCACCTACTATACCTTGATGCAATGCAGTACCTGGGTAGGTTGCCCTAGAGTCTTGGGCTGTCATCCTCAGCCTAGTCTTAGCCTCTGGTGCCTCCCCTGTATTTCACTGGCCCCAATTATGGTCTCCAGCCTCTCTTGTAACCACACCTATGCCTCACAGATCTTACCCAGTCTCTTCTCACCAGGCCTCCTGACCCTCCTAGTTTCTGAACCTCATACCCCTGACCTCTCAGCTTCAGCCTCTCCCTCTTCAGGTCTTTGTCCCTTACAGGGTTAAATGTTACAGCCTGCTGCAGGGTGCTACTCTGCTGCACAGCCTCCAAACTCCCCCTGTAGAGGCACGCCCAATCCTCCAGTTGTTATAAAAAAATTCTTGACAAATACATAATCCTCAGGGTAACACAGGAAAAGGCATGAACTAAAACCTTAACCTATGCAGGAACACTCATTAAGAGGGAGAGGCTCTCCTACCATTACTAGTAGCAGCTCCTGTCTTCATGGACCCAAGCACCCTACATTGAGAAGCACGAAGCACAATGCCAATGCCTCTCTCTCTACCTTGGAGACAAACCTATATACTTGCTATCCCTGCCCCTACCAGTCAGTTGATCCCTGCCTTTCAGCCCCACACAGAGGTTTCCCATTATCCCATCTATAACTTCATTTACTCTCAGCTGGCTGTGCAGCTTGCTCATTACGTAGCCTCTGTACTTTCTTGTAGCCTTCAGTTTACCCTGGCCTGGAGTTCAGCTTCCGTGGCGCCTACTGCTAGGCTGGTTCCCCATAGGAGCTGATAGCCTCTGCTATTCTAGCTATTGCCCTTCCAGGGCTATTTACTGCCACAGGTATCAACCTTTTTCTGCCCTTGCAGCCTACTGACCAGAGACTTCCTATCTGCTGGTCTTGAGAAGCTGAGCTCCTCTGCAGCCCGGTTCACACAACTGATTCTTTGCCCCTCCAGGCCACAAAGCATCTGCTCTTAAAGGGGCCTTATGGGATTTTCTTACCCTTCAGCCCTCCCTCAGTAACAGAGCTGGGGGTCCCTGTTGCAGGGGAAAAAAGGGAGGAATTTTTTTTTTCCAAGAAGCCAAAACCAATAACATTCACTGTTTTAAAACAATGCTTCCATTGCATAAATGGATCCATCTGAATTTTTTGAACAGGGTTAGGAATACTCCGAAGAAAATGATCTGTTTTGTTCTGTCTGGGGTTGTACCCTGTGTCTGGGATCTGGTTTATTTCTCCCTCCAGTCATCTGGATAGCAAGCTGGAAAAGCCTTCCTTCATGCAGCTGGAGACCAGATTTCCAGCTGCTTCCCAATCTGCTTTCGGGGTTCATGAGCGGTGGGGAGGGGCTGCAGATGCCCCTGGGACTCTGCAGTGCATGTGGTACAGAGTATCTGATGCCCTCCAACACTCAGCTTTTCACACCAGCTGCACAAGCATCACTCAGGTCACAGGGTGCCCCCTTGTCCTGGTCCAGCTGAGATTCATGAGCTTGCTACAGCCCCCAAGCTCTCAGCTCTAGCTGAAGTCCCAGACACTCATGTGTTTGAGTCCAGAGCTCTCTGGCTCGTAGACTGGGAAACTGTGCCATGGGGCAGTAACAAATCAGGAGGTCTGTGCTCAGGAGCAGTCCCAATCTCCTACTCTGGCTTTGTTCTGGCTTGCCCAGTAGACCTCGTTTGTGTTGTATACTCCAGCCAGTCCCTATTCCGTGCCCCACCACACCAGAGCCTGGCCAGGGACCCCTTACCCTAGCTTCAGACTGGTTAGGAAAGCCCCCTGGGGTCATTTCCACCCACTGGAAGGCCCTTGCCAACAGGGCATCACATAGGATGGCAGGCCCGCTGCCTTACCGTGCCCTGTGTTGTTCCCAGCATTGCCATTGTCC
>NW_017729018.1:4736676-4739123 GCF_001723915.1 Gavialis gangeticus | reverse complement strand
ATGATCTGTTTTGTTCTGTCTGGGGTTGTACCCTGTGTCTGGGATCTGGTTTATTTCTCCCTCCAGTCATCTGGATAGCAAGCTGGAAAAGCCTTCCTTCATGCAGCTGGAGACCAGATTTCCAGCTGCTTCCCAATCTGCTTTCGGGGTTCATGAGCGGTGGGGAGGGGCTGCAGATGCCCCTGGGACTCTGCAGTGCATGTGGTACAGAGTATCTGATGCCCTCCAACACTCAGCTTTTCACACCAGCTGCACAAGCATCACTCAGGTCACAGGGTGCCCCCTTGTCCTGGTCCAGCTGAGATTCATGAGCTTGCTACAGCCCCCAAGCTCTCAGCTCTAGCTGAAGTCCCAGACACTCATGTGTTTGAGTCCAGAGCTCTCTGGCTCGTAGACTGGGAAACTGTGCCATGGGGCAGTAACAAATCAGGAGGTCTGTGCTCAGGAGCAGTCCCAATCTCCTACTCTGGCTTTGTTCTGGCTTGCCCAGTAGACCTCGTTTGTGTTGTATACTCCAGCCAGTCCCTATTCCGTGCCCCACCACACCAGAGCCTGGCCAGGGACCCCTTACCCTAGCTTCAGACTGGTTAGGAAAGCCCCCTGGGGTCATTTCCACCCACTGGAAGGCCCTTGCCAACAGGGCATCACATAGGATGGCAGGCCCGCTGCCTTACCGTGCCCTGTGTTGTTCCCAGCATTGCCATTGTCCCTCAGGGATCCCCTGTTCTTGGGTATCCCTCCCAGGAAGCTGGCTTGTCACACCCTAATGGGTGAGCCAGCCCCAGAGCCAGCCCCATGCTGCTGCAGCCAGACATCCCTCCAGCCCCACTGCCCATCTAGGGCCCTGCGGAGAGCATTGAAACAGTGCAGAGACTGCCCCCGCCACCAAGCAGAGGCCTCAATTTTGACTGGAAATGACTGGAAGGATCGGTTGGTGCAGTCTAGGTACAGCCCTTGCTTAAGTCCTCCTGGGCCTGGTTGAGCTTTTAGCATCTGATTATAAAAACAGAAGAGCCGTTCTGCTGACATGCCAAAGAGCCGAGGAGCCAGCCCGCTGTCTAGCAGCTGCACAGATCCTGTGGGCAGCCTGGCCAGGGCACTAGTGAGAGATTACTAGTGCTCTCACCTGGAGAAGAGGTGGCTTGGGGTAAGGGGCTAACACCCCTCCTTGGGCTGGTCCAGTGAGTCGGGGGGTGGGGGTAGGGTGTATTGGGGGGTCAGTTTTAATAGTGATTTGGCAGAAAAGCTGGGTTTCACCCAACTGAAATGATTTCCCTGGCACAGGGCACAGGGATCTCCTGGGCCATCACCTCCAGGTAGCTAGCAGGCTATACAGCCCCATCCACAGTGATCAAATCCACCCTGCCCCGAGCCAGGTCTGTCTGCTCTCAGTGCCCGTAGGGGTGTCTGTGGGTCAGACACCCCTATTCCCATTTCCAACTTAAATATACTCCCAGCCACTTCCCTGCCCCATGTTGTTCAGGTGCCAACACTTTTTAGTGTTTAAATTTCTGCTGAAACCCCCACCCCCACGAAATTGTCAGTGGAAAATCTGGACAGAAATGAATCCTTTCTTGTTCACACCAGTTACTTCTGCATGGGAAAACAAATGGACAAACTCCCTATTTCCATTTTCTGCTTCTTGAGCAGGGGCCGACTCTCACTGAGCATATATACAGTGCCCACCACCTTAGAGCCGGGCTCTCTGCTGGGGCCTCTGTGCCCTGCTGGAGCACCAATAAGCAGAGCTGTTCCCTTTAGCGAGGACAATGGCATTCACTGTAGTCAGATGGAAACTGTGAACACCTTCCTGTGAGCAGCAGAGCTAATTTTAACATCAAGAACTGAATGTTACATCTCAGCCCCTTTTCTGTGTCCCTTTAAGAGAGCGGCTTTAAACTTCCATGCGTTGCAGCAGGGGTCTGTGAGGCTCGCTGAATCAATGGCCATTTGAAATTCAGAGCCCTGCCAGCGTTCTCTTGTTATAATTTCATTGCAGTTTCCCTGTGAGGTGATAAACCAAAACATCCGAAGGCGAGCGCTTTCCTTGCAGGAATGCCAGGAGGAGATTTCAGCCTGTAAAGGAATGCAGCGCGGAGGGCACGGGCAGACCGTCATTTGTCTCCGCTAATGAATGTGCCTGGTCCTGGAGCGGAGGAAAGAGACGGTGTGAGCTTCTCCCTTCCCCCAGCCACTTTCTCCACCCAGGCTTGTCAGAGCTAGAGCGCTGAGCAAGTGACTCTCCCTTGGCCCAGGAGGCCAGCGCAGTCTGGAGGTCTGTGGCAGTGTCATTGCTGAGTGCTGTCTGGAGAGACAGGCTCCTGATTTGTGCCTGGGGTTAAGGTGCAAACCAGGAAGCCTAGGTGAATTGGTGTGTGGTGGAGTGCTGGGATGATGGGATCCATTTCACCTCTGTGGGCCTCGGTTCCCTGGATGTATTTGGGGGA
>NW_017729018.1:4723092-4731676 GCF_001723915.1 Gavialis gangeticus | reverse complement strand
CTAGAGCGCTGAGCAAGTGACTCTCCCTTGGCCCAGGAGGCCAGCGCAGTCTGGAGGTCTGTGGCAGTGTCATTGCTGAGTGCTGTCTGGAGAGACAGGCTCCTGATTTGTGCCTGGGGTTAAGGTGCAAACCAGGAAGCCTAGGTGAATTGGTGTGTGGTGGAGTGCTGGGATGATGGGATCCATCTCACCTCTGTGGGCCTCGGTTCCCTGGATGTACTTGGGGGATGCTCAGGCTTCCCTTCGGCCGTTCTTTGTCCAGACTGGAACCCCCTTGGGAGTAAGTCAGGTGGCCAGGGGCAAGGTATATGGGGGGTCTTGGGCTTGACATGGTCCTGGTCTTAGCTGGGTCTACTGAAATGCCAGCAGTGACCAAAGAGCCCATTGCCCTGCCCACAGCTGCCACATTTAGCTCCGTAGCTGCTCTCTAAGTAGGAGATTAGGACCCAAAGTGAACATGAATGTCAAGTCCCATCAGAGCCCCCTGGAGGTAGATAAGTTGGGAGGAGGGAAGTTGGAATTTGCCCAGGGAACCAGAATTAATACCCATGTGTTTATGAAACAATTCAGTGTGATCTTTAATCAAGTGGGACACTGGCTTTGCGTCATCTCTCTGAGCGGTGTCCATGCCCCCCAGTGCCGAGCTGACTAAAAGGGGTGGCGCAGACACCCCCAAGTGCACCCTGACCCCACAGCACCTGGGTTTTCCAGGGAGGTCTCACATCTCTGCCCTCAGTCTGTGGCCTCCTGCGTCAGCTGTGAGAGCCGGTGGGTTGTGGCATGATGGGGACGTGGCAGCTGTCTCAGCTGTGCACACTGGGGTTCCCAGTAGCCACTCTTTGAACCATGTCAAACTCCTCAGAGCTGATTTAGGAGAGCTGACAGTGCGTCACCCCCTCCTGTTCCCTGTAAGTTCCCAGCCTAGCTCAGCATGCCAGGCTAGGGGGGTCACCATCACACACTTCTCAGCTCTACCATCCTGGGATTGAGCACATCAGGCCAGGGACAAGTTTCACAGACCAGCCCTGTGCCAAGGTAAAAAGCTTCCTTCTGTTTCAAGACACTTGGTGGTCGCAAGGACCGTGAGGCCAGGAGGGGCCAAGGTGAATGTGTAGTCTGACCCCTGCTTAGCACCAGCCCAAGGATGTAGCTGAATTAATGCCTGTTGGATCTCCAGCAGATCTTTTAGGGAAACATCCCATCTTGACTGCCAGATGCCAGTGCAGCCAAATCCCCCAGCACCCTGGATAAGCTGGTCCAGGCTTCATAGCCCTCTCTGATAAGTCCTAGCCCCTCACCTGCTCTCCAGCGGTGGGTGGAAGACAGTGTGCTAAGCAGCCATGGTTTCATCATGATGACGAATTCTGGATGCTCTGGGCTCACCGCCTGATCCTTGCTACTCTTTGCCCGCATTGCTGCCCAGGCTGGCAGGTAGTGCCCAGGACTTGGGGCCAGACTTGGTGATTCCCCTCCACTCAGTTTGACATTGAAGAAGGTGCTGCCCCTCTCTGCCTCAGTTCCCCTCTCTGTAAAATGGGATTGCTTCCTTCTTCTCCTGCAGAGGAGCTGGGAAGCTGAAATCAGGACAGACGGGTGCTCTTCAGGGTGTCATCCACCAGACTGAAGGTGGGGCATGGTACGTATTAGTGATGGGCAAGGAGCTATAAACAGGGCCTGGTATCCTGTCTCTTTTGGAGGTGGGGGAAGGATGGGGCACCAGGAGTCGGTGGCTGCCTCTGGTACCTGGACCAGCTACAGGGGACATGGCGCTTGCCCCAGCTTGGTCACAAGGCCAGTGCCATTCTCTCCCCATGCAGAAGGGATGTTCTAGGACGGGGCACTGAACATAAGCCCCACACACTGGATCCAGCCTGTGGATCATCATCTGCCCTGCAGGGCTCAAACAGGGCCAAAATTTCAGGGATGGGCAAGAGGGTGCAGGACTTGCTGCGGAAATCCCAGGTACAGAGTCCCAGAGGGGCAGGTGTTAGCAGCAGGGGTAAATGGTTGCTTCCCAGGGCCTGAAGGGGAAGCAATCAGGCCTAGCAGGAAAGTGGTCTGGGGCAAGTCCCTCGCTGCTACCAGACATGTTGTTGAAAGGATCAGCTTGGCCTTCTCCTCCTTGTGTCTCTGCCAGCTAGATGCTGAGAGGTGCAGGGGCCCAAACAGGATCTGGCCCCTACTTTGCAAGAGTTTCTGGCTGGGACATCGCTGTACCTCTCCAGAGAGTTTTGGGCTGAGCCAGGAAACACAGCAGCTGCCTAGGTGCTACCACAAGACCCCTTTGGTCTGCCTCAGAGCTGGAGCTCAATGAAACATGGCCCTCTCCCCTCTGCCCATCGCTGCCAGGCACCAAATCCAATGTGATACCCTCATGGGAAGCCTCTAATACCTCATGATATTGGGAAGAGAGACAGGACATCGCTTGATTTCCCCCACCTCTCCCCAGGGCAGCCCACATCCCAACTGGAGACTTGGCAAAGCTGCCCATCAAGAGCCCCCTCCTTCATCCCGAATCTGCCCACACCAGGCTCCCCTGCCCTGGCAGGGATGGAGGCAGTGAGAACTGGAGCTGCTGGCACAGGGCCCATGAGACATGCCCGGTGCGTCAGTGGCCTCGACCGGCGGGCACAGACACCTGAGTCACTGCGTGGGGAGGCACTTTGGTAGGTGGGAGTTGTGGCAGGGAAGTGAATAATAGAGCTTGGAGATGCCACGCTGTCAATCCGGCAATTAGCAAATTTACATTCCCTTATTCTCCTTCCCAGCACTCAGCCGCTGCAGTGCCGGAGCTAATGCTCCGAGCCAGGCTGCCTTCCAGTAGGCTGCTGCATGCATTACGGTAACACTCAGACCTGGACAGAGACATGGGACCTCTGTGCTGGGTGCTGGCAGACATGCAAGGAGAGGGAGCCCTGCCCAAAGAGCTCAAAAGCCCAGACAAAGGGCAAGAGGAGAATCAACAGCACAGGGAAGGGCAGGGACTTGCCTAAGGTCTCCCAGAAGGTCAGTGGTACAGCGTGGCCCCTGCCCATGCCTTCCCAGCTGGCACTGCTGCCCAGGGCCATGCACACAGTCACAAGCTAGGATCAAAAGCCAGCATGGCTCCAACCGGAGCTCATGGGGCAACACCATTCACTGGGATAAGTAATTATTCCAAGCCATGCAAAGAGAAGGGAACCTGTCCCCTGACGCCACCCTGCAGAGGCCAGTGATGGGCACACATCCCAGGCCCTTTGCATTAGTGTGATGCTGTTGCCTCAGCCAGCTGGTCCCAGATTCTCTGACAGGGCACTGGGCTCTAATCCCGCTCTTGCTGGATGATGTTAGGCAGGGCCCTTTCCTCCTCCATGCCTCAGGTTTCTGGGAATGAAGATCTTCAACTCAGCAGTGCTGAATGTACTGGACATGCAGGTTTTGCTCCTAGATAAAGCCACGGCTGGGCATGTTTGAAGCCTTTAGCACCTTGTCACACCCAGTCATGTCCCTGTGGCCCACCTGGTGGCCTGCTATGACTCATAGCTGGCTGAAGCCTAACTACTGCTAAGAGCTGGTAGAGGTCTTCCCATTAGCTCCCGTGGAGACCCCGGCAAACCCCACACCCAGTGTGCCCCATCCAGTGCCCTGCCAATTGCAGATAGCTGGGTATATGTATAATTCCCCAGTGCAACGCTGTGCCAACAAGCTCACGGATGGGGGGCATCCTTGGCAAGGAGGTCTGGTCCCCCTGGTGTTATGGAGCCCCTCAGGCTTCCTGCCACAGACCAAAAGACAGATACGTGTCAGGTACCCGGGGTTGTGCTCCCGTAAGCCCCATCTCTAGGCCTGGCCAGGTCTTAGCACTATTTTGGCCGCTGGCCAACAGGGAGGCTGTGGGGTCTGGGGGGTAAAACACAGTGCTGGAGACCTGGGGCGGGGTGGGGGGCTGGGTTCAGTGCTGAGCTCTCCCATCAGCCTGCTCCATGCTCCTGCTCTCTGTCTCAGTTTTCCCATCCATGAGATGTACCTGCAAACTATATGGAAGCCTCTTGGAAAAGAAGAGGCTGCTCCTGGGGACATCAGCTGCCAAGGAGAAGGGAAAGGCAGGTGCAGGGAGTGCCTGGGTGCGGGTCTTGGGCTGTTTCCCGCATGCTTGTTCCTGTGGGTCAAGCCTTTGCATCTCTGCCACAGGTCCTTCCTGGTCTGATGCTGGGGTGGGAGAGGAGTTGGTTTCCAGCCTGCCCCTTTCTGCATCCCTTCCTCAGGGGCAGCAGCCTGGCACAACACACCCAGCCAGGAGCATTGTGGGGATGCCCTGGGCTTGTGGGGGCCAGGGGATCCCGTCAGACTGCAGAGCGGTTTGCATCCCCAGGGAAGGACCTGCTGTGCCCTGCAAAGCACAGACTGTCCTGCAGGGCCCCAGTCAGCTGGGGGAAGGCAGTCAAGTCTCCCCAGGGCAGGGGCAACATCAAGGGGGTACAAAAGAAGAGTTCCTGTGCACTTGCCTGGGTCAGGGATAGGGCCAGGGGCTGTGAATCCAGTGGAAATGGCCTTAGGGTCTGTGAATGGTTCATAGAAGGCTCCGGGAGACAGAAATGGAGCAGGGATGCCCTGGGAGACCTGGTGGAGCAGAAATGACTCCAGGGCACTTTGAATGGAGGAGGGAGGGCCCCTGGAGCCCCAAATGGAGCAGGAATGGCCCTGGGAGACAGGCACTGAGTGGGGTTGGCCCCAGGGGCTGTGAATGTGGCAGAGATGACTTCAGACAGATATGAATGGAGCAGGAGCTGTCTGGGTGCCTGTCAATGGATTGACGTGATTCTGGGGGCCATGAATGGAGAGCGGATAGCCCTAGGAAGTCACTGCCCCTGCCTGTCCTGTTGCTTTTCCCTACTTCCGCCCCCAGTTCTTCCCTCTTGCTTTGAATACAGGGATCTGCTGCAGTTAAACTTCAGCTGAATGCCTTCCTGAAGCCTCCAGCGACACCCAGCCCCATGGCCATGGTAGATACTTGTGCCAGTGGGCTGCTCAGCAAATGGCATGAGGCAGCTGTGATTCAGGCAGGAGTCCTGTGAGCAAGGAAGCGATGAGCCTCCTGAAGGAGAGAGGCCAGGCTGTGCACTACCACTTGGCAATACTAACATGCACCATAGTCTGTGCCCTTGCCAGCTGGGCTGAGCACCCCCAGTCTGGAGTAGACATTTTCTGTCTGCCACGAAGAGACCTGGGACACCCCCTCTCATGAGTCCTATAGGGCTGCACCAGAGCCAGCCGGGGGTTAGGCTGCAGTTTGTCCGCTCAAGCTCCAGGATCCCCCACAGGCTCCAAGCAAGACCAGGGCTGCTATGTGCCAGGTGCCAGCCAATGCCTGCTTCAAAGACCCTGTGGTCTCAATAGGAATTGAGGCCAAAGAGGGGGCCTGGCCTGCCCGGCACAGCTGTGCTCTCCCTCCTGGACTGCTTCACCATGAGGCTGTTCTGTCATAAGCAGCTGAGCCCCAGCAGGAGGTATGGCCTTTGCAGCCTGGGGGTACAGCCCCAGCAGAGAGGCCAGGGGCCTCCCTCCTTGTTTGCAGGCCCCCACATGAGGGGGCAGCACATCCATTCTTCAGGCCCTGTTCAGCCATGGGCTTCTCCACTCTGTTGTCCCTCACAAGGCAGGTACCTGCCCCCTATACCAGGACAGCAAACCAAATAGGGATGCCCAGACGGCAGCCTTTGGACACAAGAGCAGGGGTCCTTCCTTACTGCTAGATGCCAGGAAAGCGGAGAGGTGATCATCTATCATGACACAGGGTCCCTCGATGGCACAGGCTAAAAGTGGGTCCTTCAGCCCCCTGTCTGTAGCTGAGCCAGCATCGCTCCACATGTGTTCTTAGCAGAGCGCAGGATGCTGCCCATGCAAGCGCAGTAATCCCAGAGCAAAGCCCTGGAGAAGCTCCAGTCCCATCGCCGGATGAGGACATTGGTTTGATGACAGACACGGCCATATGGAGCCCTCAGCTCTGCCAAGGCCCGGCCTGTCCATCACAGCCACTTGAAAGCGTTTAAACAGCCAGAGCTAGCAGCGCCACTCCCAGCTGCATAATTAGCCTCTCTGACTGATCTCACATTGTGTTGCTCTGTTTTAGCCCGGATTTTTTAGGCACCTCAGGGTGGGGCATGGGGGAAGGGCAGTGTGTATAGGGGGTGGGACAGGGGGTGGTGTATGGAGGGGTTCCCCCTGTGGGCGCTGCTCAGCGTTTCCCCAGGACCCTTCGTATCAGTGGGGCTGACAGGTGGAAGGTTACCTCTGTGCTGCAGGACAGAATAGTGCACAGGGGAGCTTGGGGGCAGGACAAAGGGCATCAGCACAGTTACTTGTGTTTGGGGGAGCCCAGGCTGGGATAGCAGAGGTCTCTGAGTCTGCAGGGTCCAGTGACCAGCTCCCCCTATGCTCAGCACTGGGTGCCGGGGGGAGTTCCCCCCATGCATGGGCATCGTGTTACCCTGGCATGTTGCTGTTTGAAATCTCAGGTTCAGGGTCTGTGCCTGAACATCCCACCCAGAAACGGTGCAGCAGGCTCAGGCCTGAGCATGCCACGAGCCCTGGGCACTTCCTATCTGGCCCTGTAAGGGGCTCAGCCCCTGAGCCCCATAGATTGCACTGCGGGCTGACAGACAGGCTCTGTGTCCTGTCTCTTGCCCTTCCTACCCACACAATACCAAGCGGATGCCCCATGCGGACCCTCAGTCCCAGCAGACTTCTGCCCAGGACACAGCCCTGCCCCTTCCCGAGGCAGCGGGGCAGCCCTGGGGGTCAGGACACACTGGTCACCTGGGTACTTGCCACCCTCATCCGCCTTGAGCTATTTATTTGTGTTATGGGGGGGGTGGGGGGTCTCAGAGACCCTGAGGTGGGGTCCTGTCCTGACACCTCTGGGTCTGGAAGGAAGGAAGGTCACTACTGAATGGTACCAGCAGGGCAGTGACTTGGCCAAGGGCCCCAGGGGGCCGGTGGCACAGCCAGGAAGGGAAGGCGGGTCTCCTGGGTCCCAGCACCCTGGGCTGCCCCCTGGACCCTCCGGCTGTACCTCCCTGACCTCAAGTCCTCTCGCCCCCCACAATCGATTTCCCCTTCTCTTCCTCCCTCCATTTGCCCTCGTCTTCCTGTCTCACTCCACTGCTGTTTTCGCTGCCTCTTTCCTCCCCTTTCTCCTTCCCAGGCCACTCCCCAGCACTGCAGCAACAGCAGGGCCCGAGCCCCCGCCTTGGCATCGAGATCCAAACTCCTTGCAAGGGCTGCGCGTGGCGCTGGCTGGGGGGGCTCTGCCCAGCCCCAGCATGGGCCTTGGGGTGGGGCGAGGGAAAGAAATGCAATTTGCTCTCTGGCATTTTAAATAGTCTCGTATCCATGACAACATCCGTAGTGGGGTCCAGGCAGTGGCCCTAGAGCCAGGAGCCGAACAGATGGCTGCGATATGCTGATCCTGCTTTATTAGCTGGAAATCCAGCTAGTTCCCAGCCAGCCCTGGATGAACCCTATCGGCATGGCTCTCTGAGCCGTCCTGCTGGTCTGCGGGCGGCCGGCGCCCTCTCTTGGCAAGCGGAGACCATGACGGTCTTTCAAATCATTGTCTGAGCTCTGAGCAACACCTTGCTGAGTGATTACAGATCATTAGGGGTCCCTGGTTGGGTCAGGCTTGCAGCCCTCCATGCTCAGCTCTGCCCAGCATCCCTGCCCTGGAAAGCTCCCAGAGATCCGGCAGTCCTGTTCCACGCCTCATCTCTGAGCCGCTGAAGGTGACAAAAGACCCCTGGGGCCAAGGGCGCTGCCCACTCCGCGTGGCCTTGGGCAGGCCGCCCAGGCCACCCAAGCCTCTGTAGACTATCTGCCTTGAGACCTTGGTGCTGGGCAGACTGGGATGTACCCTGAGCACTGCTGGTGGCACCTGCCCAGCTTCCAGAGCTGGCCCGCCATGGCCACTCGTGCTGGCAGTGACTGGACCTGCTGCACCACCACATGGGCTTCCAGGGGCCTTTGGTGCAAAGATCCAGTAGGGTCCATGGGTTTCTTGTGCCCTCTCTGGTGTCTGCAGGCTCCTTTCCAGGCGGTTCATCCCCTGCAGCCAAGAAGGCCTTGCAGGGCATTGATGGCTCTTGCACTCTCAACTGGTGGCCCTGTCCCCCAAGCAGTTCATAGATTTCATAGGTTTCATAGACATTAGGGCTGGAAGGGACCTCGGAGGATCAGCGAGTCCAGTCCCCCGCCCAAAGGGCAGGAAGTCAGCTGGGGTCATGGGATCCCAGCAAGATAAACATCCAAATGTCTCTTGAAGGTGTTCAATGTAGGCGCTTGAACCACCTCCGATGGCAGGAAGTTCCAGACCTTGGGAGCTTGGACAGTAAAGAAATTCTTCCTTATGTCCAGCCTGAAACGGTCTTGTAGTAGTTTATGACCGTTTGACCTTGTCATCCCTTGGGGCGCTCTGGTGAACAGATGTTCCCCCAGATCTTGGTGAGCACCCTGATGTGCTTATAGGTGGCCATCAGATCACCCCTGAGCCTGCGCTTTTCCAGGCTGAAGAGTCCCATGGCTCTCAGCATCTCTTCATAAGGCCTGTTTT
>NW_017729018.1:4712556-4718092 GCF_001723915.1 Gavialis gangeticus | reverse complement strand
GTGGATGCTTTGCCCCAAAGTTTGGTGTCGTCGGTGAACTTGGCCAGTCCGCTTCTGACTCCAATGTCCACATCATAGATGAAGATGTTGAATAGTATAGGTCCAAGGACAGAGCCCTGCAGGACACCACTGGTCACAGGGCACCACGACGATTGGCTTCCGTCAGCCACCTCCCTCTGGGTCCGACCACGGAGCCAGTTCCCCAGCCAGCGGATCGTGGTGGACCTGAGGCCGCAGGTGGCCAGTTTTGCCAAGAGGTGATCATGGGATACCAGATCGAAGGTTTTTTTAAAGTCAAGATATATGACATCAATCTCTTCCCCCTTGTCCAGGTGATAGGTCACCTGGTCATAAAAGGAAATGAGATGGTCAAGCAAGACCTACCCACAACAAACCCATGCTGGCTGTCCCTCAGGATGTTGCCATTGGCCAGTCTGTTAAGAATAGCTTTGATAATCTTTTCTAAGACCTTCCCCAGGACAGAGGTCAAGCTGATGGGCCTGTAGTTTGCTGGATCCACTTTCCTCCCTTTCTTGAAGATAGGCACCACGTTGGCCTTCTTCCAGTCTTCGGGCACTTCACCAGAGCGCCAGGAGCTCTCGAAGATCAGTGCCACCGGCTGGGCTATGATGCAGGCCAGCTCCTTGAGTACCCTGGGGTGTAAACTGTAAGCTGCAGCCAAGCAGCCCCCGCAGGGCATTGCTGGCTCTTGCGCTCTCGACTGGTGGCCCTGCCCCACAAGCAGTTGCCAGCCCCTGTCACCACCACAGGCCTCCTGCTCAGCAGTGGCTGCAGCCAAGCACTGCACTGTTCGGGGCACTAATGCTCTCCAGGGGCACAGTGGCATGGGACCTCTGTGGCTCAGGGCTAGCGCTGAGCATGCCATCTCCTAGTGGGACACAGCCAGAGCTTGGATGGCATGGCGATGGAGCAAAGGGACAGGTCACTAGGGCAGCATGTGCCCTGCTGAGCTAAATAGCATTGGGCATCACTAGCCTGGCCCCTCAGCCTCATCTTGTCTCCTGTCCTGTGAGAAGCTGTAAGGGGGCAGCGGGTCTCAAGGCCAAGGCTAGGCTCTGGGTCCCCTCCATGTAGTCACCCTGTCACAGGGCTCCTATTAGCTGGCTGTCAGGCAGGATGGAGGTCCAGGCCTCACCCCCTAGCACCTGGCTGGTTAGAGCACCCCTCTGCAAGGGCAGCAGCTCCTTCTCCCAGGATCCAGCTCCCACAGCCCTCTCTTCCCAAGCTAGCTTTCTCCCGCCAGGTCTTCCTCAGGCACCTGGCTGCTTGTTCTGCTCCCCGAAGCTCAGCTGCTCCCTCAAAGCTCTGCACTGCCTGCACCCACCTGGCCCCTCGCTGCAGGCAGTGCTCCCGTGCTTGCTGCCCTGCTTGACACCCACTGGTGCTGCGTCCCTCGGGCGGCTTGGCCTACGGGGGCAGCCTCCTCCCACCCCGCTCCATTCTCGGCTGGAAGGCAGGGAGGGGGCAGCCATGCCAGAAGTTCAAAAAAAGGCTGGGCTGGGTAAAAAAAAAGTTTTGAAAACAATATCCCAAATTGCTCTCTGTTCAGATAACAGGGAGAGGGAGGATGAGCAAGGAGCCCAGGGCAGGAGCATGAGGCTGAGACGAGGGCGCAGCCCATGAGGCTGTGTGTGTGCGTTCGAAGTGTGAGCCAAGGCACCGCTGCACAGGCCTTTTTGGAACAGGCCCCTCAGGAAAATCGCCTGGCATTTCCTCCCTCCACGAATTTCTGGCTTTGGGTCAAACATGGAAATAAAAACCAAAGCAAACCAGAAAAAAAAATTAGACCTTAGCATAAACTACCCCTGGGCCTGGGGTCCCTTCTTGCCCTTTTCCTGCTCTTCTTTTTCTCCTTCTTCCTTAAACACAGTCCCAGTGCAGTTCTCTCTTTTTTGCCTCCTGCTTTCTGAGCCCGTGGGATGTGCTGGGTCACGTCTCGGAGTCTTTCTTTCCAGAAGGTGTCGGGAGCCTTTTGCAGCAGCAGGCTACTTCCAACCCATCGGCCAGCACTGCTGCTTCTCCACCCCCACAGTGGCTGCAGGTGCCCCCCCACTGCCAAATTGCTACAGACATCCAGGCTTCCTGGGCCAGATCCAGTCACTTGGTAGACTGGATCCCACCTGTTGGGCTATAGGATGTCAACTCCTGCCTTACTAAGCCAGCGTCCTCCCATAACCCCTTGATGCCTGGAGCTCAGGCTTTTATGGAAAAGCCACTGAATACCATAAGACTTGTGATAAAATCCTGGGAGCTGCTACCAGCTCTAGCTCCTCGAACTGTAGTGTAAGTAAGGCAGGGTGACCAGGACTGCCACCCCATCACTGCCTTGTGGAGGGGGGGCAGAAAAAATACTGCCACCACAGCTGCCCAATGCCAGCAAAAGGGTGACACTGCCCCCATGGGTCACAGCTGCTCTCGGCTGCATTGGTCACCTCTGCTCTCCATCAAAGGGTTGTTTCCTGGCCTTTAGGGCAGCTTTAGGCAAGAGGCCGACCACAAGCTTTCTTTGCCACCAGCTCTCTGTGCCACACTCAGCCCAGCAAAGCTCAAGCAGCGTTGCTTCTCCTCCAGGGTGGATCTGCTGCGTGTGCAGGGCTGGCGGTGTCACTGCAGAGCTGGCGGGGGAGGCCAGAAGAGCAGGGCTGCCATTGAATGGTATGTGCAATTAGTGAGGGCTGGAAAATAACAGTGCAGCAGGCACAACTTCCCACCCAGAGTGAGACCAGGGCAGGGAGGGACAGAACCAAGCGGGGACAAGACCAGAGGGTGAGGAGAAGGGGAGGGCAGCAGAAAGGAGGGGAGGAGAAGGGAAGAGACAGAGGACAAGGGAGAAGGGGGGAAGAGAGAGAAAGAAAGAGGGAAAGAAGAGGAAAACCCATTGAAAGGGACACATTAGAACAGAGTATTTCCGCCCGTGCAGAGGGGACTTGTCCTTCATGGCCGGCAGTGCTTCCCAAGAGGTGGCCCAGCTCCTTGGGGTTCATGGTAGTGTACTGTGGGCTCCAGCAGGCCACAGCACCCAGGGCAGCATTCAAGGAGAGGACGTCCTGAGGGAAAAGCTTGGTGGAAGGTGTCTTGACCTCTCCTTGGGCCAACTCAGGATTGAACTGACTGCACAAAACACCCCCCTCCCAGATCTCTAAGCCCCCCTGTGTCCCCAGGGGTATGATACCCACCTGCTGCTCCATGCCATGTGCACTGTATATGCTACCGCTTGCTAACGTATGTATTGGAAATGCTACTCTATACCATCACATGCGCGCTGTGAATGCCTTCCCGTGTCACATGTGTGCTGTATACATACCACATCCCTCCAGCTCACGCCACTGGGAAAACTTGTTCTGCAACATGCATTTCTCAGGTGGAAGAGTGTGTGTGTGTAAGACGGAGAGAGAGAAAGCTACAGGAAGAAAGTTGGTGTAGAGCTTGCCCTGAGCTATGAATTTTAGACCCAAGCTTTCCTCAGATTTTTCAGGCATTGGATCTCGGGTTCCTTTTCAGGATCTCCGCAGCCAGGCTTGCCCCGAACATCATCAAAAACGAAGGCATGTGGAGTAAATCGTCTCTTCTTCTCATTAGCCTCCTGAAGCATGTAACATCTGTGTTCTCTTTGGAAAGTACAACCCATTGACTGAAGGGAGAAAAACAACCCATATTTTAACCACATGTACATGAGATAATCATCTTATGACCACAAGATACAAAGTCAAATTATAATTACTGGGAAGATGGATATTAAAAGCTAACATGCCTGGATAATTTACAGAACCAGTTGCCTGCTTCAGAACAGCGGTACCTGAAGGAGACCCCAAAGTACAGGAAAAGCCTTTTTTCTTTGAAGCGATCTTTTGATTCGGAAAATGTTGTCTCCTCAAACACCCTCCTCCAGATGTCCCAACACGGGAGAAGCGGACACTGAGATCACTGACGGTATAACCAATTTAACATGACGTTTAGATCTAAAGTCCTACACAAATATTGCAATACGTTTGAATTAAGTTTGTGAGCAGGACTCAACATTTTACGGCGAGAACATCAGAGGGATGTTGATTTTACCAAAAACAAACTATACATCCAAGGAAATTCAGAGAGGGTCCAACCACATTCAGATGCGGAAGTCAAATCACCAAAATAACCGTAACTCTGCCTTGCAATGACATCACGCTATAACCACACAGTTATGATTAGGGGAGGTTACATGATAGTGAGAGCAGTGTAGTTATCTTTTGGCTTAATGGGAATGGCAGTATTGATAGCTGGTTCCAGTTATAATACTTTTATTCCCTTCTATTGACCTAAGCAGGGGATGGTAACGTATGGTCTGTAGGATAGATGAAGCTCATGGAGCTACTGGATCCAGTTCATGGAGCTGGGGGTGGCCTTGGAAGTGAGGCAGCGAAAACTGAACTTTATCTTGGAATAAAATGGTGTATCCTGGGTCAAAAATGTGTTTGTAGCTTCAGACTCATATCTCTGGACCAGAACGAACCAACAGGAGGGCTCAAGAGAGGTAGTCAGCTATGTTAGTCTGAAGATAGGCAGAAGGCAGGGCAGGATGAGGATGTAGTAACTTGTTCAGAGAAGCATGAGCTTTTGTAGGCTACAGACTCCTTTGTCAGATGAATGGATTTGCAGGAAGCAGGAGTATGAAATGGAAAAGAATAAAGTCATTTAAATACAAGGGATAGGGAAACAGGGAGGAAAGGAGCCAGTGCTGCTGAGAGAGGGGAAGGAAGGTTGAAGAGATCAGTTAACCCACTGAGGGCCATAGGGGCTAGTCCAGGTAATGGGATAAGAACCCATAGTCTCTGAGACCATATTTAACACAATCGAGCCAGTGGGTGACTACTTGCTCTGCAATTTCACATTCAAGTGGTTTTTAATTTTTTGCTGTTTAAGAACAGCTACTCTGAGGTCAGCAAGGGTGGTTATATTGTTCTGCCACGGGCTTTTGTGTCTTTCTGGAATTGATGTCAGATCAGTGTCTATTCATCCCTTGATGTCAGATCACCCCATGTGTAGACAGCAGAGGCGCACCATAAGTAGGTGACGATGCATACAGTGTTGGTAGAGAAGTAGGGAAATGAACCCCAAATATTATCATCCATGTTGTTTGGCACAGTAATGTCCAGGAAGGCTCAAATAATTCAAGTGCTGTATGGCCTGTTAGCTGATACTCAGTAGGTAGTTATTTAAACACAGTGTTTGGGTCCAGAGAACTTTGTTTTTCCCCATCAGCACTTCTCTTGAAGGGCTTGTCTACTAGGGCTAGGGACAGAAGTTACACATAAACCAATTTAAGTGATCTGAAACTAGTTTAAACCTATAACAGCACAGATGTTCAGTGCATATAAACCACTTTCAAAATGGCCAACACTGGTTTAAGATAAGCCTGGTTAGATGTAGTATCAGACTTAACTGATTCAGGTTAAACCCAGATCTTGGGGATGGTCAGGAAAAATAATCGGAATGAACTTTTAAAGTGTACTAAACTGCATTAAGCCCTTGTGTGGAT